>NW_022680355.1:17380978-17697288 GCF_004115265.2 Rhinolophus ferrumequinum | reverse complement strand
TGGGTGAGGAGCAGGGCACAGCTGGGCACAGCTGCCTTCTGGGGCCTTCCCTGCTCCCTGCCCAGCAGATGCAGGCATCATGGCTGCATTCTCCCCTGTGCCACCCTGTAGGTAGGGAAGCCAAGGCTGGCAGTGACCTGGCCAGAGCCTGTCAGGTCTGGGATCCCCAGGTGGGGTCTTATCCCCACCCACCCCACCAGCTGGTGAGGCCTGTGGCTCCTGGAGCTGTCCTGTGATGGCCAGCCTTTGTCTAGAGGAGGTGGGATCTCTCCCCCACCCTGAGGGTGTGCTGGGAAGGAGCTAGGGAGCCCCTCCCCCCTATAGCCCCCAGGCTCCCTCTGCTGGCTGGGGTGGGGGAAGCCACACAGCCTGCACCAGTTGCACTGTGCAGGCACACTGGTGGCCCTGGGGAAGGGAAAAGCTGGTCAGAGCCTCAGGGGACAAGGGCCCAGGGTGTACTGGGTGGGGAGAAGTCAGGAGCCTGGCCCCAGCTCCCTGTATGCTGACACCTTAAGATGCAGTGACCCTATCCCTGGGACATGCTCTGCTATCCCTGGTGTCTGAAGGGGGGATGTGTCAGGGTGGGTGGTCCCTCTGTGGGCCTGGTCAGGGCCTTCCTGATCTGCTCCAGGCCAAAGAGTGCCAGCTGCGCACAGGAGGGGAGTGGGATGCACAATGACTGCTCCCTGGAGGGACCCCTGGAGCCCAGGAGCTTTGATGATTGTCCCTGGTGTGCTGCTTACGGTGAGAACGGGGGTCTTCTGCAGGGTCCCGCGGGTGTCCACCCAGGAGGGGCTGGGTACTGGACAAGTTCCCAAACCCTGCCCCAAGTTGTGTGTGTGTGTGTGTGTGTGTGTGTGTGTGTGTGTGTGTGTGCTCGCGCCCACATTAGGGGAGGTGCGCCTGCAGGAGCAACCGGAATCCCACCAGTGGATAAAGCAGAGCATCACAGGCGCGTGGTCACACCTGGGACACAGGTGGAGGGGAGGGACTCTCAGCTCACAGTCACAGCCTCAGTGCACTGCCTACCACCTCCAGCTCCCGCCCCTCAAGAGGCTGGCAGGGAAGTTTCCTGGCGCTGGCCAGGCACCCACACGCTCTGGGCTTGCTCGCCGCTGCCCCTTCCCACCACACCCCACAGCCCACACCCGACACCTCTGTCCAGAGGCATCTCCGAGCCCGGGCTGCCGCCCTCCATGGGCCTGCCGGAGCTGAAAGGGGAGCTGGGCCGGGGGCGCAGAACCTGAGCCGGGCGGGGCGAGGCACTTCCCTCCCAGCCTAAAGCTGTTCTGAGTCTGCGATGAGCGCACCACGGGGGCAATGCCAGCTGGGACTGCTTTGGGCAACCGAGGGAGGTAAGGGGCAGGAGGACCCGCGCTGCGCTGCGCCCCCCACCTTCTCAGTGTGAGCTCATCAGGCAAGGAGCCCCTCAGGTACCTGCCCCGCCCAGCCCTGCCCTGGGAGAGGGGCTGCCCAGTCCTGGTTGGGACAGGGGCGGGTGGGCTGGGGTGGGGCACATTTGTCCCTAATAAGAACAGACAAACACATCCCCGTGGGCCTCCTCAGTTCCCGTTTATATCCGCTCCTCCCGAGGCGGGCGAGGCTGTCATTCCCGGACCCTGTCACCACCTGTCCCTGTGCAGGTGCTGCGGAACCCACCACAACCAAGGCAGTGCTGTCCCCTGACCAGGTCCCAAAGCCCCTGGGCGAACCTGCCGGAGCCCTGTGGTGGCTGCAGGGGCGTCCCGAGGAGCCCTGGGGAGTCCAGGCAAGAGGCTGAGCATGGGTGGGGGCCATCGTGTGGCTTCCCTGAGAGCCCAGCAGCCAAGCACAGCAGGGAGCTGGGTGCTGAGGAGGAGCAGAAGCTCCAGTACTCGGCACTGGTGGCCACTGTCCTCTTCTGCCTTGGGAAGACCACACAGGTGGTCCGTAGGCCACAGCCTTCCTTGGAGGCCGGGGTACAGGAATTCCACCCGCAGGCTCTCAGCGTGCGCTCACGAGCTCATTGAACCGGGCTCAGGAAGATGCCCTACTGGGCTCAGAGCAGCGGTGCAATGGCAGTGCCCTCCCCAGCAGCTGGTCCTGGTCACGCTGTAGGGGACAGCAGGGCATCTCTGCTGACCGGAATGGGGTGGCTTGGGTCTAGAACTAGCTCAGGATGGGAGAGGGTGGAAGGGTAGCCGGAGACCACCACGGACTTGGAGCGGAGAAGGGTCTTCAAAGGAGCAGAGGTTTCAACTCCCTGCACACCCGTGGGTAGCGCTCAGAAGGAGAATATCTCCCCAGGCTCACAGGAAGTCGGCCCTGAGAGAGGACCCTTGCTGGGGACACGGAGACAGGAAGGAACTGGAGTAAAGAGGAGCTTTTTATGTGCCCTGTGCTTCCCAGCGCTGCAGGAGAGCCATGGGGCCCAGGAAGTGGTGCGAGTCCCCTGGTCTTTTTTCACCTTCCACACAGAGAGGCAGGGACCTTGGTGGTGAACTGGCCTTTCCAGGCTGAACTGGGCGCTGGGGTTCCTAAGCAGGCAGGCAGCAGGCACCACACACTGGAGCCCCTTCTCATGGTGCTTTCTCTGGCAGGTGAGGAAGGGACCACCCTTTCTTTTCCTGGCCATGCCTACATAGACTTTCAGAGAAGGTTCCAGAATAGAGCTGAGTCTTGCCAGGAGGCATTTCTGGGATGTAGGCAGCAGGTTTGCTGTCCCCCAGCAGGTGGCCTTTGAGCACTTTCAGCTTTGGTTCACTCTGCCTCCTGGCTGCTTCTCCCCACTGGTCTTCCCAGGGAGCTGGTTGCCAGGTGGCCATGCTGTGGGTGCTGAGCCTTTCCTGCCGCTGGACCTGGAGGGCCTGAACGTCGTGGACAAGCAGCTGGGTGGGAGGGGGCGGCTGAGGAGAGGAGGTTGACAGAGGCAGGTCCCTGGATATAAACTTTCCCTGTCAGAGTGGAGGAGACAGAGGTGAAATGAGCAACACGTGTATGTAGGTTTCGAGGTGGTGTGGTTAACTGTATAAAAACAGCTAAAACCAATCCCCTTACGATCAGGAGCAAGGCAAGGTTGCCTACTTTCTCCACTTCTATTCAACATAGTGCTAGAAGTTCTAGCCACAGCAACCAAACAGGAAAAAAAAAAAAAAAAGGGCCTCCAAATTGGTGAGGAGGAAGTAAAATTGTCATATTCAGATGACATGATACTATATATAGAGAACGGTAAACACTCCAACAAAAAACTATTAGGACTGATAAATGAGCTTAGTAAATTAGCAGGATACAAAATTAATATTCAGAAATATTTGCATGTATATACCAATAATAAAATATCAGAAGGAGAATTAAGGAAACAATTCCATTTACAATTGCTTCAAAGACTATAAAATACCTGGGAATAAATTTAACCAAAGAAGTAAAAGATCTGTACTCAGAAAATTATAAGACACTGAAGAGAGAAATTAAAGTGGATACAAATACATTGAAACACATACCATGCGCATGGATAGGAAGAATTAATATCCTTAAAATGTCCATACTGCATAAAGCAATATACAGATTAAACGCATTTCCTATCAAACTACCAAGGACATTTTTCACAGAAATAGAACATATAATCCTAAAACTTATATGGGACCATAAAAGACCCTGAATATCCTCGGCAATCTTGAGAAATAAGAACAAAGTGGGAGGTATAACGATACCTGACATCAAATTATACTACAAAGCTACAGTAATCAAAACAGCATGGTACTGGCATAAAAACAGACACATAGATCAATGGAACAGAATAGAGAGCCCAGAAATAATTCCATGCCTATATGGTCATTTAATCTATGACAATGGAAGCAAGAATGTACGATGGGGTAAAGACAGTCTATTCAATAAATGGTGCTGGGAAACCTGGACAGACACATGCAAAAAAATGAAGCTGGACCACCTCCTTACACTATATACAAAAATAAATTAAAAATGGATTAAAGACTTAAATGTAAGATCTGAAACCATAAAATTCCTAGAAGAAAATATAGGAAGAAACTCCACAGACATTACCCGGAGTAAGGTTTTTACTGATATATCCTCTCGGGGAAGGGAAGTAAGAGAAAAAATAAACACGTGGGATTATATCAAACTAAAAAGTTTTTTCACAGCAAAGGAAACCATCAATAAAACAAAAAGGGATCCTACTGAATGGGAAAAGATATTTGCCAATGATATATCCGATAAGGGGTTAATATCCCAAATTTATAAAAAAAACTCACTCAATTCAACTCCAAAAAAACAAACAACCCAATTAAAAAATGGGCAGAGGACATGATGAGACATTTTTCTAAAAAGGACATACCTATGGCAAACAGACATATGAAAAAATGCCCAACCTCACTAATCATTAGAGAATTGCAAAGAAAAATCATAATGAGATACCACCTCACCCCAGTCAAAATGGCTATCATCAATAAATCAACGAACAACAAGTGCTGGCGAGGATGTGGAGAAAAGGGAACGCTTGTGCACTGTTGGTGGGATTGATTGCAGATTGGTGCAGCCACTGTGGAAAACAGTATGGGATGTATCTCAAAAATATGAAAATGGAACTATCTTATGACCCAGTAATCCCACTCCTAGGTATCTATCTGGAGAAATCCAAAACTCTAATTCAAAACAATGTATGAACCCCTATGTTTATTGCAGCACTATACATAATAGCCAAGACATGGAAACAACTGAAATGCCCATCAGTAGACGACTGGATTAAGAAACTGTGGTACATTTATACAATGGAGTATAACACAGCCATAATGAAGAAAGAAATCTTACCATTTGCAACAATATGGATGGACCTAGAGAACATTATGTTAAGTGAAATAAGTCAGACAGAAAAAGACAAATACCGTATGATCTCACTTATATGAGGAATCTAAAGAAAAGAGTAAACGGATGAACTAATCAGAAACAGTCTCAGAGACACAGAGGAAAAACTGAGGGTTGCTAGATGGGGGTGGGGGGAATAAGGGGGAAGGTGAGGGGACTAGACAGTACAATCGGTGACCACAAGATGGCCACGTGCCACCGGGATACGAAAGTCAATTTGGGGAATGTAATCAATTATGTTGTAAAGATTGTGTAGGGTGTCCGATGGACACTTGTCTCGTTAGGGAGACCACCTCAGGGCTGGTGTAGGTGCCTGATCACTGCACTGTGCACCTGAAGCTGAAGCTGAACAATAATGACTGTCAACTACAGTTATATATATATAATGAAATGTATGTTTTTAAATTATATATATACATATTTAAATATATTTAAAAGAAGCGGAGTACACCTTTAGGAATAGAGACAGTGGAAATGTAGTGGCTGTGTGTGGTGTCAGAAGGGTAGTGGATGGGGGAGGGGTAGTCACCGTGTGAGGGATATAAGTGATAAATGTCTAACTATTACATTGTTTTGTGCACCTGAAACTAATAAAAAAAAAGTAAGAGACATGTCACTTATCAAAAGTGCACATAATTTCCTGGGTAGGGGTGGAAAAAAGACGAATAAACTTAAAATGCAACTTGATATCATTATTGATAAACTCTCCATCAAGACATGTAGATTTCAGAGCAGGGTTTAGACTCTTACCTATGTGGCTCTTTCTGCCAGGACAAGATTATCTGTCACTCAACTATTTGTCCCTCCCTCCTGTTTCTCACTTACTTGCCACCATTCACTGCAATGTCGTGGCCTCAGAGCCCTCCTAAATATATCTCCAGGCAACGTTACATCTCACCAACTGTCTCTCCCCAGCTAAGGAATATTATCCCTGAAAACTGTAGAGCCCCTTGTCTAAACACATAAACTGAAGGAAAAACAAGAGTAAGAAACCTCTCCTGTCATTTCCACTCCACGGAGAAATTTCCAAGTCGGTCTGCACAGTTCCTCTGCGTGCTCTTTCCTTTTCCCTCTTAAGCCTAGGCCAAAGACAGCTAGATCCCCTTTTTATAATATAGGAACACGTTCATAGCAGGAAGATTTATATAATATTGTAAAATGCTTAGGTTTGTTTCAGTTTTAACCTAAAGCCCATTGCCAAGGCAAATTTTTCTATCCTGTATTGTCTTCCATAGATTGGAAAACAACTACAATGGGTCAAAATATTTGAAAAAGAACATTTTGCGTTTGACAAATTGTGTTTTTATAAATATTTGCCATATGTGCATAACAGACAGCTGTGCCCTCAAGTGCCTCTTTAGAAGTATCATCATGTAAAGTGCAATCTTTGGCAATCAACTGCAAAATGTTTTCATTCGGGGAACTGCTTGACTTGCAAACACATAAAACTGACCCTACCAGTGCCAACCCAGGGCGTTCCTGCCGGGGTTGCAGTGACGAGAGGTGATGTAAGTCCAGGAACAAAAGCGCGTGAACACGTCCCCATCACCTGCTCCCTCTGTTCACCTACAACCCGCCCAGGACCTGCCTGAGGCTGAGCAGGAGCCCCACTCCGAGGGGGAGACCCTGAGAGGGGCCGTGGCTGGCAGAGGGTTCTGAGCACAGGCAGATGTCCTTGCTGGATGCCCAGACGTGACTGACCCTCCTGCCCAGTCTTCAGAACCCCGGGGTCCTGGGGTGCCCAGGGCCTGTGGCCTGCTGTCTGTCCTCCAGACTGTGATGTAACGTTGGGCTTCTGAGGCACAAGAGCACATGTCCCATAACTCCTTCCTTCTTCAGTCAGAGGAAGTGCCATGAGCATCAGCCAAAACGCCCCCCGCGTCCCCACCGGCCCCTGCACTTCCACATCCCAGAACTAACCGAGGGTCGGATGGCTGTCCCTTCTGCCCAGCCCCAGGCCGCCCAGGGCCTGCCTGGGAGAACCCCAAAGGGCTTCCCGGGGTCTCGGAGTCCAGGGACTTGAGCGTCAGGCTGGGCTCACCCAGCTCTCGCCTCTGCAGCTGCACGACCTTGGGCTGTCCTTCACTTCCCCAAGCCCTAAGGTGAGGGGCATTGGGTGCCTCACCCCTGGAGCCGCATCCTAGGGCGCCCAGCATCCCTGAGTCCCCAAACGCCCCCATAACCACCTTCTCATCGCTGCACTCCCTGGATGGGCCAAAGCCAGTGTCCCATGCTTCCAGGGGGACCTCAGCAGGGCCCCCTTCCCAGTTGCCAGAATCCCTGGGAAGCCTGCCCAGCCTAGGTGCTGGGCTGCAGCAGCTGCGACTCAGGCAAGCGCCTAGTCAGGAACCTAGGAAGCCCGTGGAGAACATAACCCAGCAGCATGGACTACAACACAGATCCATCCACCTTCTGCTATAAATAAACCAGTCCAGGAGAAGCAGCACTCCCACAAAATTTCCAGCGCGATGCTCTTTCCGAACAGCAAAATAAATCAATAAAGTAGGCGCTGTCTTCAGAGACTCCCTCACCTCAGATGGGAGTCTGCCTTAAAGGAAAAACAGAACAGGGGTGTTCACTTGTGTGGGGACCATCCTCTGGGGGTTTTGGAAAGACACAGGGCTTAAGGAAGGCCCCTTCTTGCGTCCCAGTCACCGTGGCTGGGGCACATTGGCTGGGACCCTGCTTGCCACCAGGAAGCAAAGTGTTGCTTTATGCGTGTAGGTTCCAGGAGCAAGCCCCGTTATCCTATCTCAGGTTTGCAGGGAACCTAAAGTAAAGCCATCCTTGGATATGAGCTCCTCCACCCCTTCAGGGATGGCTCTCATCCCTGAGTGACAGCCCTCGATGCCACTCCTGGGGACACAGGGCATCCTCCTTGGGTCACTACAGATTCCAGGGACAGGGGCACCTGTATGTGGTCCTTCCGGACCCATACCCGCCCCCTCTGGGCCCCACCTGGCCTGTGAGGCAGCCCCACACACACACGACCTCGTCTCCACTGAGTAATAAAAACACCGCCATTAGACATCCTCAGGGAGAGAGCCCTGCCTGGAACATCCAGGACACCAAGTTCAGGCTCAAGGACTCCCTCAGCCTCGAGGGGACGGAGCATCAGACCAAAGGGCTGTCAGGAGGAAGAGCAGCCCCCACTGGGCTCTTTCCCTATTTACTCTCTGGGCTTGGAAATGACTGACATGCAAGGAGGGCTGGCCTCCTGCCCCATCTTTCCCAGGGCCTTCAGGCACCCTGGACGCATCACCACACCCAAGCAGGCCATCTTCCACCGAATCAGGGGACCAACCATCTCCAGGCTGAGTTCTGGAGAAAGACACCCCTACAGAAACCCTGCAAGGCTAAGCTAGCTACTGCGACAAGGCCCAAGCCCTGACACCCGCAAGCGCCCACCCATGGACTGTGAGGACAAAGGCAGGCACTGAGCCTGCTGCCATGCCTGGGTGGGCCCTCCGGCCATGGCCCACTAGCTGGACCAGACGGCCTGCTTCCCACCCAGACGGTGTGTCTAACTCAGCACAATTTTAGACTTGAGAAACGAGAAACATGGGTTTCATTAGTTATTTGGTACAGACTCCTCTCTTGTGTTTACTGTTTATACAGTTAAACACACAAGTGCGGGAAAACACACGCACCTGTTGCTCATTTCACCTCTGTCTCCTCCACTCTGACAGGGAAAGTTTATATCCAGGGTCCTGCCTCTGTCAACCACCTCTCCTCAGCCGCCCCCTCCCGCCCAGCTGCTTGTCCAGGACGTTCAGGCCCTCCAAGTCCAGGGGCACGAAAGGCTCAGCACCCACAGCCTGGACACCTGGCAACCAGCTCCCTGGGCAGACCAGTGGGGAGAAGCAGCCAGGAGGCAGAGTGAACCAAAGCTGAAAGTCCTCAAAGGCCACCTGCTGGGGGACAGCAAACCTGCTGCCTGCATCCCAGAAATGCCTCCTGGCAAGACTCAGCTCTATTCTAGAACCTTCTCTGAAAGTCTATGTAGGCATGGCCAGGGAAAGAAAGGGTGGTCCCTTCCTCACCTGCCAGAGAAAGCACCATGAGAAGGGGCTCCAGTGTGTGGTGCCTGCTGCCTCCCTGCTTAGGAACCCCAGCGCCCAGTTCAGCCTGGAAAGGCCAGTTCACCACCAAGGTCCCTGCCTCTCTGTGTGGAAGGTGAAAAAAGACCAGGGGACTCGCACCACTTCCTGGGCCCCATGGCTCTCCTGCAGCGCTGGGAAGTACAAGGCACATAAAAAGCTCCTCTTTACTCCAGTTCCTTCCTGTCTCCGTGTCCCAGCAAGGGTCCTTTCTCAGGGCCGACTTCCTGTGAGCCTGGGGAGAATTCTCCTTCTGAGCGCAACCCATGGGTGTGCAGGGAGTTGAAACCTCCACTCCTATGAGGACCCCTTCCCCCTCCAAGTCCTGGAGGTCTTCATCTACCATTCCACCCTCTTGCATTCTGAGCCGGATCTGGACCCAAGACACCCCATTCAGGTCAGCAGAGATGCCCTGCTGTCCCCCAATGTGCGACCAGGACCAGCTGCTGGGGAGGGCACTGCCATTGTGCCTCTGCTCTGAGCCCCGTAGGATGCCTGCCTGAGCCAGGTTCAATGAGCTCGGGGGCGCACGCTGAGAGTCTGTGGGTGGAATGCCTGTACCCCGACCTCCAAGGAAGGCTGTGGCCTACAGACCACCCGTGTGATTTGCCCAAGGCAGAAGAGGACAGTGGCCACCAGTGCAGAGTACTGGAGCTTCTGCTCCTCCTCAGCACCCAGCTCCCTGCTGTGCTTGGCTGCTGTGCTCTCGGGGAAGCAACATGATGGCCCCCACCCACACTCAGCCTCTTGCCTGGACTCCCCAGGGCTCCTTGGGACGCCCTGGCAGCCACCACAGGGCTCCGGCAGGTTCGCCCAGGGGCACTGGGACCTCCTCGGGCCACAGCACTGCCTTGGTCATGGTGGGGCCTGCAGTACCTACACAGGGACAGGTGGTGACAGGGCCCAGGAATGACAGCCTCCGCCGCCTAGGTAGGAGCGGAGCTACTGGAACTTAGGAGGCCCACGGGGATCTGTTTCTTCTTGTTCCAGACAAATGTGCCCCACCCCACCCCATCAAGCCCTGCCCTCCCATGGCTGGGCAGCCCCGCTCCCACTGCTGGGATGGGCAGGGTGGGTACACAAAGGGCTCCTTGCCCCCTGTGCTCAGAATGAGAAGGTGGGGTGCAGTGGAGCGCGCGTCCTTGCTGCCTCTTACCTTGCTCGAGTTGCCACAAGCACAGCAGCTTGCATTGCCCCAGTGGTCCTAGGGAAATGCCTCCCTCCGCTCCGGCTCCGGTTCTGCGCCCCTGGCCCAGTTCCAGTTTGGGCTCTAGCTCTGGCTGTCCCGTGGAGGGCGGCAGCCCGGGCGCGGAGATGCCTCTGGACAGATGGGTCGGGTGTGCGCTGTGGGGTGTGGAGGGAAGGGGCAGCAGAAGCAAGCCCGGAGCTGCCTGGCCAGCGCCAGGAAACTTCCCTGCCAGCCTCTTGAGGGGCGGGAGCTGGAGAGGGTAGGCCGTGTGCTGAGGCTGTGACTATGAGCTGAGAGTCCCTCCCCTCCACCTGTGTCCCAGGTGTGACCACGTGCCTGTGATGGGCTGCTTTATCCACTGGTGGCATTCCGGTTGCTCCTGCAGGCGCACCTCCCCTAATGTGGGCGCGCGCGCGTGCGCGCACACACACACACACAACTTGGGGCAGGGTTTGGAAACTTGTCCAGTACCCAGCCCCTCCTGGGTGGACACCCGCGGGACCCTGCAGAAGACCCCTTTCTCACCGTAAGCAGCACACCAGGGACAGATCATCAAAGCTCCTGGGCTCCAGGGGTCCCTCCAGGGAGGAGTCCTCATGCATCCCACTCTCCTCCTGTGCGCAGCTGGCACTCTTTGGCTTGGAGCAGATCAGAAAGGCCCTGACCAGGCCCACAGAGAGACTACCCACCCTGACACATCCCCCCTTCAGACACCAGGGATAGCAAGGCATGTCCCAGGGACAGGGTGGCTGCATCTTAAGATGTCAGCATATAGGGAGCTGGGGCGAGGCTCCTGACTTCTCCCCACCCAATACGCCCTGGGCCCTTTGTCCCTTGAGGCTCTGACCAGCTTTTCCCTTCCCCAGGGCCACCAGTGTGCCTGCACAGTGCAACTGGTGCAGGCTGTGTGGCTTCCCCACCCCAGCCAGCAGAGGGAGCCTGGGGGGCAGAGGAGGGAGGGGCTCCCTAGCTCCTTCCCAGCACACCCTCAGGGTGGGGGGCAGACCCCACCTCCTCTAGACAAAGGCTGGCCATCACAGGATAGCTCCAGGAGCCACAGGCCTCACCAGCTGGTGGGGTGGGTGGGGATAAGGCCCCACCTGGGGATCCCAGACCTGACAGGCTCTGGCCAGGCCACTGCCAGCCTGGGCTTCCTCACCTGCAGGGTGGCACAGGGGAGAATGCAGCCATGATGCCTGGATCTGCTGAGCAGGGAGCAGGGAAGGCCCCAGGAGGCAGCTGTGCCCAGCTGTGCCCTGCTCCTCACCCACTGGGCCCTGGGAAGGGTGCACTGGCCCTGGGGTGAGGTAGGTCTTAGAGCTGCACGAGCCTGGCAGCTGGGGTGCACGTCCCAGACCTCCATAGGCCACTCACTGCTCAGTAGCACCTCCACTTGTATATGTGAACTTTTCAAGAAAAGGAAACATTTACATTAATACTACTACTTAGTGAAAAAACAGAAAAATACAAAAAAGCTATCTGTTAACACCACCGAAGTACGAATGACAAGCTGGTTGTTTGGGTGTTGTGTAAACAGCTGGTATATGAGCAGTTTGGGTATGTAACACTCAATACAGCTTGTCTTCATCTCATTGCAAAGTTACTTAGATGCCAGAAAAATAGTTTAAAATACTGTATAAATTTTGCTACACATATATGGTACAAAACTATTCTCCTTTTCAAGGATTTTACATGCACTATGTTTAATGCGATGCAATTAAAATGTTATTACATGTAAACAGTGCAGTAAACACATTTGTACTACACATGTTTTAGATCATATACTTCTTATTCAAAAAGTGGACATATTCTTTTTTGCATATTTCACTAGATAATCAGTCAGAGGAAATGTTCGCTTGAATTCAGATTCAAATTTAGCAGCACTTGGAAAGAAAAAGAAAGAATGATGTTGTTTATCTAAAATACAACTAAGTGTTAAGAAGAATGAAAAACACCTATGTGAGGCAACAGTACACAGTAGGAGATTACTATTCAATATGATTTGCCCATGGTTGCACACTGATTTAACTGCTACCATTTTCCCCTAAAATAAGACCAGGTCTTATGTTAATTTTTGCTCCAAATGTTGCATTAAGGCTTATGTTCAGGAAATGTCATCCTGAAATATCATACTAGGGCTTATTTTCCGGTTAGGTCTTATTTTCAAGGAAACACGGTATTGTCTAAGTATGACAGCTTCTGGTTGTCTCATCCTTCATTCATTTACTAACCAGGTAATATGACAAGCACTGAAGTTACAAGATGAAGACGACACGGTCCACCCCTGACCCATCATCTACTATAAACTGAAGGAACAGATGAACAGGCAATTTCCACTCAGAGTCACATATACCACACAAATACAACACAGGACACGACTGGAACACACAGAAGGGACATCTCGGTTCCGTGTCAATATTGTCCGCGCTTTGGTGGAGGTGACATGCCTGAAGGACAAGGACAGAGGATGCCAGATGGAGGGAAGATGCAGATGCAAAGAGTAGAGTGGGGGAGAGCACTAGTGGAATGAGAAGTGGTCCAGTTCAGCCAGATGCTAGAGCAAAGGGGCAGACTAGGGTTCGTAGCAAGACATAAGGCTGAATTATTTGGCAAGAACTAAATTGATGTGGGTGTTTCATTCCATGCAAAGGAATTTGGAGTTTCTCCTGACGGTACAAGGTAAACCAACGACAAAGGCAATGACTGGAGATTTACATGTCACCCAGCAGGTGACAGCTGCATGAACTGGAATTGCCTGGCTAAGTATCACTAGAGGAGTCTGGTTATTGGGCCTCACATCACTCGCAAAAACACGAGAAGTTGTCGAAGCCCAGTGTTTAATGTGCGGGCCAACAGTTCTGTAGGGATGACAGAGGGAAGGAAGGGGACAGCCAGATATAACAAGAGATACGTGGACTCGTGACATTTTTAAATAGATACGCAATGTGATAAATACTCAGGAAGAGGTGTATGCTTCACTATGAATGTTTCTACTTTCACCTTTTTCATTTGCTGTGCACAAGAAAACATTTAATGCAGTGTCTATTATCTGATCAGGGAAAGGGACGCCATTTACTCTTTACAGTTTATTCCACAAATCAATGATATCTAACTTGAATTAATACATGTGGCATCATACCGTCTTCTCGTTGTTCTCTAGTTATCTTTTCCTGCAACTCCTGCTCCATCTGAAATACATCAAATCTTAGTTATACTATTTAAGTCAAACAAGAGACTTTATTGTAGGAATGATATATAGCTTATGAAATGAGGCCTTTAAATAAGACCTTTAGTGACTAGACCTAAGTGCAGAATGTGGAAATACAAACAAAGAAACAAACAAAACAAAACAAAAACCCCACATAAATAAAATAAAACACATTTCTACCTACAATGATTTTAAATAATAGAATCCATCTGTATGTGAGGCTATTTAGATTAATCTGACCAAAAGTACTATTGATATTGGTCTACTTAATACACATAAATTCACTTCTGTACAAAGAAGTTTAAACAGGTCAAGTCATATTTTACACTGATTGCCTTACTCTGCAATCCTTAGAAAAACTGCCCTTTATAAAAGTTTCTTTTTTTGTTTTTACTTTAATGGTCTTTTCCTTAAAATGTGCTTTCCCATCTTGCACTTCTAGAAAATGATCTTAAAGTGTGTCGTAGGTTATTCATTTTTCAGCGTAGAACCTTAAAGACAAAATGCTGAAAGTGCTACGGTGACGTCAGGTGCCAATTCTACTGGCAGAAAGAATAACTCAAACTATTTTGCTGTCTGTATTATGAGTGAAACATTTCTTTATTCATATGGACACAAAGATTTCAGAAAATCTGCTTGAAGCAAGTATGGCCTACAGCCAGTTTTCAAATTTGGTTTCTGATTCATGACCTTGTAGAATTAGCAAAAAACAAAAAGACTATATAATTCTTTAAATGTAACCTTTTTTCCTTAGAAATCAGGCCCAATATTCGAATATTCAAGTAGTTGTACTTATAGTCTACTTAATTACGAAAGCTGTGGGGATATTTCAAACTACGTTATAAGTGTCCTGGTATAGAGTGCTCTTACTTAAATGTTTCTTCTGAAAGCTATCCTCTCACTGAATGTTCAAAGAAGTGTTTAAAATAATATCCAGAAGCCAGTAGACACTGCGGTGACAAACACAATGTGACACCCCACCCCTGTACAAATTCAGGGGGGAAAACAAATTTGATGGCCATCATGTTTTCCAATATCTGCAGAGACTGTTTTCCATGACACCGTTTTGTCAATAGCTTGATAGACAGGGCTTATAACGGAATAACGTGACAGCAACATTACTAGACAGGCCTTGTGAAATCAGTAACTCAGTACCAGATGAACGGAGAGGCCTGAAACGGTGTTAAGTCACCGTTAATCAACAATGTAAAACGCAAATCACATTTTCACATGACTTGCATTAAGGAACTACCAATGTAGCGTTGTTACTATATCCCCCCTAAAAAGCTCTTTTCCTAAACATTTCCTTCTGTGACCTTCATGTTGATTTCTAGGTGAGGATTGTGTCCACATGGTAGAAGTAGCTTCAAATCCAACATTAATAAGGAGAACACGTCTGGGGTCTTATTGATACTTTTCCATTTATCAACAATATAGAAAGATGAGAAAACAATACGTAGGAAGAGAAGGCATCCGCAAACTTTAACACAAAGGAATTTTAACTAGAAGGGGCTTCTCAGAACTGGCAGTTCTCAGACTACGTCCTGCAGAAATCTCAGGTTCCACTAGGGACACCCGCGGGATTGCACAGCTTCTGAGTCTCCATCCCTCCGTTAGCTGGGCAGCTCTAATGCCTCTGTGTTATATAATAGAGTTTCATACATGTTTTTTTTTTTTTTTTTTTTTGAGGAACATCACTAATCTTTGAGTAAAACATATTCTTCCATTAAAATCACGGATTTAATCAAATAGTCCCTAACTTTACATAAGAGGCAACCAAGGCTTATAGAGATTATAGGTCGTCTGAGGTCACAAAACCAATAAGCTGCAGGCCAGGAATGGGCTATAAGGCTTCCTACTGAGTCTAGAGTTGCATGCCAGCTACTTCCTCACATTCAGGAGAATTTAAGTATAACTCAGAGGAAATGAGTATGTAAAACTTCGTCGTGTAGCTCAATAATGTTGAGGCACGAGAAACAAAATGGTAGCCTTCTAACTCAAGTATAAGCTTTAAAGTCACGAATAGAAATAAAGAAACAGATTAATATCAGACCTCCTATTAATGGCAGTCAATACTCTCAATTATAGAGCATAAACAAATCTAAAGAGAACAGGTAACGTATTGGAGAAAATCTTTAGTTAACCGAGAAGCTGAAATTGAGGAAATTCTTCCTTAAAAGAACTTTTCCATTCCTCCACATAAACTTGGTTGACCAATATCACCCAGCACAGGTACTGTCCGTGTTGGGGGTGAACTGTAGGGAAATTTAAAACACAAAACAGATTTCTCTTTACCATGTAGGGCACTTGTGTCCAACCTCACATCATCACACCTATATCATAAGTCTTTCCAGGCATTCTGTAGTGATTGGGGACACTTATCTCTGGATCTTGACAGGGTGGTGCTTTTTCATCTCTTATTCAGCCTTGCAGGATTGGGCAACCCAATGTCTCACATGGGATCAATGTCTGCCTTGGAACGAGGGCATTGAATTTCACAGAAGCCATTTTTCAATTTATCCAGAAATACTGAAAACCACACACCTCTTTCCTACCAAAAACTACAATGGAAAAATGTGCACAAGCATATTCTCATGCATTGCTTCTGCCTTCACACTCTTTCATCTTCTGATTTCTTTGGTGACAACTAATGAGAATATTTTAAGCGTGCATCACACGTAACAATTTACATTCACTTCCTTTTTGTACCCGGTGCTCAAGAAAACTTAGACCAGTTAAATGAATATAACAATGCTTCCATCAGAAGGCAAATGGAAGTCAGAATTAAAGGTCTGGATTCTGAGCTCTCTGAAGTGAAAACTTCTCAAGATTCTTCTAAAAGGGAAGTGGAAGAATATGAACAAGATGACATGGAGGAATTCGCACTTAGAATATCATTGGAAAGTAAACTACACACATAAGTCAAAACAAAGAGTCAGAGAAAATCAATTAGCTCATTAATTTGCCTCTAAAGTACAACTTTGTCCAGCCAGGTTCATGCCCTCAGTAGGACGTGAAAGCTAGGTAAATGGTATACTTTTGGAAATGATGCTAGTAGATGCACTTAACCTTCACAATGTTAGTCCAGGACATTTGTTTCTCACCCCGTTTTCTTTTCCCATGACTGTATTTTTCCCGTTGAATGTTTTCATAAAGGTAACCTGATCTATGAGTCGTTAAGCAAAGTGTTTTTGAAGCTCTATAATTCAGACAGTACTATTATTATAAAATTTGTTGCAGAATTCCCCTAAATCATTTCTAACAAGTTTAACTATTTTGGGGAAGATAACATTAAACCCAAAGGATTAAGTACTCTGCACAATCTGGCACTTGGTAAATCTTGGCACTTGGTTGTGACATTTGTTATTATCACTACAGGTGGTTTTGAGAAAAACTATTTTTTTCTAACCTTTCTACTCTGTGGCCGACCAGCAGCCACAAGTCAACGAAAAGCCCGAAAGGGGGAGTGGGAATGAACAAAGACACTCACAAATGATGATGATGCGGCCGGTCTCCAGTGATCCTGAAGCACCGTCTTTATTCAAAATCACTCTTTATATACCCTATGGGTACGTGCAGACTAGCAGTCACAAGTGTACATTACCTCACAGAAAGTAAATTGTTAACCCCTAACCAGAAACTAACTAAATCACAAAAGCATCCCAAATCCCATTTCCACAAGACAGGAACCATCAATTATCCTGATAACCATCTGTGCTCTGTGTCCGAGAAACCGGCCATTCTTATTGCATACCTCAGCAGCCTGCAAGCACCCTCCAGGTGCAGGCAAGACAATGCCTTAGGAGCTAGAACAGGTTAATCATAAACTGAGCCAGTTCTCAAAGTTCCAAAGTACAGAGAAATCATGGCTCCCCACATCTCCCCCTTTTTTATTTAATTGAAAAAGCAAGGCGACGGCGCCTGTCTTAGGCGTCCCAGGATGTCCTTATCAACTTGCCCGTCTTTGGCGCCCGCATTGTATAATACAGGCCCTGTCTTAGGTGTTGAAAGGCTCCTTAGGACTTACCCGTCTTTGGCTAACCCGTCCCTCCAAAGCTTTAAGGGGAGAGGGGTTTAAGACTTTGTCTTAAGCTCCAATTGATGAATGTCAGCACGCAAGTCCAGCATTCTATTAATGAAGGCTCTGATGAGGACAGGGAGCAGGCACAGAATCACACAGACACAGATGCCCAATGTAAGAAATACCAATACAGAATGTACCAAATTTGGCATAGAAGGCAAAGAAGGCATAGCATTTTTCAAAGCATTAACAAAATCGGAAGCAGCCTGAGCAGCATCGAATCTAAAAGGCTCGGCCTCTCTCATATTTTTAATTTTCTCATGAAGCCGAAGCATATCAAGAGAGACATTAACATTATGCCACACTCCTTGGAGATGCAAACGGACCCGATTTTATTCATATTGACTTTGATTATACTCTTTGGAAGTTACACAAATCCAATGATATTTTGGATGGCATTCTAAATGAGATTTAACTTTTATACTTTGGATTACACTTCCCATATATTGAACTGTATCATATAAGGCATTTAACTTTTTTTCTAATTTTGTATCAATATCCTCTTGAGTTCCCAATGCCAAAGAAACGTTTTTAGTTAGAGTGTTAATATAATTGGCATTTTGAATAGTTTGAGACAAAGCTACAGCAGCTGTAGCGGCCGTGGCAACTACAGTTACCAGGGCGACTATTTTTGCAATCAGGAGTCCAATAAACCGTTTTTGTCTGCTCAAAGCGTGCTCAATTTTTTTAAAAATCTGCAGACTTCTTTCTGCATACCACGGTTTAGAAATATTGACAGGAAGCATGACAAAAGGGGGCTGCTTAAGAACCATAATTTGAGTTCCAGATGGTACCCAGGAAACACAATTTGCCAGAGTACAATTATTACAGAATACATGAAAATGATTTTCCTCAAACTGAATATCAATATTTTCAATTAACAAAGCATATGGGGAAGGCACACAAGCAGAAACATTTGTAGCATTACGTACAGTAATCCAATTTTTAGATCCATCATCTAAAACAGAATCAGGGGTACAGGGGGTTCCTGGTTTACAATATTCAACAATATAATCAATTTTTTCCATTACCCCCATAAGTTTCCACAAAGCACTCTGCAGATGTTGTGAATCAGAAGTCCAAAGTCCTGAGTCCAACTTTCGAGTCCATCCGGCCCGTTTTGTAAAAGTCCAGGTCTTATCCGACCAGTCAAGGATGTATCTGTTTGTTTCAGGAATATTATATCGAAAAGAAACCTTATTGGAACATCCCTTCCACGGGACCGATGTAATGTCCAATTTGGAATTTCCTGTGTAAGGTGGAAAATGAGGGGCAGGAACAACAGGCGGACTCTCTGAAGACCAATCTCCTAAAGAAAGAATCTTAACTGTCCATCCAATAACAGAGTCATTAGTATGTATAATAAGCGAAGAGGCAGATAGACACCCAGTGGCTGATTTCTTTTTGGAGAGGCAAACAGGTAATCCAATACCTTTTCCAACATAAGTAAAATTCTTCTCCAGCTGTGGTTTTAAATGTCCACTTGAAGGCAGACCTAATGCCTGAGTGTTATCAACATATATAGGGATCTCAGGGCTTTCCCAGACCACGGGGTGTAATAAGGGGGGGTCAGGTATATAAGCCCAATAGGTCTGTTTAGGTTTTGCATAGCCGAATGTCATGGTCATCATCAGCAGGCACAGATTCCACATGTCGCACCAACCTCTCCGGCAGCCACCGAGGGCCATCAGCATCCTGTGGAAAAACACAAACATGTCCTCGGCCCCATACGAGGATTGGATCCGGGCCTTGCCAAGAGCCTGTAAGTGGGTCTTTCCATTTTACCAAAGCCTGAGGGGCAGCAGACGGATGCCAAAAGCGCTCTGCAGCACTCTTACCATGGGCATCCAAGGTCAAAAATTTTTGAATAAAGAGAGAATGAGACAGGTAATTATGGGGCCATGAATTATGGGGGGTAATTATGGGCCATGAGTACGTTTAACAATCCCTTGTCCTTGGGGATTGTAAGGAATTTCAGTAACATGATTAATGAAAAATTGCTGACAAAACAAGGCAAATTTCTTGCTGGTATATCCTGAGCCATTGTCTGTCTTAAGTTTTTTAGGAGTTTCAATCATGGCAAAATCAGCAAGGCAATGTCTGATTACATGAGATGCAGCTTCTCCGGATTGAGCCGTAGCGACCACAAAACCGGAGAATGTATCTACAGAGACATGAACATATTTTAATTTTTCAAATTCTGGTATATGAGTTACATCCATTTGCCAAAGATCATTAGGGCGGATGCCTCGAGGATTAACTCCATAATGAGGCACAGGCTGCAAATGAGCGCAATTAGCACATTGTTTAACAATCTGGCGTGTTGCTTCTCTAGGGATCTTGTATTGTAATCGCAGGCTTTGACTATTTTGATGATGAAGGCTATGAGCCTTTTGTGCCTTTTCTATTTGAGTTAGAGCAATAAGCTGTGTGGCAGAATCTGCAGCTTGATTACCTGCTGCCAGAGGGCCTGGAAGATTGGAGTGAGCTCTAATATGGCCAATATAAAATTTTTTGCGGCGTGACTGAATCGCCTGTTGAATCTGAAGAAACAAATCCTGAATAACAGGATTACTGGTACTTATGAAAGGCACTGTTTCCAGGTTTTTAACTGCACGCACCACATAATGGCTGTCAGAGAATAAATTAAAAGACTGAGAAGCAAAATCAAGTAACACCATATGAACTGCTCGAAGCTCAACAACCTGAGCTGAGGCTGGAGATGTTTGTAATCTCTTAACAACCTCTTTATTGAGTGTATAAACAGCTATGCCATTGCTAGATCCATCAGTGAAAACATTAGGTACAGCAGAAAGAGGATCATGTGTAACGATAGAAGTAAAAATTGGGTCATGATGTTGAAAAAACTGGAGCAGCTTATGCTTGGGATAATGATTATCTAAGGTTTCTGTAAATTGAGCCAAGGCAATAGGAAAACTGTCGGTAAACTGCATTAAGCCTTGAATCTGAACCTTTGTAAAAGGAACAATAATAGAATCTGGCTCCTTTTCATAATATTTTTGAGCCTCCAAACGACTCTCTTGAATTAGACTGGCTACAAACTCATGATAAGGAGTGAGATTTTTCTGAGCTGCTACATGAAGATGTATCCATCTAAGCGGCCCTTCTTGTCACAACACTGCCGTAGGCGTATGTCTAGTTTCTAAAATATAGGCATGTAAGGGCTTAGAATAATCCAAGAAAGAAACATGCTGTTGTTGAATGGCCTTCTCAACTTTAGAGAGAGCCTCTCTTGCTGGCTCAGTAAGATTTCTAGGGGAAGTTGGATCAGAGTCCCCTTTTAGAATCTCAAACAATGGTTTTAAATCTCCGGTTGTTAAACCCAAAGAAGGTCGCAGCCAATTAATATCTCCTAACAGTTTTTGAAAATCATTAAGAGACTTCAGGTGATCTTTTCTAAGCTCCACCTTTTGAGGAACAAAAAACTGAGAAAACAGTTGAAAACCCAAATAAGCAAAGGGCTCAGCCTTCTGTATCTTCTCGGGGGCTATAACAAGACCCGAGGCTAAAAGGTTTTCTTTTATATTTACAAAACAAGCTAACAACACTCCTTCCTTCCTACAAGCCAGCAAGATGTCATCCATATAGTGGATGATATATACAGAAGGAAACTGTTTTTTCGTTTTGTCAATTGCTTCACTGACAAATTTTTGACACAGCGTAGGACTATTTGCCATACCCTGGGGGAGAACAAGCCACTGATACCTTTTTATAGGTTCACAGAAGTTTGTACTTGGAATACTGAAAGCAAATCTTTTACAATCTTGTGGGTGTAACAGTATATTGTAAAAACAATCTTTTAAATCTAGTACTATCTTGTAAGTATCTTTAGGTATGGCAGATGGATGAGGCAATCCTGGCTGTAGGGAGCCCATAACTTCCATGGTTTTATTAACTTTTTTTAGGTCTTGCAACAACCTCCATTTTTCAGATTTCTTTTTGACTACAAAAATGGGTGAATTTCAAGGGGAGGTAGACTCAATTACATGGCCTTTTTTAAGCTGCTCCTGTACAAGCGCTTGAGCGGCTAATATTTTTTCTTGTGTTAGGGGCCATTGATCTATCCACACAGGTGTATCTGATTTTCAATTAATAGCTTTTGTTGTTTTTTGGTGGAGTACAGGTAAGTCTATGGCCCCTGAGGAAAATACCCCAGTCCCGTCCTCTGCGAATTAGGATTAGGAGAGACAGGTCTCCTTCTGCCTTGTCCATCAGTCCCAAGGCCTTGAGCAGGGAGAAGTCCCTGGTCAAACATTTGCTGAGTAACCTGTACACTAGGGCTGTAAAGATAAACTCCCATATGGCTCATAACATCCCGTCCCCAAAGATTAACGGGGAGACCAGGAATGATATAAGGCTGAAAAGTTCCTTGGTGGCCTTCCTGATCTTGCCAGGATAAGATGTCACTGCTCTGAAGGGGCGACTGAGATTGGCCTATGTCTTGTAAGTTGGTAGCAGTATAATGAGTCGGCCAACTTGAGGGCCAATGTTTAGCAGAAATGCAAGAAACATCAGCTCCAGTATCTAAAAGTCCTTGAAAATCCTTTTTATTTATTTTTAGCATTAAGACTGGTCGTTTTTTTTTTTTTTATCTCCTGTACCCAATAAGCATCAGAGGAACCAAATCCTTGGTCTCCTCGTTTCTGATTTTGCCTGTTTTTCCCTATCTTGATGCGGGGTAAGATAATCAACTGTGCAATGCGAGTTCCAGCAGGAATGGCAGAAATATTTAAAGGAGAGTGGGCCATAATTTTAATTTCTCCTGTAAAGTCCTCATCAATAACTCCCGGGGAGACATGAATCCCTTTCAAAATTGAACTACTTCGTCCCAACAACAATCCTACAGTTTTCGGGGGCAAAGGCCCAAAAATTCCAGTGGGCAGAGTCTGCACACCCATTTCAGGAGTTAATACGATGTCGGAGGTGGAACACAAGTCCAATCCTGCGCTGCCTGCGGTGGCCCTGAATAAATCTGTGATGTGTTTTCTTTCTGGGATTGATTTACAGCTTGTCCCGTTATCGGGGTTTGAGTCTGAAGTGCCCCATAACATTGTTGAGTCGGGGCCTGGGGCTGGCCCCTCACCCAGTTTTCCTGAACCGGGTTTTTATCTTTATCTGTCTTAGATTTGCATTTATTAGCCCAATGCTTTCCCCTCCTACACTTTGGACAAATGTTAGGAGGTTTCTTTGCAGAAGCCACGGCTGGAGCCGGAGGATTTTCGGCCTCAGTCTTACGTGGACATTGTGCTGCACGATGTCCAGTTTTTCCACAAGTAAAGCAAGCTCCCGTACGACTATTTACATGGAGCTTTGCTTGTTGAAGCATAACCTCTTGAATACTTTTTCCCTGTAAAGCAGCAGCCAAGGCCACCCCTTGAGAAAAGGAGGGGCCGACATCAGTACACAGGCGGATAAAATCAGCAATGGTGCCTTTCTTCTTAATTGGTCTGATAATTGTCTGACAAGCGGAATTAGCATTTTTATAGGCAAGCTGTTTAACAAAAGCCTGTGTAGCCGTGCTCGCACCAAAGGTTCTGCCTGCAGCAATATTTAGGCAAGAAACAAAATCTTGAAAAGGCTCATCTGCGCCCTGTCTTATTTGAGTAACTTGTTCTTCCTTTCTAGAGGCATCAGGCAGCATTCGCCAAGCGTCTTTAGCAGCCGCGGCGGTTTGGGCATAAGCGCCTGGCGCAAACCCCAGCTGATTTTTTAAGTTAGAATACATGCCTTCCCCTGCCAGCATATCAAAAGTTACGGGAATCTGTCTTAATGTATTCTCATTGGCCTTGGTTTTACAGTTTTTATAAAACTCTGATTTCCACAAAAGGTAATCACCTCCGGAAAGGCACGCATGCGCAATGTGCTTCCAATCCTCCGGGGGAGTGGCATCCACAGCCAAGGCGTCCAAAATAGCCACGGTAAACGGGGCGATAGGACCATATTGGCTGCAAGCTTCTTTCAACTCCTTTACTTGTTTCCACTGAAAAGGTCTCCAATCCCTGAGTACTCGTCCTGCTTGATCCGTCCTTTCAAAAAGAGGGTATACTCCAAACTGTCTAGTATTATCCCCTTGCTTATGTCCCTCCTCACAGGCTAACTGAAGAGGAGACTGCATGTCAGAGTCTGACCCAGGTTTAACATACCCAGGCGGGGTTTTAGTTGGCATGTCCCAAAGAGGCGGCTGAGGTGCCGGTAAGGGAGGGCCCCACATACGGGGTTCTAAAGGCACCGAAAGAGGCGCATTAAGCGGCGCAGTTGGAGGTGCCGCAGGAGGCGGTAAAGCTACAAGGACATCAACAGGGGGGTCTTTACCGCCTGTATTCCATGGGTCTGGACATGCATTTTCCAAGGGTCTAGTAAGCCTTTCTCCATAATAAGGGTCCTGATAATAATAAGGTTTCTGAGGGGGCCCTTCCTCTTTCTTACTGCCCTCTTCCTGCTTAAGCTTTATATCAGCTATTTGGCTTTGAAGTGTTTTTTATCTGTTCAGCCATTTTGTGAACAGTATCTAAGAGGGGTTTGTCTTTCTGTGCTACAGCAACTAAAGGAGAATATCGTTTCCTCTCATATCTAGCTGCAGCTTCTTCCAAATCCTCTTTATCTCCCGGGTCTAAATGATCCCATTGCTCGTCAGGGGGCTCTAGATTGATGAGTTCCTCAGGCGGCAAAGGGATTTCTTCCCCTCCTTTCTCTTCTGATACTACATGAGGAGGCAGTTCTCCTGACCCAGCCTGTTTTAACTTATCCAGCCTATACCCTTCATGTCTGAGATCTAGACAATCCCGAATCAGAGTCCACAATCCAAAAGTCTCTACAGGGACCCTCTGAGGTCCATGAGTTGAATAATAATCCTGCAACCTGTCTCCTATCTTTTCCCAAGTTTCTAAGCTGATGGTTCCTTCATCTGGGAACCACGGACAAACTTTTTTAACAAACTCTAAAAATTTATCTAATTGCTCTTTGCTCACCCTGCTGCCACGGGCGGCAAGAACTTTCTTGAGGCCTCTAATATACAGGTCCTTGCTGCTGGCGTGACCCATTTTCTCTAACGGTCCTAGCTGATAGCGAGACCTACTTCTCCTTAAACGGTCCTTGCTGATAGCGTGACCTATTTCCTTTTTCCCTCGGCCCTTCTTTCACACTAGTAAAACACACAGATGCTTGGCTGGCCGTGCCCCTCGCGGGACCAAGACTGTCGTGGCAATTAGGCGTGACGGTATAGAACCCCGACCAGGCAAAACCGAAGTTTTGATCGCCGTTTAGCCGTAAGACAGTGCCGGAAACGCAGTTACAAGCCCATTCAAGATCCGTAACACGAAGTCGTGGAGCTATCACTCACTCACACACTCATTCGACCGAGGGGATAGTGCCCTACTCACCGTACCGTCAGCACTCTGTAACCGAGCTGGGCCCAAGCTGTACGGTGTTCCTCACTGAATCCCCCGTTTTCGAGCCCCACGTTGGGCGCCAAATGAGGCTGACCAGCAGCCAAGTCAACGAAAAGCCCGAAAGGGGGAGTGGGAATGAACAAAGACACTTACACAAATGTTGATGATGCGATCGATCGGTCTCCAGTGATGCTGAAGCACCTCTTTATTGAAAACTTCCACTTATATACCCTATGCATACGTGCAGACTAGCAGTCACAAGTGTACATTACCTCACAGAAAGTAAATTGTTAACCCCTAACCAGAAACTAACTAAATCACAAAAGCATCCCAAATCCCATTTCCACAAGACAGGAACCATCAATTATCCTGATAACCATCTGTGCTCTGTGTCCGAGAAACCGGCCATTCTTATCGCATACCTCAGCAGCCTGCAAGCACCCTCCAGGTGCAGGCAAGACAATGCCTTAGGAGCTAGAACAGGTTAATCATAAACTGAGCCAGTTCTCAAAGTTCCAAAGTACAGAGAAATCATGGCTCCCCACAGAAGGTTGAAACCTTCTTCATGGCCGAGCCTCAGGGCTTCGCAAGCTCCCAGCGCTGCCCAGGCTTTTCCGTCTGTCCGCTGAGTGCAAACAACAGTAGACTCCGGAGCAGCCAACTGCCTCTCCCACAAGATCCCAGCAGGACAGTGAGGAGGTTTGGAATCTCTCAGCCCAGAATAATTGTAACCCAGCAACGGGGCCGTGTCAGAGCTGATGTCACTGCGCACGTGCACAGAAGCCCAACGGACAAGGGCAAGGGCACCCCGAGCTCAAGGGCAAGGCCCAGGCGTCTCACGTCCCAGAGGCACTTGAGGCCACCGCTGGGTTCCTTCTGCCTGGCGATTTCACCCATTAATTCAATCTAGAACGGCCAGAAAAGACGTACCTTTCCATTCTTTTCACTTCTTGGTATTTTCACTTGACAGTTTGTGACAACTGTACCAGTATTACAGCTGACCCTTGATTTTCACACCCTTTCTCTGCAACCCACCTGAAATTTGTCACTTCAATCCTTCAGTTGCCTTTCCGAAGCTGTGTCTGGATTAAGTTAAGCAGGTCATGAATAACCACACTACTACTGACAGTTCGTTTTTGGCAGTGTCACAACATTCGGCCGTCCAATGACTTTGCCTATATTTGTGTATTTAATCATGTTTTTGTCCTTATAAAACTGTGTGGAAAATATAAAAATGAATTTACCAACACCAAGAAGCAAAGATCATATAAACACACCGTGTTTCCCCCAAAATAAGACCTACTCCGAAAATAAGCCCCAGTTAAGATCGTCAGCCAGACGGACGCATTTAGTATCTTATGACAATGTTCCAGAAGAAGATGACATGACTGTGTTTGAATAAATGTAGATGGTCGTACATGAAAAAATAAGACATCCCCTGAAAATAAGCCTGAATGCAGCAAAAATTAATATAAGTCCCAGGCTTATTTTCGGGGAAATGCAGCAATACAATATTAAACATAGACATCATTAGACAGTCTGAGTAAAATACTTACATCAAGTGAGATAATTAAATTAAATGTGCATATTTTAGCAATGTGGAATCTTCCAATCTGTGAACACGTTTAATCTCTCCATTTGTTTATGTCTTTTTGAATTTCTCACGAGAATATCTTTGATAGATTTTGGCTGATTTACTTTTAGGTATTATTTTATTTTATGACATTTTTATTTTTTTCTACTCTTTTGTTTTCATTATTATTAAATTTATTAGGGTGACTGGCATGGAAATATCAATTTTAAATTATTTTTCCAGTTTTTTTCCTAGTACAATCAAAAACAATTGATTTTAGTATACGTCCCTCATACTGCATAACCTGGTTAGGTTCATTTACTAGTTCCTGCAGAAGTAATGAAGATAGTTTCTTTATCTATGCAATTACGGAAGGTCACATAAAGGCCACTTGACTTCTTCTTATATAATCTTTATTTCTTACTTGTCTTATTGCACTGGCTTAAAACGTCCAGAAAAATGTGGGAAAACATACTAAGAGCAGGCATCACGGCCTTGCTCACAACTCTACAGGAAACATGTTCACTATCTCATCAAGCAGAACAAGTAAGCTGTGAGGTATTTCACAGCTGTTTGTATCCGCTTGAGGAAGCTCCTTCCTCCTGCCAGTGAGCTGAGATGTTTTGTCATGACTAGGTATTAAATTTTCTGTGTAACTTTTGTCCATCTTTTAACATTATCGTGTCATTTTTCTGCCTCACTGTGAATGTGGCAATTTATGTTGACTGATTGTTTAATATTACACCAACTTTGCATTCCTAGGGTGACTCACATTTGGTCATCATCTTATTATCTTCAAGGATTGTGCATTGTGTCGTAAGTATTTTGTCAATGATATTTGTTCCTGTGATCACGAGGGATATTAGTCTGCAATTCCTTTGTCTTATAATGCGTTTCTCAGTTTTTGCCATCAGGGTTATGCTGCCTTCAAGAAATGAGCTGGTAAATAATCCGTCTTTTCTGTTTTCTGAAATATATGATGTGTGGTTAGTATCATTTCTTCATTTTCCCCTTAAATATTTGGGAGAGTTCACCAGTGAAGTCATCTGGACATAAAGTTTTTCTGGGAAGGCTTCTTATTTCATATTCACTTTCATTAAAAATATACAGCCATTTAGATGTTGTGTTTCTTAGTGGGTCAGTTTCCGTATGTTTGCTCTTACGAGGAATTCACCCATTTTTCGGAGTGGCCAATTGATTATTTTCTTACCATCATTTTAAGGCCTCTAGTGATGTCCCCTGTACAATTCTTGATATTGGTCATTTGTGTTACATTCCTTTTATTTCTTGATCAAGGGATGATCAATTTTATTGTATTTTTCCAAGAACCAAATTTTGGGTTTATTAATATTCTCTATTATTTCTCTATTCACTAATTCCTAGAATTCTACTCTTCGTTTCTTCTTGTTATCTACTTTGAGCTCAATTCTCTTTTCATTTTCAAGCTTTTAAAGGTAGTAGGTTAAGCCATTGATTTAAAGCTTTCTTCTTTTCCAAGAAAGCTTTCAGTGCTATAAATTTCCTTGTAAATACCATTTTAAGTGTATCCAGAAGTATTTATATGATGGATGTTCCTTATCATTCCTTTCAAAATAAGTTCCTATTTCTCTTGTGACTCCTCGTTCTTTGTCCAATGCTTTCTTTGACCAATCAAACACTGCCTTCATTTTCTGCTCCTTTTTAAAGACTACTTCGACTGAATATAGAACTCTAGGTTCAGAGGGCTGTTTTCTTTCACACTTTAAAAACATCATCCCACCATCTTCTTGATACAATGCTTGGATTAGAATTCAGCATTCCCAGACACGTTGTTCTTCTCTATAAAATCGGTCTTAAGGATGCCCACTTTCACCACTTTTATTCAACATATTTCTGGAAGTTCTAGCCACAGCAGACAGACAAGAGAAAGAAATAAAATGCGTCCAATTTGGAAAGGAGAAAGTAAAATTGTCAATATATGCAGATGACATGATACTATATAGAGAAGCCGAAAGACTCCACCAAAAAACTATTAGAACTGATAAACGAATTTAGTAAAATAGCAGGGATACAAAAAGTAATATTCAGAAATCAGTTGCATTTGTATACACCAATAATGAACTATCAGAAGAAGACATCAAGAAATCAATCCCATTTACAATTGCTTCGAAAGCAAACAAACAAAAAATATCTAGGAATAAATTTCACCAAAGAAGTAAAAGACCTGTGCTCAGAAAATTATAAAACACTGAAGATAGAAATAAAAAGAAAGATACAAATAAATGGAAACACATACCATGTTCATGGATAGAAAGAATTAATATAGTTAAAGTGTCAATAATACCTAAGGCAATACATAGATTCAACACAATTCCTATCAAACTACTAAGGACATTTTTCTCAGAAAGAGAACATATCATCCCCAAATTTATATGGAACCATACAACATCCCGAATAGCAACAGCAATCTTGAGAAATAAGAACAAAGAGGGTGGTATCACGCTACCCGATATCAAATCATACTGAAAGGCTACAGTAACCAAAACGACATGGTACTGGCATAAAAGCAGACACATGACTAATCGAACAGAATAGAGAACCCAGAAATAAATCCATTCATATATGCTCCTTTAATCTATGACAATGGAAGGAAGAATTTACATTGGGGTAAAGACAGTCTATTTAATAAATGGTGCTGGGAAAACTGGACTGACACACATGCAAGAAAATGAAACTGGGCCACCTCCTTACACCATATATGAGAACAAATTCAAAATGGATTAAAGACTTAATGTGAGACCCGAAACCATAAAACTCCTAGAAGAATATTTGCAGGCATTACCCTGAGTAATATTTTTACTGATATAGCCCCTCAGGCAAGGGAAATAAAAGAAAAAATAAACATATGGGATTGCATCAAACTTAAAAAGTGTTTTCACAACAAAGGAATCTATCAATAAAACAAAATGAGAGAAGATATTTGTCAATGATACATCTGATAAGGGGTTAATATCCAAAATGTATAAAATACACTCAACTCAACACCAAAGAGACAAACAACCCAATTAGAAAATGGGCAGAGGACATGAAGAGACATTTCTCTAAAGAGGACATACAGGTGGCCAACAGACATATGAAAAGATACTCAACCTCACTAATCATGAGAGAAATGCAAAGAAAAACCACAATGAGATACCACCCCACTCCGGTCAGAATGGCTATCATCAATAAATCAACAATCAAGTGCTGGGGAGGATGTGGAGAAAAGGGAACTCTGAGGCACTGTTGGTGGGATTGCTGATCGGTGCAGCTACTATGGAAATCAGTACGAAGTTATCTCAAGAAACTGGAACTGGAACTACCTTATGACTCAGCAATTCCATTCTTAGGTATCTATCCAGAGAAATCCAAGATGCTAATTCAAAAAAATATATGCACCGCTATGTTTATCCCAGCTCTATTTACAATAGCCAAGACTTGGAAACAACCGAAATACCCATCGGTAGAAAACCCAATTAAGAAACTGTGGTACATTTATACAATGGAGTATTATTACTCAGCTATAAAGAAGAATGAAATCTTACTATTTGCAACAACAGGGATGGACCTAGAGAACATTATGCTAAGTGAAATAAGTCAGAGAAAGACAAATACCATATGATCTCACTTAAATGTGGAATCTAAAGAGCTGAATAAATGAGCAAAGTGAACAGAAATAGTGTCAGAGATATAGAGAAAAAACTAATGGCTGCTAGAAGGGAGGGGTGGAGATGAGGGCGAAGAGGAAGGGATTAGACAGCACGAATTGGTAACCACAATCCTGCCATGGCGATATGAAGGACAGTTTGGGGAACACAATCAATAACGTTGTAAAGATGTTGTGGGGTGTCAGATGGGCGCGTGTCTCATTAGGGAGACCACTTCATGGACTGTGTAGATAGATGCCTGACCACATCAGTGTACACCTGAAGCTGAGGCTGAATAATATTGTACGTCAACTATAATTTAATATATTTGCAGTCATGGGATATGGAGTAAAGCACAGGGAATAGAGTCAATGGAATTGTAATAGATACATACGATGTCAGAGGGGCAATAGATTGGGGGTGGGGGTTATCACTTAGTGAGAGATGAAATGTCTAGCTATTACATTGTTTGGTATACCTGAAACTGATAATACTAATTGTAAAAATCTGCCTTTTTTTGGGTCTAGGTACTTTTGAGATTTTCTTCTTTATTGTGGTGTGGGGACAGAGCCAGGAGTACAGATTCCAGGCTCTCGGCCTCACGTGGAAAGGTGCTGGCTCAGGGAGTAAATGGCCATCAACTGTGATTGGATGGCCGTCAGCTGGGGCTAGTTGGCCGTCAGCTGTAACCAGTGAGCCATTGGCCACTAATATAATTGCTATGCTAGCAGGAAAATGGGGGTAGCAAGGAGATGGTGACTGAGCTAGCAAGCGGCGGAGTGTGGATTGCAGACTGCAGAGAAGCAGATTGCTAGCCAGTGAGATTGTTTGGCAGAGACAAATGGATGGCGTGTTGTGGATAGTGTGGCTCCTGCCTCCTGTGTCTCCAACCCAGCTGCCAGCGAGAATATAGTGGTAGGACTCCCCTATCTATGGCTCCGTGGGTGTTCCTTTTTGACCTAGCCATGTCCTGCGTTCTTATGTGGGGAGCGGGAGCAGAGACCCCACAGGCCGCCCCGCATGACACATGGCGCAGCAAGCAGGGTATGGTGCCGGTCAAAGCTCTCCAAAGTGCGGTGGAGCAATTTGTGCGTCAGTCTCAGAAAGACCAGGATGAGCAGCTGCCGGAGAGCCGGACCCCCATGGAGGGGTGGAAAGACCTGGACGATTCCCCCAACCAACATAGGCCAGAGAAAGGGAAGGTCGTGGCAGCCCTGTGGGCTGGGAAGTGCTTGGTGAGGAAGCCCCGATGCAGGACTTGTAGTCCCAGGAGGAAGCGCTTGCTGAGTCCTCCGTGGGAGATGCTGGTGAGGTCAAGGTCGTCCCTTACCCCCAGGACAGCCCGATGTGCTAGAGAAGGACCCCCGGATATGTTTGTCAAAAGGTAAATTTCAATATTTAGTTCTCAGTTTTGATTTTTACAATCTCTGCTCACTTTCTTGATTCCGTTCTGTCTTCAATTAATACAATTAACAGCAAGTCCTTAGAGATTGCTGGCAGACAGGAAATATAAAGTGCTGGCTGCAAACAGATAGAATGAGACTGTCCTTCTCTGTACACACCCTTTCATCATCAACAATGATGAACTTCCCTAATAATATTCCCTAGGTGGTATGTCAGGCTCATTCTCCATCATCCCCTCAGGGTAGTGCTGCTGGTGAGAAGTCTTTCATGCTCAAGAGAATGTGGTCTTATTGATTAAGATGGACTATGGGGAATTGCCTTCCATCCCTAATTTAATGGACCGCTTGACTGTTTGCTTGGAAACATACCACCATGTAGTAGAACTGGCGGATATTATTAGCTTTTGTGTCTTGACCGGCCACCATCAAGAATATGTAAGCACCTTGACTGTGAGCTGCTGTTGTTCCAGCACGGTACCCTGAGAGGCCCAGAGAGAGTGGCAGTGCCCTGAGAGGCCCTGGCTGTGCCCAGGAAGTCGGGCTGTGTCCAGAGTGTGTGGCAGTGCCCTGAGAACCCTGGCTAAGCCCAGGAAGTCTGGCTGTTCCCAGAGAGAGTGGCAGTGTCCTGAGAGGCCTTGGCTGTGCCCGGGGAGACTGGTGGTACCCTAAGAAGTCCAGGAAGTCTGGCTGCGCCCAGAAGGGACTGGTGGTGACATGAGAAACCCGGGCTGTGCCCAGAGAGCCTGGCTGTGTCCAGGATATTTCATTCACCTCCAGGCTCCTCGCACAGAGAACCTCGCGGAAGACGCTTGTCTCCTAGATTGTGAGGCGAGACCCTGTAGGGCTGGAGTGTGGGGACAGAGCCAGGAGTACAGTTTCCAGACTCTTGGACTCATGTGGAAAGGTGCTGGCTCAGGTGGTAAATGGCCATCAACTATGATTGGATGGCCATCAGCTGTGGCTAGTTGGCCATCAGCTGTAACCAGTGAGCCGTTGGCCACTATATAACTGCCGTGGCTACACTAGCAGGAAAATGGGGGCTAGCAAGAAGATGGTGGCTGAGCTCGCAAGCAGCGGAGTGTGGATTGCAGATTGCAGAGAAGGGGATTGCTAGCAAGTGAGATTGTTTGGCAGAGACAAGTGGATGGCGTGTTGCGGATAGTGTGGCTCGTGCCTCCTGTGTCTCAAACCCAGCCGCCAGCAAGAATACAGTGGTATAACTCCCCTATCTATGGCTCCGTGGTGTTCCTTTTTGGCCTCACCACATCCTGCGTTCTTATGTGGGGAGCGGGAGCAGAGACCCGCAGGCCGCCACGCGTGACACCCACCCAGCTGCCAGTGAGAATATAGTGGTATAACTCCCCTATCTATGGCTCCGTGGTGTTCCTTTTTGGCCTCACCACATCCTGCATTCTTGTGCGGGGAGCAGGAGCTGAGACCTGCATTACAGAACAAAAAAAGGCAGATATTATGAGCTCCTCCCAGGTTCAGTGTGCTACCCTTGTGTTAAGGAAGTTTTCTTATAATAGTGGTTTTCTGAGTTTTATCATGAACAAATGTTGAATTTTCCTCAATGTTTATTTTGAATGTATTGAGTTGAAAGTTGTTTTGAAATGGTTAATGTGGATTATGTTGTTGCTTCATGTTAAACGCATGTTACCTTGCGTTTCTCAGGTGAACTGAACTTGGTGGTGATATTTTCTTGGTGGTTTCTCTTCTACATTGCTATTCTTGGTATGCTAATATCTGGGTGATGACATTTTCATCTCTGTTCATGGATAATGACAATACAAGGGATTTCTGATACTTTAACTCTATTTACTTGTCTCAAAACTTATGTCTATTGGTGCTTTGTATTTGGATTTGGTCTTGTATTTTTTAAAGACACCAGATATGCTTATAAGTTTCACATGATACCATCAGTGTTCATTTAAATGTACCTACATTTTAACTCTTTCTTTCTTCTGTTTTCTTCTTACATATCAGAACTTCCATCTCAGGTAGTTTTTCTTCTGTTTGTAGTGGACATCCTTGAGAATTTCCATCAGTGAGGACGGCCTGGCCATGAATCTCTGTTTAAACAGGTTTTTATTTCTTCTGACTCTTGGCACACACTGTCACTGCATAGAGAATTCTAGGTTGTCTTTGATGACATGGAAGATGACGTTCTGCGGCACTTTGGCTTCCATAATTGCTGATGAGCAGTTGCTTCTCCAACTGTTCCTGTTTGAACAAACTCTGTTCTGTCCCCCGCCCCTGTCCCCACATCTTTGGTTACTTTTATGGTTTTACTATTTGTTTTCGGTGAATGGATCAGGAACAAAGGAATATCGGAGACTGGGGATTTTGTAGGACCAGGCCATGAGGGTTGTGTCCTTAGAAGTTTGCAACGGCCTCTTTTGTGCCATGTGATTGTGGAGAGTTTGCTTTTCTTTCTGACCTCTCATGACCCCTGGCCAATGTTTTACATCGCAGGCAATGTGATTTTGACCTTGGTGACCACTGTAATTTATGGCCACACTGACCACGGGGGAGTAGGTGTTATGCAGCCAGATGCTGTGACAGATGCTTGTCTTACCAACTGGTGCTCAGTCATGGTGCCAGCACGGTTGGCTTTAGAATTTGGATGGCTACGCTTTTCTTTTGAATCGCACTCCAATTTAACAAGCTGCACAGGGTCTCTGCAGACAGTGGGCCATCTGGGCCGAAGGAAAGATTGTGGCTGGGGCATGGACTCTCCTCTGAGGAGAAGAGCATCTTGGGTGGGGATAGTTATTTGCCTCTTTTTCAATCTGAATTTTTAACCAGGTATGCAGGCCAGACATTTAATTCAAGAAATTCCGTGTCTGAGGTTAACAAGTAGTGTGTAAGTAAGCTTTTCGTTGTCTGTTCAGGTTGTTTCCTTTTGCTGTTGTTTAGAACTGAAGTAACAAGGAAGGGAGGAATCCATGGAGGGGCCAAACCATGGAAACGTGTAGTTTATAAACAGGCTTTTAAGAGTCATTCCCTACTTTGTAGTTGCAAGTTAGCCATGGATGTGTTAATTTAGATAAACTCTGATCTTGATTTTAGACAGCTGAGACCTAAACTATGGCTTTGACCATAGAAGGGTGTTTATTGTGTTAACAACAAAGACAAAGATGGAGACCTTATTATATGTGGGGAGAAAGTGGCACATTCTTGGTTTGAGGTAGAAAATCACCTCAGTGAAGCTTCAAGAGCCCACTGCTCCCAGAAGCAATTCAGAAAGCCTGAGCCTGGGGGGCCCAGGCTCAAGGAATTAGCTCTTTTTAGCAGGACAAAGAGAAACCATGATGGTTTGAAAAGTGTGCTTCAACCTTACTATAAAAAATAGGTGCAATAGAATAATAACAGAATAAAGAAATTCAGGCTGATTTTGCTGGAGGAAGTCGTAGGTCTCCTCATGAGAAAGGCTGATATTTTGAAGGTCAGACTCAACAAAGGTGAAGGAGAGTTGAGCTCCACAGGTCAGGAGAGTCACATGTGGTTGATCTCCCTGCTCTTGAAGAGGATTTTAGGAAGGGGTTGTGTTTTTCTTGACACTAGATCAGAAAGAGTGACTAGGCCCCCAAAACTTCAGACAGGAAGGGAGGCAGGATCTCAGCTGACTAGAGTCTAGAGTGATCCTGAGAGGGTGTGTCAGAAAGCTGCAGAAAGACTCCCTAGGAAGAGCATGGAGGACCCTACAACCAAGTATTGGGACTCTAGTGTGACCTAGTTACAGAATACCAGGCCGTGTTTCAGAGAGGAGGTCGGGTCAGATCAGTGCAAAAACTCAAGAAATTAGTAAATGACTTTTAAGGAGACCGACTTATTGAGGGCTGTATCCTGGGGAAACATGCCCAAGAAATCATGGTCAGGATTTGCAGTAAGGCACAGAAAAGATGAGACGTATCAGAGAGAGGTAGAAGGAAAGACTATACTATTGACTGATTTTGTACTAGAGGTTGGTCTGATGGAAGGATTTCTTCTGGGAGGGATTATGTGACCCCAAAAGTTGAATGTGGACAAAGTTTGTTTAAACAGCAGATGCTTTTGGCAGACCCAAACTACCTATTTTCACACATCTCACTATGGAAAACTGCATAAAACGAAATCTAAAGAAATATATTAGAAAAACATCTAGGACAAAAAGCAACGGGAAAGAAAAAGAAAGGTGACCCACACATCATGGCCTTACTTGGAGAGAAGGAAAGAAATGTGCGAGGCAGGTTAATTGTCTGCTCTGCTAGGAGTCTGTGAGGGCAGGAATGGCATCTCAAGTGGTCTTTGGGTCCCCTGGCCTAACACAGTCATAGGGGACTTCAGCATTTATTGCGGAATGTATATTTGTCTTCTATGCCTCACAGTGTTTTATCCCCTGCCACCCACCTCTTGCTAAAGAGCATTTATCACTTATCTTGTGCTTTGTTTATCCATTGCCACATGATAAACCACCTGAAAGCTCAGTCCCTAACATCATAGCTTATTATTTCTCATTATCCTGTGGGTTGGTTGAGCTTACATCCGCAATTCCTCTGCTCAGTGTGGTGTAGATTATGGTCACTTATGCACTTGTATAGTCCAGTTGAGCTTCCTCACAGCATGGCAGCTGGGTTCCAAGAGAGCGGAAGCTTCTCTATGCCAAAAACTGGCACCACATCACTTCGCTGTGTTCTTTTGGCCAAAGCCCAAGTTAAAGTGGAGGGAGACAGGATCCACCTCTTGATGTAGGAGAAGCTTATGTATACGGGGACAGGAGAAATGTTGGTGGCCAGCTTTTAAAGACAACCTCCCCACCCTGAGTGGTTTATATTACAGTGCCTTTATTTCTACTCTAGGATTTACTTTATTCTAATGTGCTTGGCAATTTGCTAGCTACGCTTTACTCATAAACAATGACCCCAGGATATATTCTCTGTCCTTATCCTGAGCTAACTTGCATTCTCCCAGGTAGCTGCTTGCCTTCAGGTCTGCAGACCAAGTCCTTTGTTTTGCTGAAACAATGGGGGTAGAGAAACCTTTAAACCCTCTTTGACAAGGAACAGTGACTTTTCTTTGGAGTCTAATGTGAAAAAAAGACACCCTATTTTTCAGAAACTTGGATGCTTCCTAAAACTATCATTAAACATCTTTCCCAGGAACACCACATGGAGCAGTAGGGTTTCATTAGTTAATTTTTATACCGGTATGGGTAGTAATCTAATCACTGCAACAACCAACCCCATAATTTCAGTGACTTAATATGTTAGAATTTAATTCTTACTCATGTAACACCCCAATGTGAATCCAAGTCATTGGGGGTACTCGGCTCCATGCAGTCATTCAGGGATCCAGGGTGGTGCCGACTCTGTTACCTTCAAGCCATGATTTCCAGGTTTCCAGGCCATTGACATCCAGCTAGTAGAAGGGAAAAGGACCGGAGATTTTTATAGACCAGGCCTGGACATGGCATCGAACACTTCTTCTAACTCCTCTAACTTTCTCTCAGATCACTTCCATTGGCCATATCTCTGTCACATGGCACAGTCTAACTATGACCAGGAAATGCAGTCCAGCTGTGTGCCCAGGAAGAAGAGAAAGCAGCCTTTGCCTCCATGTCCCAGCCCATATAAATCACACACACAGTATAACTTTCGTCTGTAAGTACACAGCTCACACTCATTGTGAGCTTTCAGACCCAGAAAGAGGAGAGCAGGCATGCCTATGAAATTAAGGGAGAGTTAAGTATATTTTTCCATCAACTTTCTCTGTGTATACAAAATATCTTTCCAGGCTTGTGCACAGTGCCATCTGCTGCTCAGTATAAAACGTAGGAAAATACATTGCACTGGGCTTGAGGATCTGAGTAACCAGGCTAAAAGAATCAGAATTTAGTACATACTCTGGAAGTTAAGTGGTTTGGTAACCATAGGAGATTAGAGGAAATTCATACTGCAGTCATTTTCATTGAATAGACACCAACCAAAAATTGTGAGGATGAGAGAGAGCAGTTGTTTGATTGGTTTTGGCTTAGTTTTCTTGTCTGTGAAATGAAACGAGGCAGTAAACACAGGAACGAGACTTGAGAGGTACTCCTGTGAAGGTTCTTATATAGGAAGGCAAGTGAGTACACTTAGATGTGTCCTCGCCACCCTCTCTGCTGCTCCCTTCTCTGACTGTATGTAACACCAAAGCAATTTTGGATGTGATATATTGAAGATGGCAGAGCCTTTTTGAGTCTGGATCTAAATGATATTGTGGAATGGACTCCCTGTGTCCCCTTTCAACCACCACCTTCTGACTGGGAATGCCCACCTTGGGTACACAGATGAAAAATAAATTTTTATTGGTTAAGCTACTAAAAATGGCAGTATCTTTGTTACTGCAATAATATAGAGTGGATACCTTGCTATACCTGAAACTGATTGGGAAGTAAACGTGATAAATTAAATATTAGAGATGCTGAGTTTGAAATCTTATGAAACAACCAAATGAAAATGGCTAATAGGCACAGTGAGAGTTTGGAGAAACACATGGACTCATCCTTCACATATGAGGTGTGATCAAAAACTGTGGTGAATGTTTAAATTAAAAAAAGAAATATTACAGGGATGGCCAGTTAGCTCAGTTAGTTAGAACATGGTGCTAATAACACCAAGATTGCCGGTTCAATCCCCACATGGGCCACTCTGAGCTGTACCCTCCTTAAAAACTAATAATAAATAAATAAAATAAAAAATTATTACAGTAAAATCCTCCTCAAAATACTCTCCTCCCCTCCCCTATGTGCTTGAAAAGTCATCCCATCATTCTTGCCACTTTCTAAGGCAATTCTGGAAGTCCTCTTTCAGGAGTGTTTTTATTTGTGCTGTCGTGGCTGCCTCGATGAACTGCACTCATTCAAAACATTTTCCTTTCATGGTCATTTTGAAGAAGAGCCAGAAGTCACACAGTGCAAGACCCAGTGAATGGGATGAAGACACACTGTAATGTTTTTATTTTACAGAAATTGCTGAACCAGAAGCGATGTATGACATGGAGTATTGTCATGATGGAGGATGAAGTAAAGATATGAAAGAGGACTTACAGAACTGTTACAGAAAGTGGCAAGATGATGGGATAAGTATGTTTGAAGCGAGAGGGAGTATTTTGAGGGGGATTAATGGCAATGTGTCTTTTACTGTAATAATATTTTTTAATTTAAACATTCACCATAATTTGTGATCACCCCTCATACACAAATCCACCTATGTGTGCTTAATCTTAAGTTAATAAATAATGGAAGGAGGGGACGAATTATTTAAATTTTTTCTTTCTGTCATTTACCCCGTAGCTGTAGGCTCTCAACTGACTGAAATGGGAAGTGAGAACATGCTCTTCCTCCAAATGATCTCATTTTCCTCATATGTCCTCATAATATGAACATCTCTCTCCTCTGAGCATACCTCTGGTCTTTAAAGACACATTTTTCTCTATATAATGGCTTCAAATTTAAGTCAGCTATTTCATGTCTTTTTCAACTGGAAAAAACAATGAACAAATCTCATGATGGCAAACTGCTATTTTTACCTCAGACCAACCTTAGAACACAACCTCATACAAGATGTGACCCTGCTATGTAAGTTTGGGAATTCCTGTTTTCAAGATGGCAGCTGATTTCATGAGAGAAGATTGGGAGATTGGGTCTCCTGGGGAAAATAAGTAGAGTGAGATGAGGAGAGGACCAAAAAGATGGCACCCTGAGGAACTCCAATGTTTGCAAAGTGCGTGGAGAGGATTTGCTCATAAGGCCATGAGCAGGAGTAGGGGAAGTAGGAAGAAGCCCAACAGTAAGGAGTGTCCCCAAAGCCAAGGGAGAACATGGTGCCAAAAAGTGAATTGTTTCAAAGTAAAAAAATAAAAATAAAAAAAACTGAGAAAAGGGTCGCTGTATTTGACAGTATAAAATCATTCACAATCAGAGCAATTTTATAATGGAGTTGCAGACATAAAAATCAGATTTTAATGGCCAAAACAGTAAATAAGAGTTGAGGCAGAGGTGACCGGTCTTTAAGAAGTCTGGGAATGAAGTCCTGGCCAGAGATTGGGGAGCACTCAGGAGTCAGCAGATCAAATCCTACCCCATAGTTTCCTAGCTATCCAACCATTCTTGGGTTCCGTTTCTTTATCTGTAAAATTGATTTAATAATCCCTACCTCAGAGGTTTCTGCAGATGAAATGGGAAGACACTCATAACGGTGTTTTAAGAAACCAAACAACTAGGAATGAGTGAAAGTTATGGGTGTTCCAGACATTCCAAAATCTTCCTCTCCCTAAAGCAGAATTGGCAAAGAGCATGCCCTGGGTCGTGCAATTCCCTCACCTCATAGAACTGCTATTACTGGCATGCACTTGGGTGATGATTTGACAATGTTATGGGAGCAGCCCTGGGAAATCCTTTGGTTCATTTGCTGAAAAGATGTTGCAGATGTTTTTATCATATTACAGCCTCATCCTCAAGATGACTGTCAGGAGTATCCTCTGTGCTCCTAATTGTATAAGTCATTGTGCTTCTGCTGAGCAGTTGGCCTCTTTTGCTCTTCTGATTAAGTGATCAGGTTTCCCGTTTTTGCAATGCTTACTAGACAGCTTAGAGACAAATGTGTGGCCCAACCATTGCATGTACTTAAGATGCCACGGATGTGTTTTTGTACTAGATTCTTCTCCAGTTCTCCATGGCCCTATGCTTGCTAGTCTCATATTTAACATCTGTGCCATATTTTATATTATGCACTCTTATAAACAGTCATAAATGTTTTCTGTTACAAGGAAAGATACAAATAACTTTTCTTGGGGATGTTGAATAATTTTATGTTAGTATAACACCTCTCCAGTCTTCACATTCCCATGAAACTGGATTTTTGTACCTTTCTCCACACTAGAGCTCATGACCACAGCTAACATTGATTGAGCACTTACTACAGCTTGGCTGCTCCTAATGCTTTGTATGTATGATTATATTTAGTCATCATAACAAGCCGACTTCGTCCACTTTACAGTTAAGAACACTGAGGTACATAAAGGTTAAGTGACTTCACCACAGCCACACAGGTAGTAAATGATGTATCTAAGATTAAAAACCCAATTGTCTGGCTCCAGAGTCTAGACCTTTCCCATCTAGCATGGCGGTGTAGTAATACGACCGCTATATGTTCAGGGAAAACTCTGGGACAGAAATGCTTAACTCTTTTCTTTTTGAGGCTTTGTAGGATGTTGGCAAGAAGAGCTGGGATAGAGGCAGGGTAGCTAGATAAAACTTCTGTCTTGTAATGAGATAGGCAAAATATAGCTGAAAACTATGTCTATACATAAGTCTTAAGGAATACAGATCTTTTTTCTAAATAAGAAGTGATTTTTAATTAGACGAAACCCTTGTTTTCAAACAGTCCTAATCTTCTTCGTAGGGTGCTAACTGTCTATACCCTGCAGGTGTCTTATGATCATAATTTTAACTTTTTGAAAGCATTTGGATGATATAGGTACAGCCTATAGGAAAAATCGGATATATGTGTGTGTATACATATGAACATGTGTGTGTGTGTGTGTGTGTATACATATGTGATATCAAGCATTCCCACTCTTTATCAACGAATTAAAATTTAAAAAATGGTCCAATTGGCATCAGAATATTGAAAAGACAAGGAGATGGTGTTGTTGATTTGGAAAATTTGGCTTTCTCCATCCTTATTTCTCCTCTGAAGGTAGTTAACAAGGTTATAGTTTTAATCCTCAGTCATGCTTTGGCACTCTGCTATCTTTACTGCAGGCTTATGGGTATTAATCATATTCTAGCTTGGTAAGTACGATAGGAAGCTAATGCTGCTCTGTCATCTCCAACATCCTGCTCACTGCTTGTCATTCAGGGCCCTGGCAATGTCCTACCCCTCCACAGCTCACGTTGACATGACTTCCTTCTAAATTCCAGCAACACTCTCCTTGGCATCACTACTATGAATTCAATACTTAACACCTGATATTGTTATTCATATGGGTGTATCCATACATGTGTGTGTGTATGTGTGATGCCTGATATATGTATGTATGTGTGTATATATATATATATATGTATATATGTATATATGTATATATGTATATATATGTAGGCATATATATATATGTATACATAAAATGCCTGATATATGTACACATATATAATCTATTACCTGATATATATAAAATATATCTGATGCCTTATATGTATATATATGTAATATTTCAATGTCTGATATATACACACATATATCATATATCTAATGCCTGATATATATCTATATATATCTAGATATATATCTATATCTGTATATACATACACACATATATCTAATGCCAACTGTGTGTGCATATATATACATATGTTATATCTAATATCTGATATATACATATATAATATATCTAATGCTTCATTATATATAGTATACAAATATAATATATCTAGTGCCTGAGATGTAAGTGTATATATGTATATGTGTGTGTGTGTATAAAATCATAGTTGACATTCAATATCATTTTATATTAGTTTCAGGTGTATAGCTCAGTGGTTAGGTATTTATATAATCTATGAAGTGATCCCCCAATAAGTCCAGTACCCATCTGACACCCTACATAGTCTTTACAACATTATTGACTATATTCCCCACACTGTATTTCACATCCCCGTGACTATGTTGGGACTACAAATTTGTACTTGCTAATCCCTTTCTCACCCAATCCCCCAACCTGCCTCCCATCTAGCAACCATCAGTTTGTACTTGGTATCTATGAGTCTATTCCTATTTTGTTTGTCTGTTTATTCTGTTTTTTAGATTCCACATATAAGTGAGGTCACATGGTATCTGCCTTCCACAGTCTGACTTATTTCATTTAGCGTAATAACCTCTAGGTCCATCCATGTTGTTGCAAATGGTAAGATTTCATTCTTTTTTATGGCAGAATAATACTCCATTGTATAAACGTACCACAATTTCTTTATCCAATTGTCTAATGATGGGTATTTGGATTATTTCCATATGTTAGCTATTGTGAATAACGCTACACTAAACATAGGGGTACATATATTTTTTCAAATTGGTGTTTTGGATTTCTTTGAACAAATAACTAGGAGTAGAATTGCTGGGTCATAAGGTAGCTCTATTTTTAATTTTTTGAGAAACCTCCATAATGTTTTCCATAGTGGCTGCACCAGTTTGCAATCCCGCCAACAGTGCAAAAGGGTTCCATTTTCTTCACATCCTCACCAGTACTTGTTGTTTGTTGATTTATTGATGATAGGTCTTCTGACAGAAGTGAGGGGGTATCCCATTGTGGTTTTTATTTGCATTTCTCTGATGATTAGTGACCTTGAGCATCTTTTCATATGTCTATTGGCCATCTGTATGTCCTCTTTGGAGAAATATCTATTCAGGTCTTCTGCCCAATTTTTTATTGAATTGTTTGTTTATTTGGTATTGAGTTGTATGAGTTGTTTTATACATTTTGGACATCAACCTCTTATCAGACGTATTATTGGCAAATATCTTCTCCCATTCAATAGGATGTCTTTTTGTTTTGTTGATGGTTTTCTTTGCTGTGAAAAAAATTTTCAATTTGATGTAGTCCCATTTATTTATTTTTTTCTTTTGCTTCCCTGACCCAAGGAAATATATCAGTAAAAATATTACTAAGGATAATGTCTGAGAGTTTACTTCCTATATTTTCTTCTAGGAGTTTGTGGTTTCGGGTCTCACTTTTAAGTCTTTTATCCATTTTGAGTTTATTCTTGTATATGATATGACATAAGAAGGTGGTCTAGTTTCATTTTTTGCATGTCTCTATCCAGTTTCCCCAGCACCATTTATTGAATAGACTGTCTTTACCCCAATGTAAGTTCTTGCTTCCTTTGCCATAGATTAAATGACCACATAGGCATGGATTTATTGCTGAGCTCTATTCTGTTCCATTGATCTATGTGTCTCTTTTTATGTCAGTACCATGCTGTTTTGATTACTACGGCCTTGTAGCATAATTTGATATCAGGTAACGTTATACCTCCAGCTTTGTTCTTACTCAGGATTGCCATGGCTATTTGGGGTCTTTTATGCTTCCATATGTTAGGATTATTTGTTCTAGTTCTGTGAAAAATGCCATTGGTATTTTGACAGGGATTGCATTGAATCTATAGGTTGCTTTGGGTCGAATGGACATTTTAACTATACTAATTCTTCCTATCCATGAACAAGGTATATGTTTCCATTTATTTGTATCTCCTTTAATTTCTCTCATCAATGTCTTATCATTTTCTCAGTACAAGTGTTTTATTTCCTTGGCTAAATTTATTCCTAAGTATTTCATTTTATTTTTTGATGAGTTTGTAAATGGGATTGGTTTCTTAATTATTTCTCTTTCTGATAGTTTGTTATTGGTGTACAAAAATGCAGCCAATTTCTGAATATTACTTCTCTGTCCTGCTACTTGACTAAATTCATCGATCAGTTATAATAGTGTTTTGCTGGAATCTTTGGGGTTCTCTCTATATAGTACTATGTCATCTGCAAATAATGACAATTTTACTTCCTTCTTTTCCATTTGGATTCCTTTTATTTATTTTCCTTTTCTGATTGCTATGGCTAGGACTTCCAGAACTATGTTGAATAAAAGTAGACATCCTGTCTTGTTCCTGATCATAAGAAGAATGCTTTTAGCTTTTCCCCATTGAGTATCATACTAGATGTGGGATTGTCATATATGGTCTTGATTATGTTGAGATATGTTCCCTCTATTCCCACTTTGCTGAGAGTTTTTATCATAAATGGACGCTAGATTTTGTCAAATGCTTTTTCTGCATCTATTGATATGACCATAGAATTTTTATTTTTCATCTTGTTTATGTGGTGTAGCACGTTAATTGATTTGCAGATATTGAACCAACCTTGTATCCCAGGAATGAATCCCACTTGATCATTGTGCATAATGTTTTCAGTGTGTTGCTGACTATGCTTTGCTAATATTTTGTTGAGGATTTTTGCATCTATGTTTCTTAGAAATCTCGGCTGATAGGTTTCTTTTTCTTTTCTTTTTTGGTAATGTCTTTGTCTGGTTTTGGAATCAGGCGAATGGTGGCCTCCTTGTAAAATGAGCTTGGGAGTTTTCCTTCCTCTTGGACTTTTTAGAATAGTTTGAGGAGAATAGGTGTTAATTCTTTTTTGAATTTTTGGTAAAATTCATTTGTGGTGCCATACGGTCCAAGACTTTTGTTTATTGGGAGTTTGTTGATTACTGATTTGAGTTTGTTCGTAGTAATAGGTCTATTCAGAGTTTCTGTTTCTTCTTGATTCGGCCTTGGAAGATTGTATGCTTCTAGGAATTTATCCATTTCTTCCATATTGTCAAATTTGTTGGCGTATAGTTGTTCATAGTATTTTCTTAATTTTTTTTTTTTAATTTCTGTGGTATCTGTTGTTACTTATCTTCATTTCTGATTTGATTTATTTGGGTCCTCTCTCTTTTTTTCCTTGATGAGTGTGGTTAATGGTTTGTTATTTTGTTTATCTTTTCAAAAAACCAGCTCTTGGTTTCATTGATCTTTTGTATTGTTTTTCAGTCTCTGTTTGTTTATTTCTGTTCTGATCTTTGTTATTTCCTTCCTTGTACTCACTTTGGGTTTTGTTTGCTGTTCTTCTTCCAGTTCCATTAGGTGTAAAGATAAACCGTTGATTTGAAATTTTTCTTGTTTCTTAAGGTAGGCCTGCACTGGTATGAGTTTTCCTCTTAGGACTGCTTTCGCTCTAGGTTTTTGTGTTTTCATTTTCATTTGTCTCAAGGTATCTTTTGATTTATTTCCTGATCTCATTGTGGACCCGTTCATTATTTAGTAGCATGTTATTTAGCCTCCATGTGTTTGTGTGTTTTGAGTTTTTTCTTGTAATTGACTTCTAGTTTCATACCACTGTGGTCAGAGAAGACACTTGATATGATTTCAATCTTCATAATTTATTGAGACATGTTTTGTGACGTAACATGTGGTCTATCTTGGAAAATGTTCCATGTGCACTTGAGAAGAATGTATATTCTGCTGATTTGGGGTGAAATGCTCTAAAAATACAAACTAAATTTATCTGGTCTAATGTGTCATTTAAGGCCATTTTCCCATGTTGATTTTCTGTTTGGAAGATCTGTCCATTGGTGTCAGTGGGGTGTTAATGTCCCTACTATGATTGTGTTACTACTGATCTCCACTTTTAGGTCAGTCAACATTTGCTTTACATATTTAGGTGCACCTATGTTAGGTGCATAAATGTTTACTGGCTTATGTCCTCTTGTTGTATTGATCCCTTTATTATTATGTAATACCCTTCTTTGTCTATTAGTATATCTTTGCGTTAAGCTCTGTTTTGTCAGATACATGTATTGCCACTGCAGATTTTCTCTCATTTCCATTTGTGTGAAATATCTTTTACCCACCCCTTTACTTTCAGTCTGTGTGTGTCTTTTGAGCTGTGGTGGGTCTCTTGTAGGCAATATGTGCATCAGTCTCGTTTTCTTATCCACTCAGCTACCAACACACACCTCCCAAGATCAGCACAGGCAGAAGACATCCACAAACCGCTTTGTAGCTCCTACTGGATAGCCACAAGACAGTCACAGGCAAAGCTGAAATTGGCCTACATGGGAGCCCCTGACAAGAGACTCCAGAAACAACAGACGCAGAGGCCAGCTTCAGACCACACCAAAATACTGCCTCGTTAGCCCCAGAAGTGGCACACCCAAAGTGTGGTCTGAATAGACACAAGAGCCCACAGATGGGAATCCCCCTCTGAGGGGCCTGCCCTCACACAGCATCTCATAAACTGTGGGTGTAGCCAATCCTCACAGTCAGTCAACAAGGGAGTCAATCCCACCCACTGATGGGTCAAAAGTAATCAAGGCTCAACTACAACAGGAAAACACACACAACACACTCAAGAGACAATCCAGGAACACACGCACAGGAGATCAGGGAGATGGTGCCATTGGACCACATGGGGCATATACTACATAAGGCCACCCAGCAAAGACTGAGAGACATAGGAGAACTACTTAATACATAGAAGCAAACACACAGAGACAGCCAGAATGAGGAAACAAAGAAATACATCCCAAATAAAGAAATAAAGAAACCTCCAGAAATAAAACTAAATGAAATGGATTCAACCAACCTACCAGAGACAGAATTGAAAACACTGTTTATAAGAATGCTTAAGAAACTTAGTGAGAATTTCAACAGAGATAGTAAACATAAAGAAGACATAAAGAACCAGTCAGAAATAAAGAATACAATAACTGAAATGACGAATGCACTAGAAGGAAACAACAGCCTATTAGAGAAAATAGAGGATTGAATCAGAGATGTAGAAGAAAAGGGTAGCATAAACACCCAATCTGAGCAACATAAAGAAAAAAGAAAAAAAAAAACAAATAAACAAGGATAGTTCAAGGGACCTCTGGGACAACATCAAGTGAAACATATTCACATTATAAGTGTACCAGAAGGAGAAAACAGGGAGCAAAAGATTGTGAAACTATGTCAAGAAATAATGACTGAAAACTTCCCCAAACTGGTGAAGAAAATAGACTTACAAGGCCAGGAAGCATAGAGAGTCCCAAAGAAGATGAATCAAACAGGTCCACACTAAGATACGTCATAATTAAATGGCAAATGTAACAGACAAAGAAAGAATCCAAAAAGCAGCAAGAGAAAGACAACCAGTTACTTACAAGGGAGCTCCCATAAGTCTATCAGCTAATATCTCAACAGCAACTTTGCAGGCAAGAAGGGATTGGCAGGAAATATTCAAAGTAGTGAAAAACAAGGTTCTACAACCAAAAGTACTCCACACAATAAGGCTATCATTTAAAAGTGAAAAAGAGATAAAGAGTTTTCCGGTGAAGAAAAAACTAAGGAATTCATTACCATCAAGCCAGTATTACAAAAATGTTAAAGAATTTTTTGAGCAGGAGAAAGGAGAAAACAAAGGTCATAAATATGAATAATAAAATGTCAATAACTATGTACATACCAAAATAACTTTAAATGTAAATAGATTAAATGCTCTAATCAAAAGACATAGGGTAGCTGAATTGATAAGAAAACAGACCAATGCATATACTGCCTATAAGAGACAACCTCAGCTCAAAAGACACACACAGACTGAAACAATTCACTTTTTGGCACCATGTTCTCCCTTGGCTTTGGGGACACTCCTTACTGTTGGGCTTCTTCCTACTTCCCCTACTCCTGCTCATGGCCTTATGAGCAAATCCTCTCCACGCACTTTGCAAACATTGGAGTTCCTCAGGGTGCCATCTTTTTGGTCCTCGCCTCATCTCACTCTACTTATTTTCCCCAGGAGACCTAATCTCCCAATCTTCTCTCATGAAATCAGCTGCCATCTTGAAAACAGGAATTCCCAAACTTACATAGCAGGGTCACATCTTGTATGAGGTTGTGTTCTAAGGTTGGTCTGAGGTAAAAATAGCAGTTTGCCATCATGAGATTTGTTCATTGTTTTTTCCAGTTGAAAAAGACATGAAATAGCTGACTTAAATTTGAAGCCATTATATAGAGAAAAATGTGTCTTTAAAGACCAGAGGTATGCTCAGAGGAGAGAGATGTTCATATTATGAGGACATATGAGGAAAATGAGATCATTTGGAGGAAGAGCATGTTCTCACTTCCCATTTCAGTCAGTTGAGAGCCTACAGCTACGGGGTAAATGACAGAAAGAAAAAATTTAAATAATTCGTCCCCTCCTTCCATTATTTATTAACTTAAGATTAAGCACACACAGGTGGATTTGTGTATGAGGGGTGATCACAAATTATGGTGAATGTTTAAATTAAAAAATATTATTACAGTAAAAGACACATTGCCATTAATCCCCCTCAAAATACTCCCTCTCGCTTCAAACATACTTATCCCATCATCTTGCCACTTTCTGTAACAGTTCTGTAAGTCCTCTTTCATGTCTTTACTTCATCCTGCATCATGACAACGCTCCGTGTCATGTGTCGCTACTGGTTCGGCAATTTCTGTCAAATAAAAACATTACGGTGTGTCTTCATCCATCTTATTCACTGGATCTGGCACCGTGTGACTTCTGGCTCTTTCCCAAAGTCAAAATGATTCAGGACATAGAGGCATCCATGACAGTGTGACTAAAGACACTCACAAAAGAGGACTCCCAGAACTGCCTTAGAAAGTGGCAAGAAAGATGGGATGAGTTTTCAAGCGTGTGGGGTGTGGGCAGTGAGAGGTAATATTTAAGGGGGATTAATGGCATGTGTCTTTTACTGTAATAATTTTTTATTTTATTTATCTATTATTAGTTTTTAAGGAGGGTACAGCTCAGAGTGGCCCATGTGGGGGCTGAACCGTCAATCTTGGTGTTATTAACTCCACGATCCAACCAACTCAGCTAATCGGCCACCCCTGTAATATTTCTTTTTTTAATTTAAACATTCACCACAGTTTTTGATCACACCTCATATGTGAAGGATGAGTCCATGTGTTTCTCCAAACTCTAACTGTGTGCCTATTAGCCATTTTCATTTGGTTGTTTCACAAGATTTCAAAGTCAGCATTTCCAATATTTAATTTATCATGTTTACTTCCCACTCAGTTTCAGGTATAGCAAGTAATAATAACTCTATATTATTGCAGTAACAAAGATACTGCCAAATTTTAGTAGCTCAACCAATAAAAATTTATTTTTCATCTGTGTAGCAGCCCGAGGTGGGCATTCCCAGTCAGCAGTGGTAGGTGAAAGGAGACACAGGAAGTCCATTCCACAATATCATTCAGAGATCCAGACTCAAAAAGGCTCTGCCATCCAATATGTCACTTCCAAAATTGCCTTGATGCAACATCCAGTAGGAGGGGGAAGCAAGGGAGAGGGTGGCAAGGATACATCTAAGTTTTAATGTCACATTACTTCTGTTTCCATTGGTGGCCCCACCTAGATGCAAGGGGAAGTGTTCACATCCCAGCAACACGTCTACACTGTGGGAGAGGAGCATAGCACAAACTTTTGGTAGAGAGTTAGCCATCTGTCATACTCTCCCTTCCTCCCCACTTCTAATTTGTTCTTCTACCAGTATTCTGTGTCTCAGTTTTCTCTTTGGTAAAATTTGCCAACACCAGTACTCTGCACAGGGATTCTGAAAATTGAGATAATCTATGCAAAGCAATTAGAATATGCCTGACTTACATTTGATGCTCAAAAGTTGGTTAACTATTACTGTTATTAATTAGTTGCAGGATTTCATCAGCCACCAAAGTTGCACCAAGCGAGAAGCTCTTTTCCCTCATCACCAATTCCCAATCAGTCCGGAAGACCTACTTACATAAAAAAATACATACGTATTTATATTTCTTTAAATAGATGTTTCTGATATGAAAACCAAAACATATGGAGTTGGATTCCCTGGAGTTCCAATGTATTCCTATGGCTATAACTGCCATCTTAAAAATGGGTCATAATGGACTATATGACTGGGTTAGAACGCCCAGCTGGAAGGGAGTTGAATAGTCTTCTTGTTCCCTCATTTTAAAACAGAGGAAACTACAACCCAGGTAATGACAATGTTAGGACTCGGTATTAGGCTTTTGGCTCCAATCAGGTGCTCCGGAGTAGTTACCTGCCTTCCTATATGAGAACCTTCACAGGAGTACCTCTCAAGTCTCGTTCCTGTGTTTACTGCCTCGTTTCACTTCACAGACAAGAAAACTAAGCCAAAACCAACCAAACAACTGCTCTCTCTCATCCTCACAATTTTTGGTTGGTGTCTATTCAATGAAAATGACTGCAGTATGAATTTCCTCTAATCTCCTATGGTTACCAAACCACTTAACTTCCAGAGTATGTACTAAATTCTGATTCTTTTAGCCTGGTTACTCAGATCCTCAAGCCCAGTGCAATGTATTTTCCTATTTTTTATTCTGAGCAGCAGATGGCACTGTGCACAAGCCTGGAAAGATGTTTTGTATACACAGAGAAAGTTGATGGAAAAATATGCTTAACTCTCCCTTAATTTCATAGGCATGCCTGCCCTCCTCTTTCTGGGTCTGAGAGCTCACAATGAGTGTGAGCTGTGTACTTACAGACGAAAGTAATACTGTGTGTGTGATTTATATGGGCTGGGACATGGAGGCAAAGGCTGCTTTCTCTTCTTCCTGGGCACACAGCTGGACTGCATTTCCTGGTCATAGTTAGACTGTGCCATGTGACAGAGATATGGCCAATGGAAGTGATCTGAGAGAAAGTTAGAGGAGTTAGAGGAAGTGTTTGATGCCATGTCCAGGCCTGGTCTATAAAAATCTCCGGTCCTTTTCCCTTCTACTAGCTGGATGTCAATGGCCTGGAAACCTGGAAATCATGGCTTGAAGGTAACAGAGTCGGCACCACCCTGGATCCCTGAATGACTGCATGGAGCCGAGTACCCCCAATGACTTGGATTCACATTGGGGTGTTACATGAGTAAGAATTAAACTCTAACATGTTAAATCACTGAAATTATGGGGTTGGTTGTTGCAGTGATTAGATTACTACCCATACCGGTATAAAAATTAACTAATGAAACCCTACTGCTCCATGTGGTGTTCCTGGGAAAGATGTTTAATGATAGTTTTAGGAAGCATCCACATTTCTGCATAATCGGGTGTCTTTTTTTTCACATTAGATTCCAAAGAGGAAGTCACTGTTCCGTGTCAAAGAGGGTTTAAAGGTTTATCCACCCCCAATTGTTTCAGCAAAACAAAGGACTTGGTCTGCAGACCAGAAGGCAAGCAGCTAGCTGGGAGAATGCAAGTTAGCTCAGGATAAAGACAGAGAATATATCCTGTGTTCGTTGTTTATTAGTAAAGCGTAGCTAGCATTTTGCCAAGCACATTAGAATGAAGTAAATCCTTCAGTAGAAATAAAGGCACTGTAATAAAAACCACTCAGGGTGGGGAGGTTGTCTTTAAAAGCTGGCCACCAACATTTCTCCTGTCCCCATATACATAAGCTTCTCCTACATCAAGAGGTGGATCCTGTCTCCCTCCACTTTAACTTGGGCTTTGGCCAAAAGAACACAGCGAAGTGATGTGGTGCCAGTTTTTGGCATAGAGAAACTTCCGCTCTCTTGGAACCCAGCTGCCATGCTGTGAGGAAGCTCAACTGGACTATACAAGTGCATAAGTGACCATAATCTACACCACACTGAGCAGAGGAATTGTGGATGTAAGCTCAACCAACCCACAGGATAATGAGAAATAATAAGCTATGATGTTAGGGACTGAGCTTTCAGGTGGTTTATCATGTGGCAATGGATAACCGAAGCGCAAGATAAGTGATAAATGCTCTTTAGCAAGAGGTGGATGGCAGGGGATAAAACACTGTGAGGCATAGAAGACAAATATACATTCCGCAATAAATGCTGAAGTCCCCTATGACTGTGTTAGGTCAAGGGACCCAAAGACCACTTGACATGTAATTCCTACCCTCACAGAGCTCATAGCAAAGCAGACAAATACAGAAATGTGAACAGATAGTTACTGGAATTGTATTGTGTGGGGGACCAAAAAAACACACACAAAATAACTATGCTTCCTTTAAAACTTAAGCAGACAAATACAGCCTAGAAAATATAGTCAGTAATGTTACAACATCTATATGTGGGTACTAGGCTAATCGGGGAATCACTGCATATTATGTTAATATAAATATCTAACCACTGTGCTGTATACCTGAAACTAATCTAAATAATATTGATTGTCAACTGTAACTGAAAAAAAATTAAACACACACACACACACACACACACACACACACACACTTAAGCTGAGTTTTTAAGGTGAGTAGGAGTTGATGAGTAGCTGATAGTGACTGCAGGTGGGGAGCAAAAGCAGTCCAGGCAGGGGGAAGTCATACACAAAGCTAGGGAAGGGTGAATCCTGGTAAACAGGAAACGATACAATCTGCAGTAGCGGGGCTGAGGGCAGGCATACCAGGTGAGGCCCACCTTTGCATCGTCGCCGTGCTCTTATGATGCCTAGCTGTTCTCAGTGCCACGTGATGCCAGATGATACCATGAGTTATGCAACCTGCATGCCTGCCCACACAGCTTACCAGGAGCAAATGAGGCAGTGCTTATTTTGGTCTGAGTGGTGTACAAATGAAATGTCAGGTTCAGGTTTGTAAGTGACAAAATGAATCAGGAATCAACATTCCTACTTGGAGAAGTGGTTATCCTGTTTCTATCACCTCTGATTTTTCTAAAAAGCATTAATTTGGGCTCTGTGTGCTTTTATTGAATAAATCAATTGTCAAATGTTTTTATCTTTCCAGTTTAACCCTCCAAACTACAAAACAAAACAAAAAAATGTCTCTACTTGCACTCTATTATATTTATTGTGATAAGAACACTTAACATGAGATCTACCCTCTTGACAAATTTTTAAGTGCTTAATGCAGTATTGTTAATTATAGGCACTATGTTGTATGGCAGATTTCTGGGTTTTTTTCATCTAAACCATACTTCATATGTCATCAATACTGATGAATAACTCATAAATAAAAATATGTATATGGAAGGTACCTGAGCAAATTCACAACAGTCAACAAAGTTTGGAGGCTCTACCACCCTGGTTGTCCGTGTCTGAAGTCCCATAAGCCGACTAGGGGCCCTCCTATCCTTACCTTCAGGTAGGCACCTACACACCTTCTGAGGAGGAACCTGGGGAAGTGAGCCCCATCCTGTCTCCTCCCTGGCAGTACATTCTTTGCCTCCAGTCCATTTCTGCTTTGTCTTGTCTAGACAGAATCGTTTAGTTCTGAAGTCTGCTCCTCCCCAGTGGAGAACTTTCTGCCCAATCTGGTGATGTCATCATTTCCCTTCCACTGTCCTCCCCACCTCTCCCTTCCCTGGTGGGGCTGGAGCACCGATGCTCACCTGTCCCAAGCATCTCCTCTAGCAATCAGCCTCCACCTTTCACCCTAGCCTGACCCTGCTAATATCTACAGTTCGTCTTTTATAGACTAGTGTCCCCTTTGGTCACAGTATTTCCCTGATTTTGAAAAAGTGTCAATAACACAATAAAAACAATATTGACAGCTGCCATTTCTATGGCTGTGAGGTGCCCTGTACTCATGGTAACCTCCATGGTAGCCTCTACTGCTCACAACTGTGGATGGTGGTGCCATTATCCTCACTTCAGGGACGGGTCTATTGAGCCTGAGAGATTAAGACAAATATCTGAGTTGGAATTTGCATACAAACTTCCCACCTGCCACCAAAGCCTGAATCTTTCTGCTGCACACCATGGCTTTTCTTGTCATGGCTCAGGTGGTAGGGATGTATTTATATTAATGCCAAGTCTGCACTGGAATGGCCTTGCTGCCCTTCCTCCCCAGGCAAACAGTCTTAATTTGCAGGCTATTTGTAGGTGGATAGATGATAGACACTGTTGGGGCGGATTCCCAGAGAGCAGTTTCCAGGCTCTCGGCCTCACGTGGAAAGGTGCTGGCTCAGTCTCTGGCATGCGCAGGACATTCCCTGTGTAAGCAGTTATGTAACCAGTTGGCTGTCACCTACAACCAGTTGGCCTTCAGCCTCTACTGTTCTGTATGCTATAGAATTGCTACATTAGCAAGCGCAGATCTTGTGGATCCTACTTCCGGTGTCTCATCCGGCCGCCATTGAGACTGTGATGCAGGAAGACCCCTTGTTGGGGTACTGGCGGATGTTTGCTTCTTGTGTCTTGACCAGCCGCTGTCCAGAATATAGTGGTATGAACCCCCTATCCATGGCTCCAGTGTTGCACCTTTTCGGCCTCACCATATCCTCTGTTTGCTTGCAGGGAGCTGAGCACTACAGATACACATAGATAGATAGGTAGAGAGATAGATATAGATAGATAGATAGATAGATAGGAAGAAAGAAGGAAAAACAGACAAAATAAATTGGTTGCAAATATTTGAGGTTCATTTGGGGAAGAGTCAGAACTATAATTCAAAGTAACTCGAATGTCTAGAGCTTAGTCTAACCCACATATTACTATTACCACTTTTCTGAAAGCCCCGGGCCCAGAAATGACCCAGGGGTTCCATCCTTCTGTAGATATCACTTTTTCAAGCATTTAAATAAAAACACCTGCCTCCCACAGTTTGATTTCCTCTATTCTGACAGCTTCACAAAGTGACTTAGGGAGACAATGTGGCTTCAGGGCTGCCCTGGCCTGCCTGATGCCCTGCTTTTTTATGGCATATGAATAAGATGCCCACCCGCAAAGCACATTGCAGCCCTGGCCATGACCAAGAATGGTTTCCTCCACTGTTCTCTCAGGGTAACACGTGGACCCATTTCACTTTTCCACCTTTCTGGTTTGTGGTAGCCTCTGCAGTGGAATCGAAACGACGGATTTATACAACACTGTGGGATTGGATCAGAGAATCCACGTTGAGCAACACGTTTATTTTCTGTTTCTCCCCACCCTTAGCATCTACCTGGAAAAGCCGATGGAGAAGAAAACATCTTTTTCTTCCCTTGGAAATAGGCAGAAACACCTTGAAATCTGGTACAGTGGTTCTCCACACCTGGCAACATTCAATCAGAACATAAAACATGGGCCTCCAAAATTAGGGCTGGAGGCCTTTGACTACATGTGGGCACAGAGTCCCAGAGAGCAGTTTCCAGGCTCTCGGCCTCGCGTGGAAAGGTGCTGGCTCGGTTATTAGATGGCCATCAGCTGTAATCAGGTGGCCATCTGCTGTGGCTGGCTGGCCATCAGCTGTTACTGGTTAGCCATTAGCCACTAATAGAACTGCTATGGCTCTGCTAGGGGGTTGGTGGGTTGGCAGAGAAGCAGATGGCAGATTGTGGCTAGCAAGTGGGGTTAGCAAGCGCAGATGGCAGATTGCGGCTAGCAAGTGGGGTTAGCAAGCGCAGATGGCAGATTGCGAGCCATGTGGATCCTACTTCCTGTGTCTCCCCCAGCCGCCAGCGAGACTGGGGTGCAGGAAGACCCCTTGTTGGGATACTGGTGAATGTTTGCTTTTGTGTCTCGACCAGCCGCCAGCGAGAATATAGTGGTATGACTCCCCTATCTATGGCTCCGTGGGTGTTCCTTTTTGGCCTCACCATATCCTGCGTTCTTATGTGGGGAGTGGGTGCTGAGACCCTGCATGACACTACCCCACCCCCCTCCCCAAGATGGGAACAGATTGGTGATTGTGGGTTTAGAAAATTCTTTTTCCCCTCAAGATGAGCATCCAACTGACGGTGTGGCTGTGTGTTGTTTACTCCTGGGCTCTTCAGGGGTGGCTTTCTTTGAAACTTAACCCCTAGAACCAGAGCCCTGCAGTGCTGTGATCTTACCTCGGTCACATTTTGGAGGTGCACTCCCTCTTACACTGAGGGCAAATTGTTTGATTTCTGCTGCCTTTGTCTTCCTATAAAATGAATTTTGGGAGATAATTCTCCAAGGAATCTCAAGTGGTTTTAAGATCAAAAGCTCGTTTTGATTTTTTATCTCATTTCTTCCAGCTATTCAGGGTTTTGTTCTCCTGGGTTTTTGGAGGCTTATAAAAATGCATTAGTTATTTTCTAGCTTCACAGGTGAGATCAGAGGTTTTCAAAGAGCAAAGTGGATTCTGGCAGAGACAGGGCCAGCGATCCGCGATGTCCTTGGCTGTGTCCCACATGCTTGTTCTGAGAAGGTGCATAGAGTGAAGGGACAGGCAGAAGTGCTCCATGGTTCTTCTATTTCAAGAATAAAGATGCTCTACAAGCTCACTCTCCAACCGTCTCTTCCAGCTGATGATAACTGATTGTTTGAAATTTGAGCTCCTCTGAAGAATCCATAATCTAATTGATCTCCACTGTAACCACATTGCTTAGGACCTGTGCAGAGAATATTGACTCATTTGTAACTTGCAGTCTTCCTGGTGAATGAAGGGAAAGGATAGCAGGGGCTCTATTTTGTGTATCTTCAGTGGGTTAGGGAGGTCAAATGCCCAAGATGTCCCAAACTACAAGGATAACCTGAGTCAGGCCACCTGACCCTGATTCCTATGCAACATACATCTCAGGAGGCTTCTCTCCCCATCTGTGATACTGGACCTTACTATGCTCACCCTCATCATTGTTATATACCCAGCCCTTCATGGTTTGCAAAGAAAAGGTAGAAAATTCAAACCAGATTATTAAAATCCATGTGGTTCTGGATGTAATGAAAGACAGTCATATAGTCAGACAGTCTGTATTTTACACACACACACACACACACACACACACACACACACACACACAGAAAGGCATGTTTGGATTTTTACTTTACTCTGAATCTGATTTTAATCCCCTCTTGGCTTGGTCCATACTGTCAGTGATCAGAGGACCCGGAAGGACAGCTGATGAAGTACCATGCTGACTACTTGGGGCTATATGAGAGTTGAGCATAATACTTAGAAAGCACCACCGTGTTGCATTAGTTACACGAGTTCGGACAATTAACTTCATGAGCTCATCCTAGAAAAAGTGCTACACACCTCATTGCTGAATATCACTACACTCACCTTCCCATCCTTGGGAAGCTCTGCACCGATTCCAGTGCCTAGTCCACCCTTCAAAGCAATTTTGGAACTCCTTTTCTGGAATGGCCATCAGAGCTGTCGTAGTATTGCATTTAATGTCCTGAATGTCATCAAAATGTCTTCCTTTAAATATTTCCTTTATCTTTGGGTAAAGAAAGAAGTCACTGGGGGCCAGATCAGGCGAGTAGGGAGGGAGTTCCAATACAGTTGCTGTGTAATGTTCCATTGTATATACATATAGCACATCTTTATCCATTCATCTATCGATGGAAACCTAGGTTCCTTCTTTATCTTGGCTATTGTAAATAATGCTGCAATGAACATGGCGGTGCATACGTCTTCTCAAATTAGTGTTTTCACTTCCTTCAGATAATACCCAGAAATGGAATTGCTGGGTCATATTGTAGATCTATTTTTAGTTTTTTGAGGAATCTCGATACTGTTTTCCATAGTACACATACAAATGTCCGACAGACATATGAAAAGGTACTCAATATCATTAATCATCAGGGAAATGCAAATCAAAACCACAGTAAGATATCAGCCCACACCAGTCAGAATGGCTAAAGTCAACAAATAATATGTGCTGGCAACGCTATGGAGGAAAGGCAGCACTTGTGCACTGTTAGCTGGATCTCGGGATTGTTTGAGACAGGTCCACAGGTGCCATGAGGAGGTCAGCCCACACTGGCAAGACACTCAGCTTGGAGCTCTCAGGAACAGAGCACATTACTAACGTCCCCTTACATAGACCTACATATTTTGAGGGATAAAAGTAGGGGAAGAATGGGATCTAATTGGTTTGGGGAATTCTCCATTAAACAAAGTGCAACAGATTATTTTAGCTTTTAATATCCGGGTTTTGTTATGAATCTCTAAGAGATGGAAACAATAGGAAGATGTTCCCAGACTTTTTTGACCTGGGATCTTTCTTCACTGGGAATCTCGAGCATGTCAAAGGGCACAAAATGTCCCACAAAACCCAGTTTGGAGAATGTCATTTGGAGATGTCAGAGAAACCCCAGGTGTCCAGGGTCACCGGTTCCATTGAGACTCAGTTCCCAGTCAGTGGAGACATTCCGAGGCAGTGGACTTTACATTTTGGGCATGCACATCCTTGGGGGTACATGAAGGCTCGCTAAAGGTACATGAGTACATAGATTTGTTTGCTTATTTGTTTGTTTGTTTAATTCCAGGCCTACCACTTGCATTGCTCTGCCAAGAATTGCATGGCAGTGAGCCATGGCAGTGAAATGGAGGGTCTCCTTTCTGGTCCTTCCTTCATGACATGCATTTCATAAAAGCAAGAGCTTCCTCTCACTCCCCTCTGCTTACTATGGTGCATTGCCCCAGCGGAGGCAAATCTCAAGGGTGCCACAGGAAATGCTGTTCTTTTAAAAAGTGAATGAGTCTATTGACTTAGTCATAAGTCTTTTTGCAACTCACGTAATTTCTAATTCTTTGCTTTCATGAAAACTGAGGGAAGACCTAATTGAGTTGTCAGAGAATTAGATCATTAAAAATCATTTTGATGACAGATCACCACATCAGAAGGAACTCTGTAACTGACATCTGTATGATAAAATTCCTTTCATTCTCATCTACTTATTTTTATGAAAAAGTTTTCATAATGCTTACAATAACTGTAACAACAATAATTGTAAAATGGGAATAATGTTGATGAGGAGCCCCATGTATTTTACAAAGAAGTCTGATGAAGAGTAGTTTTTCCAACAAAATTTTACTTTTTATGTTTAATAATCACTTATAAAAATTATATTTTTGTTTTGATAAATTACAAATGAATAGGGCCTACAATGATAATTTCATCCAGAAATATATATTTGATACCTAGAGCTGTATGGGCATAGGAAATATTTTAAATTAATTTCAAATTAATTAAACTGTGCAGGATTAATTTCATATTATACAGATATTCTTGCTGCAGTTAATTATTATGGATGATCAATAAAAGGATTTTAGGCATAAAATATATCACATTAACATAAAATTACTTGGGGAAAGTGGAACTGAAATATAGCTTTAAGGAGTGAATGAAATAATTTTTTGCTGATTGAAGACCAACTTGTTGGTGTATATGTAGAACGAATTATAATGGATACCAAATTGCTATGGTATTAGATTTCATTGGAAACATTTATAAAAGTCATATGAGTTTTATTTTTAAATGTTCAATATTTCCAATGCACCAGAAGTTATATTTTTTGCAACTACTTAAACTTTTGAAGAAATGTTTTTGATGTTAACTTAAACGGGCGTGAGAAGACATGTAGTTTTTAAAAATTATTTTAAGATGTAATCGAGCAAGTCGTTGAGGTTCTCGCATCCAATAGCACATAAGGAGAATGAAAACATTTGGCCGAAGTCAGGCTTTGGGGTGTTCTGCCTTCCACTCACTTCATCCTTCCTCCCTCTGCAGTCCTTTTAGTCTGTCATCCATGCCTACCTAGGTCTCGGTGCCCTCAGCTTTCAACTTCATGTCCCACATCACCGCTAAGCTCCTCCTCCTGGACACAACACTGAGTTCTTTCATACTTGATAACCAACCAGGGGCAAGGCCCTGTCCCATACTCCCCACCTCATTCTTGCCCCAAATCCCACAAACCCTCAGATAGTAGGAAGACAAAGCTAGTCTGTTCCCTGAGGCCTCGTCCATCCATCACCATCTCAACAATGAGCCTCAATGTGTACATTGGAAGTTTCCAAAGTGCTTCCCTCTCTATATTATCTCATTTATGTCTTAACACAGGCTGCTGTGATAGATGAAGAAAGTGGGACTCAGGATTGAAATGATTTGCCTGTGATTATATAGCAAGAAATGGCGGAATTAATGTTTGGATCTAGATCATCTTCCTTCAAACTCTAGGCTTTATCCAAGACATCTCACTGTCCCAGGGGAGCCAAATGTAGTCACAGGCCAAAGCAAACCAGTTGGGATCTCCTGAGTCTGGGCTGGTCCACTTCTCAGTTCCCCTACTAAGCCCTCCCTTGAGAGATGGGAGATGGTGGTGGGTGTTAGCACAGCCTCTTTGTCTGATGACCAACTCTCTGGGGTCTCCTGGAAGATTCTCTACCAGGCACTGGAATGAATTCACAAACAGCAAGAGGGAAATCAACACATTCGCATTCTTAGCTCAGAACAAGATATTATGGCGTGGAGCCAAGATGAGATGAGTATAAACAAGCATTCGCATAAAAATGTGTGAGATTTGCCGTGACTGGTGTCTTAGTCTGTGTAGTAGTTGTACCTGAATAAGACTTGGTCAAATGTCAAAATACCAGTCATCACACTTTAGTTTTGATTTTTAAAGACAAAGATTTTTAGAAACCAGGAGGAAAATAAGAAATACTTAATCTGTTTCAGCTTCCCTCAAAGGGCCCAAATTAATAGGCATTTCTGGCTGAATAAATCAACTTTAACTACGCTTTGTGTGTTAGTTTTGAAAACTTTTGAGGTTTTGTTTGTTTGTTTGTTTGTTTTAAGTACATTAGGATGCCAGACATGCATATTGGAAAAATCATTACTCTATTTTTGGGGGCTTGATTTTTTTTATTCCTTAGCGTGAGGTATTTCACTGAGGCTGAGCCCTCAAGAACATTATAAAGATAACTGGGATTTCTAAAAGTGACCGATTCTTTAGGTCTTAAGGGAATACATCTGTAGGTAGGATACACAGTAAATAATTTCAGGCCACTTAGTGCACACAGGAAATAACTTACTTTAAAAAGGAGGACATCACGGTAAACAGCCCAAGGTCAACCTCAAAGCCCATCTAGAAGGCCCCTAGTGCAGGTGGCCAGGAGTTTAGCACCCTGGAACTTATTATACCTGTCCTCGTTAGTTGGCTCCAGCTTTTTATTTCTGAATGCACTCACCCTGCTGGTTAGTCTGGCTCCACTGATAGCTGTTTGCTTTGCTCAGAGTCAGTCTTGGGTGGGTGAACACGTTAACACAGTGTTACAGGTATTAAAGTTGACAGCATTACAGATGTTAAATTCTTGCTTGGAACTTAAAGGCAAATCTCGGTGAAACAGTGGGGGCTTTTGCCAAGCAAAATCCGGGTATCCTGAAAAATTTGCAAATGACAGCCTCCATGCCAGTTCTCTCTGTCAGTTCCTAGTTCTGCAGTGTCCTCATCATGCCCACTGAGCAGGGGACAGACAACCTGAACAGAGAACCTCATCTCTTTTTGACTGAACTTTCAGAGACTGATATGCCTACATTGTCACACTGGAAAGGAAGTTAGAGATTATTTACCAGTGCAAATGACCAGCCAGGGTGCTATTGGCATTTGGGGCAGGAAACCCTTTTTCGAGGAGACTTTCCTGAGCAGGGAAAACAGCATCCTGGCCCCTACATATCAATAATGCATCCACCACCATTCTTTTGACAAATGACAATCACCTCTCCCACGTTTCCAAATACTGGGGGAGAGAAAGGGACAGTCAAACACATTCAGTTGACAATGCTGTTTATCGGGAGGGTTCCTGTAAACTGGGAGGCAACTGGCTTGCCTGAAGTCATAATGCAAATTATTAGTGAACTCAGAATTTTGCTCTGGAGCCTCTAGACTTTAAGCATCCTCCTGCTACTCCCTGTAAAGTAGAAATTAACCTAACTGATTAATTTACTATGCATGGCCAGTATTTGTGAAATACTTTAAAGTCGTAGGCAAAAGATACTGAATAACTATCCCAAATTGTTTATTATCTATTTATAGCTCAAGGCACTATCAGGAGTATAAATTATTGAAAAATAAATTACAGTGGTACCTAGGTTTTCAAACGTCTCTGTTGACGAACATGTCAGTTTATGAACGCCGTAAATTTTATGGATCTATGGTATCATTAGATAGTAAAATTCATGCTAAATTTGCAGTTTTAGGGGTTGATTTTAAAGGTCTGAAATGGATTAATCCATTTTGCATTACTTTCTGTGGGGAAACTGTGCCTCTGTTTTCGAACGTTTCAGAACTCAAACAGTCTTCCAGAACGGTTTATGTTCGAAAACCGAGGTAACACTGTATAATCCATTCTGGAAGTATTTTCAAAAGAAAAGGTCAGAGGTAGACAGGAGAACAGAAGTGTGCCCAGACTGATAGTTCCGGGAGGGCAAGTCTGGAATATTCTCTTTACACGCCTGTGCTGAACACCAAACCTGGCACGAAGGTGACAGTTGGCTCTTGTTTTCAATCCCGGCTGAACGAAACACAGGCCTGTTTGCATTTGAGCTGCTCTCCCAGATAGGTTGTCAAAAGGTAGCTCTTGGAGTTTCATTTCTAATTACTACAGGGGCTCCTGTTCAGGCTCCCCTGGATTGATTGTAGTGAGCAAACTGGACCCTCAAAACTAGCCCTGATTGAACGGCAACACGTGCGGGCTGTAGTCCAAACATGCAATTGGTGCCAGGTGGGGTGCACAGAACCGGTCCCCTTGCCGGCTGGTACATCCTTCCCACACAAGCTCTAGCAGGTTCAGCGAGACGCTGCCTGCCGCATACTCCCAGCTGCCTGGAATAAGGTGCCCCACAAACATCAGCTTTATGATCCTTTCTAATCTGCAGATCCTGGGCTCTGTGTCTGAAAACACAAAGAAAGGAATGGGGCTGGGTAGATGGACACAAATGTATCTAAGCACCCCAGGTTGCTGCTTGCTGCATGCTTTTCCACAAGGGACAGTAAGCCTCTGCTTCTAAGCCTCAGCAAGGCCTATGTATTTGTCTGTGATAGGAGCTTCCACTTCTGGAACATAAATGCTGTTGTTTTGTTTTGTTTTGTTTTGGTTTGGTTTTATTTTTCTGAAACAATCAACTTTTGTTCTTCCCAGCAGAGCCCTTACACAGGCGTAGGCTGCTTCTGGTCACTGAATTGTGGGAACACTACTCTGACCCTCCATCTCTCCTTTGAAACCTATTACAGACCTCCCCTGGAGAAAGCCGTTTCTTAGGGGTCTGCGTTTTTAGTTGCATTCCTGTACCTGGGTCCAGGGAAGGAATAGGGTAGTGTGGACACTCAGGTTATAATATACGCCCACCAGTTTCACGAAATGGGGCAATGCAGAGTGTCCCTGAGATCCAAGGAGGCCCCTTTAGAAGTCTAGGGTGTTCGAAGCTTGAGAAACGGCTTGGCAGCCTACTCATGAGTAACAATGGCCCTACCTTTCAGCGTGCTGAGAAACCAGTTCGCTGGCCTTCTGCAGTTTTGTTTTCAAGTTTGACAGAAGCAAATTGAAGCTGCGCTTATAGTAGGTATTTAAAAAAAACCCGACCAAGATTGCCATGGAAACTAAAGGCAAAATCACCCAACTCCAAGGGGTGCATCCTTTGCTTAATTGCTTATGAAGATATGTGAAAGGAACTGAAAGTTCAGGCCTGGTAAATTGATAGATCTGTTCAAGAGGAGAAAATGAAAGAATAGGTAACAACACCCTTGGGGAGACCCAAACTAGCACTATTGAAATCATTGGCTCTGTGGAAGTGTTTTGATTAGAGAGTTTTAGTTACACTACCTCTCAGATTCATGCTGGGGTTAAAAAAAAAGAAAAAGAAAAGCTTAAGTTACATTGACTATTATGGGATTAAATTTAGAATCTCTGGGGAGAAAAAAATGATTAGCATATATGCTTCTTGCTTGGATTTTAAATCTCTATTTTTTAAAAAAGATTATCTAGTTTCATCAAGGATTAATAAGAATATAGAGTGTTTCTTAAGTTTCAGTGAATTCAGTCAATTCAGATTTTCTTCTCTCACTATGTAGAGAAGACATATCCCAGGAATTCAATGCCAAAGGTAGACTGACTATACAGCATAATAAAACATGAAGTACTCTTATTCTTTAAAGTTTCATTGAAAAAAGTAAGCATGCAGCAGAGAACAAAATTAATCCTCTATTTAAAAAGTGCACCTGTGTTCCAGAATGTTCTTTGTAAAGACTGCAGGGCTTTCAGAACTAATTTCTGTAGAACCCTCATGCAGAAGTGATTTGTAAAAGCTGTAGGTTATTAAGGCTTGACGAGGAAAGTACCACTGCAGGTAATTTCAAGCCATATTGAGTTATCAGTGTATAGTTAGAAAACTGGTGGGAAAGTGACCATTTAATTCTTTATGAGTAAAGTAAAAGAATATGTATCAGGATGAGGGATGATGTTTTGGTGCTATTATGATGGTGTTATTTCCAGGGCTTGGCAAGGCCCAAATTATGTTTTGTGACTCATCCCTGCTCTGCAAAGAGTTCTTGACCTGAGAGTGACACTCTAGTTGCAAAAGCTAAATGGGAAACACAATACATGACCTCTTTATATCTAAGGATAATTGATACTAGAAAAAGGCCATTCAAATGGAATCCACTTAAAGTGGGGACCAAAATGTCATAGCAGACAATGTAAAACAAGTTTGATAGGCATGATTTTTGAAAAATAAAATTTACAAAAGTGAGTTTAGGTTGTCTTACAATTAACAAAATGATTTTTATAATGACAATTGAACACTAAATCATTTGTATCACCAAAAATAAATCAAATGTTGAAGGATGTGATAGACTATGACTTTGGTGGCCGTCAATGAACTCTGCTTCTTTCTATTTGTACCCTTATAAGTCCCCTTGCTCACTGATTCTGGGCTTGGCCATGTGACTAGCTTTGGCCAATGGGGCACAGCAAGAGTGATGCTAGTAAAGGCTTGATAAGTCCTGCCACATCAGGCCTTGTCTGTTTCGAAGGTGTCTTTTTGGAACCCACCTGCCATACTATGAGAAAACATAAGCAGCACTGTGTAGGAACCCACGTGGAGAAGAACTGAGGCCCCCTAGCCCACTCTAGCTGAGCTCCCAGCCAGCAGCCAGTACCAAGTTCCAGCCAGGTATGTGAGTCCATTTTACATCTTCTACACATCCCACCTCCAAGCCCACAACATGTGAAGTATAATAACCTCCTGTTCAACCCACAGATTTGTAAGAAGTAATAATAAACTGTTATAAGCCATTGCATTTTGGGATGATTTGTTATTCAGTAATAGATGACTAAAACAGAAACTGTTACCTGAAAATAGAGTCCTACCACCATAACATGTGGCAGGTTTTGAGTCTGGTAGAAGGAATGGAGAAATTGGAGGAATGACAAACACATCATTAGTGGAGGCTGGGAGGGCAACGAGGAAGGTCCTATTGGAAGCTGAAGAAAAGAGAACTTGAGTTATGTATTGACAGAACAATTAGCAAAACTGTTTGCCTATGGAAATACAGGAAACAGGAAGAGCACCTAATGAACCTGTGGATCTGGCTAAGGAGATTCCCAAGCAGAATGCTGTAAGTGCTGTCTGGCTTCTTTCAGCTACCAAGGGTAAAGTACAGGAAGAGAAAGTTGAGCTTAATGAAGGAAATACTCAGATTTAAAGTAGAATTTAGAAGGACTAAAAGAGAGCTAGAACTTGTGGGTTTAATAATAAAATGTTTTTTATCCCCAGTCTCTCCAAGAATAAAATTCTGAAAGTAAGAAATAGCTTTGGTTTGAAGATAAAAGCCAGGGTTCTGGCAGTAAAATATGGCCTCAGGGTCCAGGACTCTTTAAGGAATCAGAAAGATTTAAGGGGTATCTCAAAGATCCTCTCAGCTAGACAAGAAGAATCTTAAGGGTATTTTCCCTTAGCACTCTGATTTTCAGCCCCAAACAGAGAGGACTGTCTTGAAGAGATTTGTGAGTGTGGTTTTCTTTAATAGAGTGGATAATAATTTGATACATAGAAAATTACAAAATGTTCAATGAAGTTATACTAGCCTAGATTAAAAAGACAGAGATGTTACAAAATGAAAAATGCCTCAAAACCCCCAAACTCCTAGGGGAAGGAAGCAATCTGAGAAAGAAATTCAGCTGTAAACCTGGATATCTCTCTTGGAAAAAGAATGATATCTCAGAGAACAGAGCATAGAGCACAGAAGGTAGAAACAAGAGCCATCGAGAATCACTCCAGGAACAGAACTGACTCATAGTCAAGAAACTGGCTCCATGTGCCTGGCTATATTCCAGAATTGCTCTGGACCAGGAACTGCTGTGTGCCTTCCATGTTCAACCATTTTGAGTGCAGTTTTCCTGTTCTTTCATTTTCATTGTATGTTAGTTGTGTAAGGGCTAGAAAATGTGTCCCTTTTGTTCACACTTCTTCAGATCAAGAGCAGCTGCACCCGAGACTTCGGTTGCATCAGCACCTGATTTGGGTCATGAGATTCTATACCTGATGCCACCATGGGATAAGACCTTGGGAGCTTTGGAGAGGGTAACTATATTTTGCATGTGGGAATGACATGATCCGCTTGAGGCCAGAGGGTGCTGTGGTAGACTGTACTTTGGTGGCTTTCAGAGGACCTGATCTCCTGATATGCAGACCTTTGTGTCCTTCCCTCCTTCATTGACTCTGGGCTTTGGACAATGGAACTATAGCAAGCATGATACAGCTGGAGACTTGATAAACACATGCACATTGGGGCTTATGCTCTTGGAGCAGTTCTCCTGGAAACCTGGACACTAAGCTATATGAAAGCCCAGGCAACCATGTGGAGGAAAACTGAGGCCCCAGCAAACACTTAAGGTAAGTTTCCAGCCAATGGCTAGCACCAACTTCCGGTCACGTGAATGAAGCCAAATTGGACTTTCTTGTCATTCCAGCATCCCAGCTAATAACACGTGAAACGGAACTACCAGATCAGCCAATAGAATTGTGCAAAATCATTAAGTGTATCTGTGGTTTGTTATGCCACAATAGATGAACCAGACAGGATAAATAATTTTTAGATAAGATTGTACAATAACAGGATAAAATATCTTTACTTTGTATTTGACTTTTGCCATATGGTCACAAAAAGGGCTGTTTTTGCAAAAATATTCAAGGATTTTATTTAGTTTTTCTCAAGTGCTTTGTCAATCCTTTGATATATGAATTTCTTCATTTTTTTTAAGTATCTTTTATGTCATCCTTGTTTATTTTTTCTTCTTCAATTGTTAACTGGTCAAATTGTGCCATATCCACATTTATTATTGGCTTGCATATAGTTCAAGCAATGCTGCAATATTTCTTTCATCAGCTCCATGAAATCCTGCATCTTTTGCAGTATTTATAATTTATTTTCACAGTAGACTTCTACTGTATTTTAATTTATTATCTGCTATAATATTGGTGGGATAGATACCAATGTCTTGAAAGGAAGGGTGTTTGGTTTTGGATTAATTTTATAAGTGGTCAGCTCATTAATAAATAGTTTTGCTTTGTGGTGACTCTGCTTCTCTTAAACAACTCAGATCATGGATGCTCAGATAGCAAGGGCCCCCTGTAGTACTCTACTAGAGCTAAGCAGCCCCTGGTACCGGACAATGCTGGACTTTCTTGGCAAAAGCTGAGTTGAAGCATGTAATTTAGGCCCATGGTCTAAGAACAACTTCCTGCTTTTCACCCTGGATCTCAATCTTGGTACAACCTGCTCAGATATGTCTTGGGGGAGGGAGAGAACTAGAGAGAAGTCTGGACCTCAGGCCTGTTCTAGCATGCCATTATGTGGAAGAGGGGACAACAGAGTGAGGAACGCTCCAAGGATTCAGCTGCTGCGTAGTCGGCAAGCGGAGGCTGCAGAGCGAGGTCTGCCCACCTGTGTTGTCCTTAAAGGCACCACGAGCCCGCTCACCGGTACAGGTGACCTACTGAATGGCTCGGGCTCTCATCAGTAAAACTAGTGAGTCTTTATCTTTCGTGGGAGGATGGAGGAAGCAAAGGGTAGAGAAATGCACGAGCAGGAAAAGAGGACTGAGGTATCCCGTTGGTCTCACAATGTCTGTCTTATCGGAGGATCGACCCATAGCGTGATGGGAAGTCACAGCATAGAGAAAGGGCACAGGTGTTGTACTCTGAGGGCATGTCACTGTATTTCTCTCTTCAGTCTTCCCAGCGGAAAGGATTGAAGAGAACTGAGCAAAGGAAACGACAGCCCTGAGGAGAATTGTTTTAGCAACAGACTAAGAGAAGCTGGTCCTAGGAATGTGGTTTTATCTGAATTGAAGTTCTCAGAACTCACTGCTAAAAAGAGCTGTAAGATTTCTTTAAAGCCAAGTTTTCCCAAAGATTGTAGAACTAGAAGGGAGCTGACTCCAAGGGAAGATTGAAGTGGAGTGAGAAGCTCTTAGGTGACGATCTGGGGATCAGCGCAAGATGGAAGTGATTGGGAAGAGAAGCAAGATGGAAAGGAACCAGTTGTATCTTGAATTGGTTTATTTTAAAAAGTTATTCCAGAAGAGTTATCTGCTTTTATTGGTAAATATTATTCTTTGTTATTTCCACAAAGAACTACATTTTTGAAAATAAAGAATAGAACATTTACAGTTGGATAATATTAAAGCTATAATTTACCCCTCAAAGCCCACACTTTAGAGTTTAAACACATGATAAGAGAACATTTAAGTTGAATAAACAGTTTTAGTGTTGAATAAACTTCCAGGAAGCTGAAGAAGTACATTTTTAGGTATGGGACATTTTCATTCATTCATCCATTCATTCGTTCATTCAACAAATACTGAATGCCTGCTCAGTGCTAGTCATTATATCTAGCGTTCACATTATTAATGCAGGTTTGGAAAACGTTTTAAAGATATAATGTGTAAAGTGGGGTCACTGGCACTAAGTCATAATATTTTTAAACAGAACAAAGTCAGTAATGGAAAATTTTGAAAAAGCAGATATTCTTCTACAAAGTACTTTCCCTTAGGGGTAGAAGTTGCTGAAATACTGACCACATGAGGCCTTCGCAATGAGAGCACAGATAGAAAGGTTAATAAATGCAGAGAGCAAGTGAAAAAATAGTCTAATTGTGATGTCTTTGGACTTTTTCTAGCAATATCTAGTTTCATTTACATTACAGAGCAATCTGTATTAACCCTTTTAATGAAGTGCTTTCATCATAAATGTAAGAAGACCCAAACTTGTTCCATACTTTCCATTCATTTCTCAGCGCTCACTGCCATGTCCTACCAAGCTGAGAATTCTGTGAGAGCCTTCCTCCGGAGTAAGAGACCATTTCTCCAGCATGCTTTTCAACAGGATTTTAACTCTTCTATGCAGCTGGCAAGAACACTGAACAAGCAAATTGAAAACACACAGTGGTATGTATACTTGGAGTCTTTATAAACTTTCCCACACGTGTGATTCTATCGGCTTCACACATTCCCTGAGCAGATACTGGGGAACTGAGCTATCAGGCAAGTGCTCAGCAGTGAAAATTGGTCTGGTGTGCACAGTTTGTGAATTTCTAGTCTATTGGGCGGGCCCAGCTGTGGGTCTCCCCTTCAGCAAGAGGGGTCTTGCCTTTTAAGAACTTTGTTCCACTTCCCCCACCATGGCTTTTGTTACCTCCCCAGGAGACTTCACTTCCTATGGGAAAGAGCTATGTACTGACAACACGGCAGGAACACTTGGAGCAGCTTTACGATATTCACACATATTCTCTCTCTTCACTTCTCCCAAACTGTAGCTTATTTTGTTGTTGTTGTTTTTTCAGTCCAAGGACATTGATGTGAAAAGAAGGTCAATGAAACCCACCTTGCTCTCAGTCTGAGGGTTGATTATGCTCTAACAAGTGAAGGGAAGCTTGGCTTCTTAGAAACCTAAGACCCATGTGCTTAATCTGAACCTTGTCAGTTACACAGACATTTCAATGTAAGTATTCAAAGGATGTTGAACAAGAAGATTGTCAAGCCATTCTTTCCCAGGTAAAAGTTATATCTTCAAAAGCAGGTTTTTCTCTCCCCAACTTATCCAATTGTACCAACTTGAGCATTGATAGATGTGTATTCCAAGAAGGTAGGTCTCTGTTTTATTTGCTGCTCTCCACCCAAGCCCTAGAATAGTGCCGGGCACTTAGTAATTGAAGGGTGAATGTTGAAAGTTGTGTGTTGAAAAGTAAATCTTGAATGATAGCTATAAAAGGTCAAAATGCTCAAGCCATGCCTAGTATTTCCGTTCAGTATCTAAAAAATTGCACAAGAGGATGTTGGGAATTTGTTCTGATGGCCTTAAAATTACAACAGGAGTTCTTAGAGCCTCATCTCAGTTACTTGAAAAATCAATCTCCTTGTTTCCATTTTCGCCAGCTGTGCAAGGCGCTATCCGCAATGTCTTCACAATGACAGTAGAGGGAGGAAGCAAGCAGAGGGCTTAGCCAAAGTGCTCATAACACCTGACAAAGAGCAATACATTTCTGGGGGGTGCTTGTCAACCCCAAATTTAGTTCATTTCTTTCTCTGAAATGCAGCTGCTTAAAATGGCATAGACTAAGATGTCTAGCAACAGTTCAGGCCACTGGTTTCTTTTCTAACAAAACAGAATTGTCATGGACTCATGATCACTGGCAGAGTCATTTAGGCTAAATATTAGTCCCCAAATTGGGTGAATTTGAAACTATTATAGACAATGGCTACATGTCCTAAACCTGACTTCTGAAAATGTAGCATATGTGAATGTGCAGGGGAAGAAAAATGCAGTTGTCTCTCAGCAGTCCCAGAACATTCCTTTTATAGAACAAGACTCCAACAGAGTTTTAATGTACAAAGTTATCTCATAAGAAGGGGGCCCATTGGGAGCCAGGGGACTATAGGCAGGGATTCCTCACCCCAAACGCCATTCCCAGCATCCCCAACTGCCTGTCGTTATGTGACCCTGCAAAAGGCACTTAACCTCCCGACCCTTCAGCTTCTTTATCTATGAAACAGCATTGGCTTCCTGCCTCCCAAGGATACCAGAAGGAAGAATGAGTTAACATTTACATAGCACATTGGGAACCTCCAAGAAACATACCACATGAGTAGAAACTATGATATAATAGGAGAAATGTCTTTTGTTTTTAATTTGTTGGTCTCTGGCCAGGCTTGCTGGGCCTATTCCTTTTATCCAGTATTAAAATAAAAGGCAAATGTCAGAAAGTTCCGAATTTAATTCAGGTAGGATAACCAAATTATAGCTGCTGGGTTTTTTTGGTTGTTTGTCCATTATTTAACTTTGTGGGAAAGAGCTATGTGGGGGAGGTAACTTCGTTGCTGCTAGAGAAGTATCTGACTTTGGACTGCATTTAGCTCTTTCCTTGCATTAATTGATTTCAAGGTTTTTCCCCCAAAATGTGTCAGAAATCCACAAAACACAAAAAGTTGATATTTTGATTATTTTATGCATTTAATAATAGCAATTTGAGCTGCTTTGTATATAAATGACATTTTTATGTATAAAAGGGTCCTATTGTTATTCATTATTGAAAAACACAAAAATATAGAAAAATGTACATCTGCTTTCTTAAACTTCCTTTCTGGAATATTGACACCATTTTTTATATTTTACTTTGGAGTGATAATTCTCAAATAAGGAACAACACACATTGCTGGGTTTCCAAGACACATAGCACAATAATACGTGTTTTGTTTTCATTTGCAAACACCTTTCCCGTTTTTGCACATTGTGAGGGCATAGTGCTGCCCATGCAGCAATTAGGTTGCTTTTTCTTGTCCTCAAATTGCCTGGGAAAATGGCACTTTGTCAGCTTAATTTTTTTTGGTGGATACATCCTGCAACACCCCCTTATTTCCATCTTTTCTTGAAAATCCATCTAATAAACCCTCTATCATTTTTTCCCTGAATTTCCGCTGGCTCAATTTATTGTTTGGGTTTTGAATGTTGTAACATAGACAGCCATTTACTAGAGCCACTTCAGTGAGAAAATGCCATATGCTTTGATACCACTTCTTAGACTTCCTCTCAAAAGGGTGCATGGCACAGAGTTGATCAAATCAAGCAACTCCACCCATAAATGCACTGTACAGAATTTGAATATTTGGTTTCCATGCAGTTCTCATTCCCCTTTTTGATCTTACATGCACTTGCCTGACACCACCATTCCCCACAGTGGAGATCATGTTGACTCTCCGTGTCCCCTGCCAAGTGCAAGCGAGCACTGAGCGATCATGATTTTCCCACATCACCGGGAAGTCACCACGCTTCAGCCTGCCACTCCTCACATCTGAAGGGAGTCCTCTCCTATAGGCACGCACTGTACCACATGCTACAATGTTTTTCCATCTTAGACTCTCAATAAGTTCTACACTTGGATAAAAATTGTCTGTACAAACTGCATGTCCCTTACCTTCAAATCCATTCAACATGCTGGACACCACCCTTGCTCCCAACCCAACTTTCCTGTCTTGAAATGAATCTTTACCTGTATATGTATCAATCCATTCAGCAAGCTGGACACCACCCTGCTCCCAACCCAGCTTTCCTACCTTGAGATGAATCTTTGCATGTATATACATCAAACTGCAACAGAAATCCTGTTCGTGAATCACAGAGTGACCAAATCTTTATGCCCCACTTTGTACTTGGTGTACTGGGAAGATATTGCTTGAAAAATAGACGCCCTTTGAATTTTAGCATGGACTCATCCACACACAATTCCATATTGCTATTATAGGCAGAAATATATGTATCCTTCACTATATCTATTATGAGCTTGATTTTTGCAAGCCGATCAGTCTTTGAAGATTCATCATCAGTCTTGGAAAAATGAAGGAAGGACCTCATTAGTTGATAGTCATCTCTTCTCAAAACAGTGTTACACCCAAGAGTTTGAGGCAACCAATAGTGCCCCGAAAGCATGACTCTAACTTTGGCTTGCGTACCAACCCATCCCAATTCCAACGGCTACCAATGCCGTAGGTGTTTCCTGTTCTTGCGCACTGACAGCAGCGCTCACGGACTTCTGGCACCGTGGCAACAAAAGGGTTAGATAACAACAGACAGGCACTCCTTCTGCTGGAGAACAGCTTTAGGCATAGATGAAGCAGCTGACATTTAAAGTTCATCAAGATGGTCAGCTCCTGGAGGGTAGGAATTTTGTCTTACGTGTCTTATATCTTCAGTACATTTCCAGTGCCTGACATACAGCTGCTACTTAGTTTGTGTGTATCTAATGAATGAATTAACTAGCATCTGAATGCAGCTTCATTCTTTCCTAGCTTTGTGCCCCTCTTCCTTAATTGTAAATTGGGAGGAATAACACCATCTTTGTGGGACTGTTGTGAGAGTTAGATGAGTGATATGTGTAAAGTGCCCAGCACACTGTCGGACACGCCTGTGGGGCGCACAATCACAGCAACTGTTGTGACAACGGTGAGCACTCTCACCACTCATGCTGGGGACACAGGTCAGGGTGGTGGCCAAAGCATGAATGGGTTTGTATCCTGGCCTTGGTACTTCTCAACTCCTGGAGAGCAATGGTTTCACTTTTTTGGAACTCGCTTCCTCATCTATACAAGAGGGTGATAACATTTGATCTACTTAGCAGCTCAATGTCTAGAATATAGCGCAGTATGATAAACGGTACCAGATGTCCTTTAAAAATCTTTTACTGTAACATAAATCAGGAAAATACGTAAAACATACTTATGAAACAAAGTGAATGACCTTACAACTACCACCAAGGTCAAGACATGGACCATTGCCAACACCCCAAGAGCCTACCGCGTGCCACTCAGTCATTTGTACTCTTCCACTTAACATTATACTATGTGCGTGATATTTAGAATGTTTAAAAATATGTTTGATTGTGATAAGTTATTTGAACATATGACTGTGCTGCAATTTATTAAGTTATTTTAAATACAGGTCTGTTTTGTTCTCTCGGTATGCCTGTTGCTTCCTGCACAATTACCACGCCGTTTCAAGCACTGTAGCTGTACAATCCTCTTTCGAAAACTTCTTGGCTATTCCACTTATTCATTAATTTTTCTTCTCTTTTTTTATTCTGAAATTTATTTTTTTATTCTAAAAATTCTCAAATTTATAAAACAGTTACAGGTCTAGTTCCAACAAATTTCCTTCCCAGACCATTGGAGAATAAGTTGGTCCATTATGTCCGATCATCTGAAAATATGTTAGTGTGTATTTCCTGCAATCAAGAGCATAGAAATTGAAAATTAGCCTTGATATATTACCATCATCGAACCTTCAGATCCCATTCACGTTTTGCCACATGTTCCAAAAATATCCTTTATAGCAAAAGGATCCAGTTCAGAGTCACATGTTGAACTTAGTCTTTTGCATTTTGTTTTTATCCCCTTCAATCTGGAAAAGCTTCTGGGTCTTTTATTGATTTTTGTGAACTTGACAGAAAGATTATACACCAGTTATTTTTTACCATAGTCCTCAATTTGTGTTTGATATTTCTTCATGATTATATTTATGTTAATACATCTTCAGAAGGAATATCATAAAAGTGACACTGTGTGCTCCTCATTGCATTTTATCAGGTGGCAAATGATTTTAATGTGTTGCATTACACAGGATGTTTACTTTAGTTAAGGTGCTATCTTTCAGGCTTCTCCAACTGTAAAGTTGTTCTTTTTCCCTTTGTAATGCATAAATATTTTGCTGGGAGCTATTTATAACTATGTACATATCCCTAAAATGTTCTTTTTAATCATTCATGTATTTACTAGTGTGACTTCATGATTTCCTATTTATTCTATGGCTTGTAAGCAATTAATATCATTATTAATTTTAATTGATTAATGGGAGCCCCTTAATGGGGTGTGTGTGTGTGTGTGTGTGTGTGTGTGTGTGTGTGTGTGTGCTCGCGCGTGTTTGACATGTTCCAATTGTTTTTTTTGAGCACTTCTTCACTTTTTGGCACAGCAATATTCCTGGCTCATTTGAGAAATTGTATGTCCACTTCCTCAATTAGTCGCTCATATCAGCTATTTCTCCAAGGAGCCCTGGTTCCTTTTAGTGGAGAATGATATTGAAGAACCCAGATCTGGGTGTGAGGTGCTCTCATTGCTACTGGAGTGTTACCACTCCTAGGCCCTCTCAGTGGACAGAGCCAGGGAAAGTATGTGTGTCTATCAGGGTATCCCAAAAGTCTTACTGCAGTTTTAGACTTTAAGAACTTTCCGAAGTACAAATGCTATAAATCCACAAAAATATCATTGGGAGGTTTATTTACATTTCTTTACACATAGTTTTGATAATTTTGAACAATATGTTTTTAATTTTAAGGTTCTGTTTGTGACAGTGTTATGGATAAGCATTTCTGAGACCAGTGAATTAACAAAGAAGTTTCTCTTGCTTGGCCAACTCTTCACCTGATCCATCTCTATTAGATTTTTTTCTTGTGGGATCACATCAAAACTGTCATGTATGCATCAAAGCACCATTCTTCCAACAAATTAGATAACTTAGATGAAATGGGCGAAATCCTAGAGTACAAACTACAAAAACTGACTCAAAAAAAAATAGAAAATCTGAATGGATCTATGACAAGTAAAGAGATTGCATCAATACTCAAAAAACTTTTCACAAAGAAAAGCTGAGGAAAACACGTTTCACTGATATATTCTACCATACATTTGGTAGAAGAATTAACACCAATAAATCACAGATTCTTCCAAAAAAAATAAAAAATGGTACTCCCCCACTCATTCTATGAGGCTAGTATTACCCTGATACCAAAACCAAAAATAGACATCACAAGAAATGAAAATACAGGCCAAAATCTTTTATTGTAAAAGTTCTCAAAAAAAAAAAAAATTAGCAAACTGAATCCAGCAACATATGAAAAGAATCATACACCATAACCAGGTGGTATTTATCCCAGGACTGCATGATTTGTTCAACACATGAAAATCAATATACTATATTAATAGATATAAAGGACAAAAATTATTAATAGAAAAAAAACCAAACATTTGACAAAATCCAACACCCTTTATGTAAAAGCATTCAATGTATTAGAAATTAGAAATAGAAGGGAACATTCTCAATGTGATAAAGGGCATCTGTAACAAACCTACAGCTAACATCATACTTAATGGTGAAAGACTGAAAGCTTTTCCTCTAAGATCAGAAAAAAGACAAGAATTTTGCTCTTGCCAATTCTATCCAACATTGTATTGGAAATTCTAACCAGGGTAATTAGGCAAGAAAAAGAAATAAAAGGCATAAAGATCGGAAAAGAAGCAAAACTGTCTATTTGCCAATGACATGATAATTTACAAAGAAAATCCTAAGAAATTGAAAGAAAAAAACTATTGGAGCAAATAATGACATCATCAAGGTTGCAGGATACAAAAACCAGTTGTATTTCTACACAATAGCAGAGCAACCCAAAAATGAAATTAGGAAAACAATTACATTTACAAATAACATCAAAAAAGAATAAAATGCATAGGAATAAATTTGACCAAACAATTGCAAGTCTTGTACGTTGAAAATACAAAACATCATTGAAAGAAATTTTAAAAGGCCCAAATAAATGGAAAGACATGCCATGTTCATTGATTAAAAGATTTAATATGGCAATACTTTCCAGATTGATCTACAGATTCATCCCAGGAATGCAAGTTTGGTTCAACACATGATGGCTAGAATAAAGAACAGAGATGCGTCGCTGAGGATGTGGAAAAATTTAAACCCTCATACATTGATGGTGGGATTGTAAAGTGGTGTTATTGCTTTGGAAAACAATTTTGCAATTCCTCAAAATGTAAACATAGATTTGTTATATGACCCAGCAATTCTGCTTATTGGTATTTTACCCCAGAGAATAGAAAAGATATGTCCGTGTGAAAACTTGTCAATGAATAATCATAGTATCATTATTCACAATAGGCAAAAATGGAAACAACCCAAATGTTCAACAACTGATGAATGGATAAACAGAATGTGATCTATCCAGAATGTTATTCAACCACAGAAAGGAACGGAGTACTGATTCATATCACAACAGGGATGAACCTATAAGCATTATGCAAAATGAAAGTGGCTTAACACAAAAGGGCACATATTGTATGATTCCATTTATAAGAATTGTCCGGAATAGGAAAATCTATAGAGATAGAAAGTAGATTAGTAGTTGGGGGAGTTGAGAGCAGGGGGAAATTGGTAGGGACTGGTAATGGTACAGGATTTCATTTTGGGGTGATGAAAATGTTGTGGAAATATGTAGTGGTAATGGTTACACAATCTTACAAATGTGCTAAAACCCACAAAATTGTATACTTGAAAAGGATGGACTTCATGGAACACTGATTATATCTCAATAAAAAGGCAAAACCAATGAAAGTCTTTAAAAACCCTCATTTGGGGGAAGATCTGAAGACTAGAATTATATAAATGAAAGTTTTTATGTCACTGAGTAGCAACTGATGAAAGTTTTACAAAATTTGAGAATTAACTAGAATGATGAACTGCACACTACAGTAATTATGCTGAATTTAAAATATTATTTTATTTAACTATCATAGACACAGTAAACTATACGTCTTAAAATGTACAATTTAGTAAGTTTTGATATACAAATACACTCAGGAAAACATGATCACAATAAAAATAACTAATGTATCCCCCAAAGTTTCTTCATGTCTCATTCTTCTCACATCTCCTCCCCAGGCAACTCCTGATCTTATTTCTGTTATTATATATTAGTTTGCATTTCCTAGCATTTTATGTAAAGGAAACCAGCAATCTGTTATCAAATGGCAGTATATATGCTTTTTAAAAAGTCTATATTCTTTCACTTAGCATAATTACTTTGAGATTCATCCATGTTTTGGTGTGTTTTAATAGTTCATTCCTTTTTATTGCTGAGTAACAAAAAGGAATCAGTTTGTTTATCCATTGATCTGTGGATGAACATTTGAGTTGTTTCCAGTTTGGGGCTATTACAACTAATACTGTAATGATATTCATGTGACCTTAGCTTCACCTTTTCAACTGGGTGTTGTCTGACCCAACCAGCCATAAGGTCGTGTGTGTGCAGCAGCAATCTGTTATCAAATGGCAGTGGTTTCTAAGAGCCCAAGCTTGAGCAGGTCCAGAAGGTACAAGTAGATGGCATGAGCAACTGGCTTAGACTCCTCTGACTCTGAAGGTGCATTGTCTCTTCCCTCTCCTTGGTCTAAGTCCTCTTGGGCATGTTCCCGAGGACCGGTTGACGGAGGAAGAGATCACTCAAGCCAGGTTTACAGGTTGTTCTGTATTATAAGTGAGTATCTTGTAGCACCACTCAGGGTTGACCCTGAGAGACACCAGTGAAATTAAATTCTCCCAGTAGGTAGAACTTGGGCAGCACATTTAGAGATGGCCAGTGGTACAGACGGACACTAACTCCTGGGCAGTTGATAGTGGTTTGGTTGGATGGCGTATTAGGGTCCACTAGAAAAACAGTATATTTCTATGTCTGTACCTATATCATCTATATCTATTATCTACATAGTTTGTATTTCCTATATATGGAGATCAATTGGCTTACATGGTTATGAAGACTGAAAAGGAACATGATCTGCCATCTGCAAGCTGGAGACTCAGAAAAGTCAGTGGTATAATTCAGTCTGAATCCAAAGGCTGGAGAATCAGGGTAGCTGATAGTATAAAGCCCAGTCTGAGGGCAAGAGGTGAGATGAGATGTTCCAGCTAATCCAGTGAGGCAGGAAAAAAAGGGGGAAATTCCATCTTCCTCTACCTGTTGCTCTATTCAGGCCCTCAATAGACTAAATGATTTCCACCCACATGGGGGAGGGTAATCCATTTTACTGAGTCAAATGCTAATCTTATCTAGACACACCCTCACAGACACACCCAGAATTAATGTTTAATTTGGGTACTCTGCAGCCCACTCAAGCTGACACATAAAATTAATCATCACAGATGGCTAGGAACTTAAAAGAAATAAGATGAGAAAATTGGTGACAAGGGCATCTGGAGAAGAAGCATATGGATGGACCTCTTGGAATGGTCAGAGTGGGAAGATACTCGTATTTGTGTCCCATGTAAATGATGGGCATTCACTGACAAGAAGCTTCTAGTAATTAAGTGAACAAATCATGTACTCTGTGGATGTCAGTCTCTTTACCCAGCCACCACAGTGCTTGTTCAATGGGCCCATGAGAAAAGTGGCCGTTCATAATAGGGATAGAGGCTATGCGTTGACCTGACAACATGGACTTACTCTCACCAAGGCCGACCTAGGAACACCACGGATGAGGTCCTACTATGTCAACAACAGAGACCAACGCTGATCCCATAATATGGTCCCATTCACTGGGGTAACCAGCCAGCCACCTCATAGTAGGTTGATTACAACTGGACCTCTTTCATCTTGAAGTGGGCAGAGATTTGTCTTCACTGGAATAGACAATTCTGGATATGGCTATGCCTTTCCTGCTCCACATTGCTTGTGCCAGTAGCACTATCTAGGAACTCACAGAATCCCTTACCTGCCATCATGGTATTTCCCATAGCATTGCTTCTGATCAATGATTTTCATGGCATCTCTTCTTTTACAGTAAAGGGAATCAGCAGTGGGCTCTTGGCCATGAAATCAACTAGTTTTACCACATACTCCATCGCCTAGAAGCAACAGGGCAAATTTTGAAAGCTTACGAATGTTATTGTGTCAGTGGGGAGTCAGCACCTTGAAAGGATGAGGTGTTATCGTAAAGGAGACTGCATATTCTTTGAAACAGAACAATATGTGATGCTCTCTCCCCACATAGCCAGATAATACGGGTCTTGAAATCAAGGAGTGGAAGCAACTCGTCTCAGTATCAAGCCAAAAAATTCACTCATAGAATTTTGCTTCCTATCCTGGCTACCTTGAGCTCTGCTTGTTTGGTGTTCTTAGTCCCCAGAGAGGAGGGGCTCACCAGGGGACAAACCCATGATCCAGGTAAAGAACCCCAGTCAGAGAGGCACTCTGCCAGACCTTACGGAGAAGAAAAGCATGACTGATGTGTCTGTGAAGAATCTGGGCAAAGGACAATCTCTCAACCGGGCTCACTTCTGGAAAATACGTTCTGGGTAGTACTGGAAGAGATTTGATTCTAAGTTTATACAAGAAGAGAGAAAACAGCCATGCATACTGATTTTTATTTATTTGCTCATCTAAATGGAAAGAAAAGTCACGATTTTAAGGTCTGTTAAGAAGTGGACAAATCTTTTCCAGATCTCTGAGGCACTTGAAAGTGCAATTAAAAAGAAAGACTTTCTTCCTATCTTGTCTGCATAAGTTATATCACAGGACTAAAATAGAGCAGGGCTGCTGCTTCATCCAGAATTAAAGTTAATTCTTTTACACACTCCCTTAGCCATCACTGGTGAATATGCCAAGGTTATCACTATTCATATACTCTATTAATTCTAGATAAAGGATGCATTTGTGCCTTTTAAAGATTGCCTATTTTGTCCATATTGTAGTTTGTAGTTAAGCACATGGACTCTGAGGAGTCTGAGGCTGGGGTTTGCACTTGATCTTAGTTAAAAAGCTGAGAAGCAATACGGCTGGGGTTTGAATCCCGGCTTAGTCACTTTCTAGCTCTGAGATCTTGGGTAAGTCAATTGAACTCTCTGTGCCTGAATTTCCTTATCTATAAAATGAGGATGATAGTGGTATCTACTTGGGAGTGTTATTTGGAGAATTCATTAACATAACATATGCAAAGTCCTTACAACAGTGCTTGGCCCATAGTAAGCAATGAATTAATGTTAGCAATTGTTAATATGATAATTTGGCAATGCTTGCTGTAAGTCTGCTTGCCAGGAATATAAACCATTTTACATCCGTCGTCTCTCTTTCTCTAGCAAATCTGCAGGAAAACTTTTATGGACTGAATTTTGCACCCCCACCCCCATTCAAATGTTGAAGCCCTAACCCCCAATGAGACTGTTATTTAGAGATAGGGCCTTTAGGGGAGGTAATTAGGGTTAAATGAGGTCAAAAGGGTGGGGCCCTAATCTGACAGGGCTGATAAGAACAGGAAAACCCCCAGGTCCCCCTCCCCCTTCCTCTATCCCTTCTTATCCCTCTTCCTCTTCCTCTTCCTCTCCTCTCTCCTCCTTCTTCTTCTTCTCTCTCTCTCTCTCTCTCTCTCTCTCTCTCTCTCTCTCTCTCTCTCTCTCTCTCTCTCTCTCTCTCTCTTCTCCATATGAGGATGCAGTGGGAAGGTAACTGTCTTCAAGCCTGGAAGAGAGATCACACCAGAAACCAATCATGACGGCACCTTGATCTTGGACTTCAGCCTTCGGAACTGTGAGAAAATAAATGTCTGTTGTTTAGGTATTTTGTTATGGCCGCCCTAGCAAACTAAGACAATGACATTAAGAAGTTTCCTAATTCACATATTAAATGAGACAAATGAACAGTACTGACACAATGTCTGATGTTATCATGGAATATCATTTCCCTGTTGTGTGAAAGTCTGGTATCTACCAGGGTGGGGGTGGGAGGGTCACAGCAGGGAGTCATATGCCATCTTGACTGCTGCCCACTTGAATCCCTCAGGATAACAATTTTTATTTTTTTTTCAGCAAAATGTATTGAGGCCCTAGACTGACTCCCACAAATGCAGGGATTTGTTATTACCTGTGAGGAGTGCTCACTCTTATTTCTTTCTGATTTTAGGCTCATCCCAGAGGGTTTTATAAGAATAAGAATGTGGTCGATTGAGTCACTGATCAGATTCTGGACTAGTGTGACCTCATGTCAGCTGTGGTGTTCCTTTCCCTCAGGAGCTAGACAGCGTTGGCTGGAGTCCTTATCATTCTACTTCTGGGGATGCCCTTAGATGTCTTTGAAGTCCCTGAGGCCATCCTTCCCATGGTCTCTTCCTCCTGTCCCGATGGGCTGGATTGTACCCCAGGGTCACCTTTCAAAAACTACGGTCACAACAAGCTTGTATGAATTTAGTGGTCCTAACTGAAGGTTGAGAGATCACAGGAAGGAGACGTGGGAGTCACGGGAGGTGAGGCCCAGCCTTGCATTTTTCTCTATCCTCTTTTCTGTTTATCTTTCCTTCCATAATTTCCCAAGAATGCTTTTACCCTGCAGTACATAGAACGATTCATTTGAGTTCCAAAGCTCAAACCTACAGAAACCCTAGTTTGTAAGATGCTTGCAGAACAAAGGGGCTTCCATTTCAAGTCAATTTTCCTTAAAAGATTATAAATAAATATCACATAATATGTATGATATATGTACGATGATATGTATATTATATATGCACATTTTATGTATGATATACATATTATAAATATATTTATAAATAACAAACATCTCTTTTTTCTTCTTACTACATTAGGAACAATTAAGACAATTTAGAGATAAAAGGAACTGCTGAATTTGGAGAGAGAGATAGAACTGTTGAGTCTGGGTCTCCCCAGATTCACTCAGTGACTTTTGAAAAGCTGTTTGGAATTGACGCCAGAATATATTTCTTGGGTGTAGGGTGTTTAGAATCTGGAAGCAGGAATTATGTAAATCACGTAGCTTTAGAAAAATCAGGGCAAAATGGCTTTTCAGATCTTTTATTAAGCCTTTCTTAAGATCATGATTAAATAAGCAGAGACAAACGCAACAAGTTCATTAGTTCACACTGATTTTCGTAGCTAACACCTGTGACGGTAAAGTCAGATTTGATTTCTATTGTATTTCGACTCAGAACGAAATACACAGAAAATATAAAAACTCACGCAGAGTAATCGTGCAAATGAACCATGACTTGTGAAAAGCTGTTCAGGATGCCAAGCGTTTGAGACACGCTTCATGCTTGGGAAGCCTCGCCCCAGTGCATCAGTGGGGCGCATAGAGGGGGCTTGGAGGCCACTCCCACCAGTGACCTTTCTCGGGGCGCCTCGTACTCCCCTAAACACCGCTCCTCGCAGGGGCACTGCGGCCCCGGCGGTTCCCGAGCGTCCCGTGCGCCCCTGCCCCGCGTCCCAACTCCGCCAGGCGGCCTCCCCGCCTCCGCGCGCCGCCGCCCACGCCCCCGTCGCGGGGGGCAGGGCAGGAGGCGGCGGCCGGCCCGCCCCAGGACCCTTTAAAGCGTCCCGGGCGAGGGCCGGGCACTGCGCGCCGAGCTCCAGGAGCAGCGCGAGGAGCCCCGCGCCCAGGGCTGCCCTTCCCGGCTGGAGCGAGCGCGCCGGGCTCCCCGCCACCTCCTGCGCCCCGCGGCGGCGCCGCCCGGCTCCCCCCTGCTTGCCCCGGGAGGCCCGGCCATGCGCCCTGGCTAGTGCGGCCGGAGCGCAGCGCCCGGGGCCGCCCAGCCGCCCGTCCGCCGCCGGCATGCTGCGCCCGCTGCTGCTCGCCGCGCTCTGCCTGGCCGGCCGCCTCGCGCCTGCCGGCGGCTGCCAGCTGCCGTCCGAGTGGAGACCCCTGAGCGAGGGCTGCCGCGCGGAGCTGGCCGAGATCATCGTGTACGCCAAGGTGCTGGCGCTGCACCAGGAGGTCCATGGCCTCTACAACTACCTGCCCTGGCAGTACGAGGCCGGCGAGGCGGGGCTCTTCTACTCCGCCGAGATCGAGATGCTGTGCGACCAGGCGTGGGGCAGCATGCTCGAGGTCCCCGCCGGCTCCAGGCTCAACCTCACCGGCCTGGGCTACTTCGCCTGTCACTCCCACACCGTGCTCCAGGATTACTCCTATTTCTTCTTCCTCAGGTGAGCCCCGCACCTCATGCCCATACCACCTCCTTCACCTGTCTGTGTGACCTCCCGAAGTCACCGTTGTCTGGAGCCAGGATCCCAGGGAATCCTGTCTGTGCCATTTTAGAAAATGCCATACTCTTTATTGTCGCCTGCTAGGTACGTCGACATCTCTACAAAGGTTCGGGTACCTCTGGCTAAGGGTGGTGAAAAAACACGGACGATTTCTGTGCTTCATCAGAGAAGACTGTTTCAGGCAAACACTCAAAGTTGTTTCCAACACTCCATTTGATTGAACTTCTATTTTTTCCTTTTTTTAAAAAATGGATTCAGTGGGAGTAGCTTGGATGGTGAGGAAAAAAACAAAACAAAACAACAACAACAACAACAAAAACACCTTTGAAGTCACACTGTTGGGATTCTGGTTCTGCTCCTTCCTAACGCATTTTGAGCAAGTTACTGACCTCAAGAACCTCGCTATTCTCACCTTAGTAATCTGAGAAGCTAGGCTGACGGAGACTAAAACACAGTAAGTCAGGCAGACACCTGATGCAGGTCTTCTGCCCACCTGCTTAAATGCCAGGATGTGATGGAATGCAGCCCAGCTGTCCTCTTGTTTCACTCATATCAGCTGATATCAGTCTCATATCAGCTGCTGACAGACCTCAATGCCAGGCTATTTAAAACAGCCAAGGTTTGAGTTGGAATGGGGTGTATGGGAGGAGGTCGCTCCTGGCTGTGAGACCCCGGGTCACAGTGCTTCCAAGAGGATGGAGGTGAATCAGGCAGGAGGCCCTCTCTGATTGGAGACTCCTGGAATCATGTGATGTTCCATGAAAGTTAGCCTGTGGTCATGATGGAATGTATGTGCATAAAAATTCAGTCACTGTGTTCTACTGAAGTGTAAAACAGCAGCAGGTGGAAGCCTAAATGCATTGGTTGTCTGCAGTTGAAATAGGAGAGTGATACAGAGCAACTATGAGAAACTTCAGAATGGAATCTCACATCTACATCCAGATAGTGAATTAATCCAAGCTGTGATTAGTAATAGTTCCAGTCTGCCCAGTGGGTAAAGTCGCAATAAGGATATTTGAATGACTGTGACCTGGGTCTGCAGATTTGCTTTGAGCACTTGAGATTTCACATTTATCTGAGAAAGAAAGCAGTAAGTTCCCCAGTGGGCATCCATAAGCCCAGGGCAACACGTTTTCCATATTGAAGCCAGAATATCTAAGTTTAGAATGCCTGATGTGCTTTGTTTTGGCTTGAGTGATTTAGCTAGCTTCAGTTGAATTTTTTTCACTGCTGGGAAAGTATAGTTTCTAAATAAAATTAGCAAGGACTGAGACTGTACCTTTTTTGTACAGAGAAACTTGACTCAGATTTCTCATGTTTTTATTTAGGATAAACACTGAGAACCCAGCTGTAAAACTATTCAACAATGAAACTTTATTTTCCAAAGAAAAAAGCGAGTGCTTATGTAGACACTGTTGATGTTTTTTTTTCCTGACTTTATCACGAAATACAGTTTTGTCCACTGGCTCTGTGGTGGTCAGCCAACTCTTTCATCTTTTGCTGTGACATATTTATAAAAAGTTAGGGCAGAAATACAGAGTCAAACAGTAGTCTGACAGATTTCCATTTCACAGGGCTGTGTTCTTCGGTGTGTTAAAGCTGCATACAAATCATTCCTCCTCTGTTTTTCGGGGACCCACTGAGACGGATTCTGGTCAGTGTCACAGGCAGTGGGAACTCCCTGGTGAGCTGGAGTTTAACGTCCATCTCTCCTTTTCCTTTTCATGACTTCTTTGTTTCCAACAGACTATTTAGGCTCTATAAAAATGTTAACTAACATTTATACTGCACTCACTCTGTGCCAGATACTTTATTTATGTACATTTTCTAATGCAACCGTTATACTGCCACCAAGAAGTCAGGTGCCTTTATCCTCTTTTTACAGATTGGAATACTGAAACTTAGAGAATTTAAAAAAAAAATCCATTTCATGTCAGGTCGAAGGTAAGTAGCAAGGGCAGGATTTGAACTCAGGTCATTACAATTGGTCTTCTTTCACCAAGAAGCGAGAAACACTCTCTATGAGAAGGAAGTCCTCTTGGGAGATGTACAAATAGACAAATATGCAAGCACAAACTTTCCCCCTTTTTACCGAGTCATCACTATGAAAACCTTAAGGAGAGATGCACACAGTGTGAAGCAGAAAAACAATTAGAAACAGTCACTCTGATGACAGACACGTGAGACATTGTTGTGTAACTGGCAAGACTGTCTCAGTCTTCCCTGAGTCTTAATTAAAGATGGTACACCCCATAGGTGACCGACCAGTCTACATCTCTGCTTTTTTTTTCTCTTTCCCATTAGGATGGATGAAAATTATAACCTTTTGCCTCATGGAGTCAATTTCCAAGATGCCATCTTTCCAGACACTCAAGAGAACAGAAGGATGTTTTCTAGCCTTTTCCAGTTTTCAAACTGTTCCCAAGGGCAGCAACTGGCAACTTTCTCCAGTGACTGGGAGATCCAGGAAGATAACAGGGTAAGAATTGGCTGTTCCCTGTGCAGCAGCAAAATAATAGAATAGGTACCTCTTGTATGAGTTTTGTAACCAAAGGGTCAAGAATACTCTTCCAAAAGCCCAGAACAAAGAGTCTTAACTTTCCTTCTCCCTCCCTGCCAACAGTTAAAAAACACTGCTCGTAAACTTTGGATTCCCGTGGGCTTATTATTTGGCAAAGGGTTCCTCACTATGAGAAAGGATAAGGTGAGATAAAGGCTGGCACACTGTGCCTCCGTTTCTTCTTCTGTATAATGGAGACAATAGTAGCTTCTACATTAAAGAGCTGATGCAGTATGACCTTACTGTGCAAAATATGTAAATATGCTTAGTGCTTGCCCTTAGCATAGTGCTTGCCAGAGTCAGCGTTTTACACACGTGACACATCGTGAGTATCGTTGTTGCGATTGATAGTAGGGCACTCTAAGAAATTTTCTAAGAGGAAAGAAAATGTCCTCAAGGAAATGAAGTGAAAACATTATCAGAGTTAACACTTCCATGATTCGTAAATATGGTTGTTAAGACATAGAGGTACAGGGTGGCCAAGCTGGTTGTGGAATGTGAGGGTCGGTATTATTTGGGGGGACTAAAATGTAAAAGGCATCTTCCGTTCTGGGGCAGATGCCAGAGTTGGGGGAAGTTTTGAGGAACATCACTTTTCCAAAGCAGTGGCATTGCCACAGTGGAGATGGGATGGCGGTGGGACCAGGGCATCCCGGTGGTGTTCCAGCACTCCCAGGCCCTTGTCTGAGACATTTTTAGGGCAGTGTGACAGACTGCTGAGAGAGTTCTGCTGTGTACGTATGGCTGTCTCGTGCAACAAGGACTCCTTTGTGGGTTAATGAACAGTTGCGTGTGTTGGGCGGCTTCCTTCCACCCTTAGGTGATGGGTTTGGGCCGAGTGCTCTTCTCTCGTCTGGTGGGTTGGTCTAGGGGAGCTGCATAGTTCTTCCAAACCTCCTTATCTTCTGCCCACGCCTCCCAGGCACCTGGAGGCCTTCTTCATGCTCTTGCCCAAAAACTGTTTGCACGATAGACAAGTACGTCTGACTAAGGAAAATGGTTTATTCTTATTTCCTTAACATTTTATCAAGAGGTTCCCGCCTTAGGCCTACCCTACTGACAGCAATCTAGACTCTAACCCCTCCTCCACAGTTTGCCAGCATTTTCGGAACATTTGTCCTAAGTTTGCTCCCAACACGGTCCCAAGCGCTACCCCCACCGATCTGCACCAGCCCCCACTCCGTACTGAACAGGATCTAGCAAGTGTAAGCCTGGGTGTCCCCAGCCTAAGTCCTACCTTAGCCTCAGCCCTTTGGTTCTCCGTTTTGTGGGAACTTTGCATATACTCCTAGGTCCTGGGTAACAATATATTTATATCAAGAGATCAGATATTATTCCAAAAATATCTTAGTAGCTTAGCCTCCAAACTCTTCAGCTACATAACTTATTAGCCCTATGGTCACATAATGATGCCATTAAGCATTTTCCTGGAATTAGATTTTCCATCATTTGACAAACAAAACAAAACAGAACAGAACAATGGGACCATGGAGAATTGTTTCAGTGTGAAAACAGTCCTGTTTCTGGTGGTCAGATGTTCATTGGGAGAATTCTTTCCTTTCCCTCTAATCTCCCTGGCCGCTTAGATACCAAAGGGAGGGTGCGCTGTGCAGCTCTGAGGAAGCGTCAGGAGCTTGAGGGGAGGAAAACAATTGTTCCAGACTGCTGAGCTCCTGTGTTGCCAAATTTAGCAGTTAGATCTGATGTACCTCGCGTTTTTCAACACCTGTTGAACCCCTTCCATTTTGAATCCCTTGCCCAATTTGAAAGGTAGCACATTAGCGCTACGTTAAATTAGTTAGCTCGCATAGAGTTTAAAATTAAATTTGCTTTTTGAGTCAATTTTATGATTTACATTTTATGGAGCTCCTTGAGAAATTTTTATGTACTCTGGAGTGATTAAAGTGGTTGTGAATTGACAATTTCAGGGGTAGATGAAGAAATACTGACAATTACTTGTTCCTTTCTTTGGGGGGGGAAAAGAAACTGAAAATTCTCCGCCTTTTCTTTGGGAAGGGGCGTATCACATTGTGTATCCTACTCAGATAAGTACATCCTGTTATATCAGAAGCAGTCTATATTTTTTCCTATGGTGGTCGTCATCATGGGAGGGATCAGAAGAGGTGCTCTGGTCACCTTTTTATTGCAGGAGGAATAGGTATGAGGATGCTTTGAAAAATTGGAACACACGAATCCTTCGCATGTTCTGAGAGCATTATAAATGGCCCCGGACATTACTGCTACACGCCTTTCCTGTATCACTCATGCCATATCTTAGAGGACAAGATTGGTGAGCTCTTGGACTTCACACTGTTTATTCTGTGGCTCTCAGCTTCCGGTCAGTATGAACAGTGGCTCTGGACTGTGGTGGTGAGAGGCGTATTTCATTCTCTTCACTGATGGTTCTCACTTGGTCTTGGAGGGCCCCATGAATCTGGAACTCTAGAGTCAATTCGGAGGTTAAGAAATGGAAAAGGAAGAAAATCTTATGCAAGGACATGTCCACAATGCACACCCAGGCTGACATTCTCCCTGCTCACCCCGACCTCAGCAGCAAAATCCTCCGACTCTCTAGTTCCATCTTCAGATGTCCGACCCATGCCTTAGTGAGCAGAAACACAGTCTTGCTTTCAAATGTTGCCAGGAGGTCAGCAGTGTTGCTAAGTGTTCAGTACTGCTCTGGTTCAGTGTCATGGTGTTAACAGGCCCTTGGGGGATGCCTCTGGCAAGTTTGGAGCATCCACCAGATTTACTGGAACAATTCTCTCCACACCAGCCAGCAACACTTTTCTTCCTTCTTTTCTATCCTGCTGGGTGAGTGTAACCGTCAAAACAGAAGTTGGATATTTTCCCCTCTCGGTCCCCCAGGACCAACACCCAGACTGACCCATGCTTGTATCAGTCTGTCACAGAATGTCATGGGATTGAAATAAAGTTTGTGAAAGTCCTTCTTTTTTTTTTTTTTTTTTTTTTCCGTTTTTGGACTTGGGAAGGATGATGGGAGTTATTCTTGAAGCAGCTTTAGAAGGAATGTAAATTTGTAATCCTAAGGTCTAGATTGGCTCCGCCATTTCCACAGGAATGACCTTGGGCAGGGCCCTTAATTTCTCACAGCATCAGTTTTCTCATCTATAAAATGGGGCTAAAGATAACATAAACTATCTAAGGTTATTGTTAAGGACCTAATTAATTAGAGCATATTTGAAATTACTTTGTCAACTGTAAAGGGTGATGCAAGAGTGTATTACTGTAAATTGATCATTTGAAAGCATGACTTTAAAAATGACATCGTTTTTTTAATTTAAAGAGCTCCCTGCTACTTCCCAGGGGAGGGGGTCAAGTGGTGGCAACAGAGGTGATGGGGATATGTGTTAGAGATGGGAACAGGTGATGTGCAGCCATCATGTGTGCTTTCATTCATTCAGTGGAATTATTTGTGTTCCATGCAAGGGGCACTTAAAAATGTGTCTACTGAGTTATAAACAGATAACATGTTCCCATGGGTTCCCATATCTGGAAGTATAAAGTGGTAGTGCGTGCAGTTTCTCTCCCACCTCTGACACCTGTCCACCTAGTTCTCACCTACTCTCCAAACAGGTACTTGCCATTGTTAGTTTCTTATAAACATTCAGTGAGTACTTTCATCCAACAAATAATACAAACGTATTATTTACCCTCTTCTTTGACACAAATGGCAGCACACTATGCATGCTTTTATTGCCTTGCTTAATTCACAAGGATGTCTTAAAGATTTTTCCGTATCAATGCATACAAAGTTGTCATGAATAGCTGCATACTATTCCATTGTATGGATGTGTCACTATATATTTAATCAAGTCCCCTATTGATAGGTAGTTAGGTTGTTTCCAACACATTGCTATTACAAAGAGTGTGAACACGTACGACATTATATATACCTCATTTTGTGGGATTGTTGAGTTCAGTCTTGAGCATGTATTTACTGAGTAACTACTGTGAGGCAGCTACTATGTTGGACACTAGAGTTTCAATGTTTAGCAAAATACAAAGTCCCTGATCTCATAAAGCTTATAGTCCTAGTGTTGGTGATTGACATGATCAAAAGACCACGTGAATGACTTTATAATTCCAAATGGGAAAAAATGCTCCAAAGGAAGGAATAGTCAGAGTCTTAGTAGTCTTACGGGTAAAGAAAGCCTTCTGTGTTGCATTGATACTGGAGCTAAGATCTGCTGGATGAAGAGGCTTCCTGGGGAGATGAGAGCAGTCCAGAGAAGGACAGTCTGTGCAAAGGCCCTGTGGTAGCAAGGTACACAGTGCTGTTGAGGAAATGAAAGCAAGCGCCTCTGGCTGGAACAAAGGGAGTGAGTGAGAAGGATGAGGCAAGGGCATTAGGCAGGACCACATCTTGCAGGGACTGATAGATCCTGAAGAGAATTTGGGCTTTGTCCTCACAGTAATGGGAAACCTTTAATGTTTTGAAAACAAGGAGGGATAGGATCAGAGTTATGTTTTGGAAAAAACCCGCTGGATTGGAGAAGATCTAAGTGATGTGGTGAGAGCAGGTGTGGGTTCTTATAAAGCTACCAAATTGATGCTGGACCAGGGTGGAGGCGTGGGGACGGAGTGAGGTAGGCAAAGTTGAGAAATATTTAGCAAATAAAATCAGTAGGTGTTAATGACGGTTTAGACTTGGGTGGTAAAGAAGGTGGTGGGGGTCAAAGAGAACTCCTGTGTTTCTGGCATGTACCCTGCACGCCAGGACCAACACTGAGAAATGTGAATAGGACAGGTCTGGTAGGGGAACTCATGAGACCAGTGTGGGACATAGTGAGTCGAGGTGTCTTCGAGCCATCCACATGAGACCTTGAACAGGTAGGCAGTTGGAGGTATAAGTTTAGAACTCTGAGAGGAAAATATACCTTTGGGTCTGAGCAATAATTAGATGTCAGTTGAAACTGGATCTGAATGAGATTTCCAAGGGAGAGGACATAGAGAAAGAAGAGCAGAGGACCTTGGGTTGGGCTGAGACTCGTGGAATGCTATTCTTGGTCAAGATGGAGCAGCCAGAGGTAGAAGAAAACTAGGAGAGTCCACAGCACAGCATGTTTCCAGGAGGATGAGTGATGGACAGAGCCAAAAGCTGTTCAGAAGTCAAGTAAGATGAGGAGTAAAAACCACTCAACTTTGGTGGCCTGAACGAGGACAGGTTCCATACAGTGAGGGAGGAGATTGTGAGGGTGTGGACAGGAGGACATGGAGACGGGGCGGGTGGACAACTCTGTCATGCAGTTTGGCTGTGGATGGTTTAATACACATAAGGTTGCCGGTGAAGGGGGCAGAACTGGAGAGGGAGGGGTTTTGTTATATTTAAAGATGGCAGCCATCCTGTTCAAACCATCTCAGTCCTTGTTTTCCCGTTCTTCAGACACTGTCTACTCAAGCAGACTCAACTGCCCAAGGGCTGGGATGCCTGTTTCGTTTGCTGTTGTGTATATGGTGCATGTTTTATGGTCTCTTACACATTTGTAAAATGAACAATCTCTCATCTGGAGATCTCTGAGGCCTAAGCAAAGGTCTTCTCTGTGTTTTCCTACCTCCTCTCCTCCCCCTCTCATTTTCTAAATTAATATTGAAAATCCACAGACAGTAAAATTCACTCTTTTTCATGGACAGTTATGAGTTTTAACAGAGGCATGTAGTTGTATGATTACAACTACGACCACAACACAGAAATTCCATCACCGCAGGAAACCTCGTGTGTGCTAGCTCTTTTATAGTCAGACCCTCCCCAACCGCAACTCCCGGGAACCACACATTTGTTCTGCACCACGTTTTGCATTTTCCAGAATGTCATATGAATGGAATCAATCATACAGTTTGTTGCATTTTTCAGTTTGGCTTTTTTTTTTTTTTAACTTAGCAGAATGTGCTTGTGATTCATCCATGTCATGTGTGTCAGTAGTTCGTTCCCTTTAATTGCCAATACATATTCCATTATAGGGGTGCACCACAGTTTTATTTATCTATTCACCAGCTGAGAGATATTTAGGTTGTTTCTAGTTTCAGGCTACTGGAGCTTCTATAAACATGCACGTGTAGGGTTTTGTGTGAACGTAAATTTTGGCTTCTCGGGTAAATACCTAGGGCAGGTTTGCTGAATTGTAAGGTAAGTGTATGTTTAACTTTATAAGAAACTGCAAAACTGTTTTTGAGACTGGCTGTACCATTTTGCATCACATTAGCAACATATGAGAGCTCCAGTTCTGCATCCTCATCAGTATTTAGTATTAGGTACACACACACACACACACACATTCTAATGGGTGTGTGGTGGCATCTCTTTATTTTTTAAGATTCCACATAATAAGTGAGATCATATGGTATTTGTCTTTTTCTGATTTCTTTCACTTAGCATAATGCTCTAAAGGTCCATCCATGTTATAAATGGAAGGATCTTCTTCTTTGAAAAGGCTGAATAATATTTCATTGTGTCTATATACCACAATTTCTTTATCTGTCAACAGAAACAGGTTTTTTCCATATCTTGGCTATTGTGAATAATGATGCAATGAACGTGGGAGGGCAGACATCTGTTCCAGGTACTGATTTCATTTCCTCTGGATATGTACCCAGAAGAGGGATTGCTAGATCTTATGGTTTTCCTTTTAAAATTGTTGGAGGCACTCCATACTGTTTTCCATAGTGGCTATACCAATTCACATTCCCAACAACAGTGCACAAGGGTTCCCTTTTCTCCACATCTTTGCCACCCCATGTTATCTTGTATTTTTTGGATAATAGGCATCCTAATAGGTGTCAGGTGATATCTCATTGTGGTTTTGGTTTGCATTTCCCTGATGATTAGACGGCTATCTGTATATGTTCTTTGGAAAAATGTCTATTCGGATCTGTCCATTTTTAAATTGGTGTTTTTTTGGTGGTTTTATATATATATATATATATATATATATATATATATATATTGAGTTATATGAGTTTCTTATATTTTGGATAGTAACCCATTACCAGATACATGATTTGCAAATATTTTTTTCTCATCTTGTAGGTTGCCTTTTCATTTTGCTGACGGTTTCCTTTGCTGCACAGAAGCATTTTAGTTTGATGTAGCCCACTTGTTTATTTTTGCTTTTATTGATTTTGCATTTGGTGTCAAATAAAAAAAAAATCATTGTTAAGACTGATGTCAAGGAGGTTTCTCTCAGATTTTTCCCAGGAACTGTATGGTTTCAGGTCTTATGTTGAAGTCTTTAATCTATTTGGAGTAGATTTTTTTGTGTGTGTATGATGTAAGATAGTGGTCCAGTTTCATTCTTTTGCAAGTGGCTGTTCAGTTTTCCCAACACCATTTGTTGAAGAGACTGTTTTTACCCCCTTTGTATATTCTTGACTACTTTGTTGTAAATTAATTTGCCACATATATGTGGTTTTAATTCTGGGCTCTCTTTTCTCTTCCATTGGTCTGTGTGTCTCTTTTTATGCCAATACCATGTTGTTTTGATTACTGTAGCTTTGTAATATAGAGGAAGCATGATGCCTCTTTTTTTTCTTAATTTTCAAGATTGCTTTGGTTATTCGGGGTCTTTTGTTCTTTTTTTTAGGATTGCTTGTTCTATTTTTGTGAAAAACGCCATTGGAAGTTTGATAGGGATTGCATTGAATCTTTAGATTGCTTTGGGTAGTACGGGCATTTTAACAATGTTAATTCTTCTAATCCCTGACTGTGGAATATTTTTCATTTATTTTTGTCTTCTTAAATTTCTTTCATCAATGCCTTACAATTTCAATGTATATGTCTTTCATCTCCTTTGTGAAATTTATTCCTTGGCATTATATTCTTTTTGATGCAATTTTAAATAGGATTACTTTCTTATTTTCTCTTTCTGATAGATCGTTGTTAGCATATAGAAATGCAACTGATTTTTGTACATTGATTTTGTATCCTGCAACTTTGCTGAACTCATTTTTTATTTCTAACAGGTTTGTGTGTGTGTGTGTGTATGTGTGTAATTTTTAGGGTTTTCTATATATAATATCATGTCATCTGCAAATAGAGACAGATTTATTTCTTCCTTTCTGATTTGGATGCCTTTTATTTATTTTTCTTGCCCAATTTCTCTGGCTTGGACTTCCAATACTATGATGTAAAGAAATGTAAGTGATTTTTGTGTGTTGATTTTTGTATCCTACAACTTTCCTGGATTTGTTTATTAGTTATAACAATATTTTGTGTGGTCTTTATGGTTTTATACATATAAGATCATGACATCTGCAAACAATTCAATTTCTTTAGTAGATAGAACTATTCAGGTTATCTGTTTCTTGCCTGTGCCACTGTGCCAGTGCAGATTGAAACTAGGGTTGGCCTTAGGACATGGCTGGGTGAGAAAAAAGACAAGAAAAAAGGAGGACAACCAAGGACTGCCTCTATACTCTATACGTACACCGGGGCCCCCTTTCTGGTTCTTCTGGATAGGAATAAAGAGATCTCCCACAGTTTTCTGCATAACTCCATAATTCAGTTCCATAATCCCCTTTGATTCAGGTCCCTTTGCTTGTATTGGTTGAGTTTTCAGAGTCCCCAGGTAGTTGCTTTCTGTATTATGTGCAGAGGTTTTAATTGTAATCAGTAGGAGTCATAGACTGTATTCAGCTTCCTTCTTCTTGACCGGCACTGGAAGCTGGTGTTTCCTTTTGATTAGCCCCATTAAGAACACCTGGTCAAGTTTGGGTAGAACCTACTACAGAGAGAAAAAGGACAGTATTTCGTTTCTGATTGTCAAAAGCAAAAATGATCTGTAGTTTTTACAGTGAGGTTTGAGCCCCAAATGGATCAAGAAAATCAGAACTCAATTTATTCAGATCTTTCCATAAAGCCCTAGAAATATTTGGTTTAAAATATCACTGGAAGTTTGCTGAGAAAGTCTAGTTCACCAGATTGTTTGTTGAAGAACAAAGAGACCTCTTAGGAGTAGAGGAGCATAACTTCAGTTTAACAGGTATTTGAGTGTCTCTTTCCCTGTATTCTTCTTTGATGACCACATCAAAATTCCAAAAGGTGATAGTTCCTTAAGAGTTAGTTGCAGTGCACAATCTGAAACGTCATCAGTGAACGTTTTTGTATTCCTGCATGAACATCCATCAGGCCCTTGCACTTGGAATGGATTTTTTTTCCCATGCGTGATTTTGTAACATAATGAATTGACCATTTGGAAAATGCAGAATTATACAGATCCTGCATATGCTGAGACTTTTAATTATGCAGTATTTAAAAATCCTATTCATTAATAGACTGTCGATCTAATCAAGAACGGCTTTAAACATCGGGGAAAATATCAAGCACACCGTGGAAAGTTTTCTAAAATTCTAATTTTTGCTCGAAAGCTTGAATTTTACCACTGGAAACAAGTACTATTAGTTGTTTTCCTTGACATGACAGGCTCATTTTATCCATGTTCAAGAAAATGTCAATCAAACACACAAATCTGAATAATTGTAGTTTACCTGTCATTCATTCTTTCAAGTAAAAATAGCGTTTCACAAAGAAAGCCACTAGTTCAGCTCAGAACTCAGTCTCATAGTGCTTTGCCTTGACTCGACCATTGTGTTTAATAAGCAGCAAGGTGCTTTATGTGTGCTTCTCATTCCTTTACAGAGTGTTCAAACCAGGGGTACCCAAGGGTTAGGATTTATTTAATGACTTTTACTGCTTTATCAGGGACATTCTGCCTTTTCCTTTTCTGCCCACACAAGCACTGAAGAACATGACTGTTAGTATAATTTGGTGTCACTGTGCCAGGTACCAGTAGTTTTACTCACCTTTGAGTTTGCACCAACAGTGCAAATGTCAACACAGTGGAAAAGAGGTCTTAGTATTATTCTGAAAGTAGTTTTGATCTCATGGACCCCCATGAAAGGATCCTGGGATCCCCCCAGAAATATGCAGACTGTGAACCACTGCAGCAGACCAACTCGGGGGTGGGAGAATGGTAGAGGAGGGGGTGTTACGTGAGTCGAGTGCTCAGGGATGGGGGACGTTTTACAGTCTGAGCTGTGCAGGGGGCATGTGTGACCTTACCACGGGGCTCGGAATTTCAGAAGACCTGGAGTAAACGATGAGCTTGGAATGACTTCTGCCGTTGGGCTTCTAGCATTGAGAATAGCGGGAAGTTGCACAGTTAGGGTTGGATCAGATTGTGGAGGGCTGTGAATACCTTTGGAAATAATCCAGAGCTGAGATTCAGCAGATCTGGATTCTAATCTGGACTGCTTTCACTCACACATTAATCTTAAGCAAATCCATTCACCTTTATGGATCTTTGTGCTCATAATCAGTACATGCTCAATACATTTTTCATTGATCGTAATTAAATCGTTTCACCTCTGAGAAATCAAGTGGTTATATTTTAGTTCTCTGGGTTTTTTTTTTTTTAACACTAAACATTGATTCTATTCTTTATATGTAGTTGAGTCAACTGAGGCCTGGTAAGTCCAGTGGAATGTAGGCAGGCAGTGACCGCTGGCAGGGAAGCCACGGTCTCCTGACTTCAGGTCCGTGCCATTTTGTTCTCCACTTTGTCTGCTCACTGGTCTGCTGCCCCCCATACTGGACAGACTTTCTGCTCACAGAGTAACTCTTACTTCTTCCACCCCCTTCCTACCTGCTTTCCTTCCTTTATCCAGCTGGTCTGGTTTTGTCCTCCAATTATGCTGGGAGCACACACTTACTTTTCTCTGGGGCACTTACCACAAAAATAATTAGTAATGATTTGTGCAAAGATTGGTTTAATATCTATGTCCCCCAACCAGGGTGTAAATTCCATATGAACTCCTTCTTATTCATTGTTGTATTCCCAGGATCTAGCACGATCCCCTCACGTAGTAGGTACTCGTACCAAAGTGAATACGGGGATTATTAAATATCACATGAGTGGTGTGGGCAGTAAAGCTGTAGAAAGTCTGAGAAGGGAGGTATCAGAGAGGCCTTGAGTAGTCCAGGAAGATCTCAGAGAAGAGGCGGGGCTTGATCTGGACCTTGTCAGGTGACGCATAATACACTGTTCTCAAACTGCTTTTGATACATCTAGGATCACGCAACTCGCTTAACCCTTAGGTGAAGGCTATTACCCTATTTTCAGATTGTTACTACCAGGCCATTCATTTGGCCAGATAGAGCCAGAACTGTGAAGTAGGGAGGGTGAAGGCCTTCTTTCCTTCCTTTTTTCCTCTCTTCCTTTCTCCCTTCTTTCCTTCCTTCCTTCCTCCCTTCCCCCCTTTCTCTCTTTTTTCCCCCTTTTCTCTCTTCCCTCCATTCCCTTCCTTCCTCCCTTCCTTTCTTTTTGTCTTTCTCCCCTTCCCTCCTTTCCCTCTCTTCCCCTTTTCGCCCCTCTCTTTCTCTCTCCCTTCCTTCCTCTTTCCTTCCACCCCTGCCATCCCCCTTCCTTCTATTCATACTCTTTATTCTACACATATTTATTGAACTCCTACTGTGTGTCAGGCACTGGGAATACAAAAGAGAATGAGAGAAAAGCTCTTCCATTTCTCCTGGAGCTTACATTGCAGTGGGATGTGTCAATCACGACGAGTACATCAGTCAATGAGAAAAATGTCATATAGTGATAGGTGTTTGGCAAAGAATTAAAAGAAGGTTATATGATAGAGGGGAACTGATAACTACTGTAGGTTGAGGGGATAACACACTGAAATCTGAATGACACAGGGCCAGCCAAACAAAGACCAGGCAGAAAAGCATTCCAGGTAGAAGAAAAAGTCGGTGATACTGGCCAAGGCAGAGCCTGTTTGGCATGCCTGAGGGGTGGAGAAGGATGTGTGCAGCATTGTTGGGGGGAAGAATGGGACCGGATGACTTTGGAGAGGTGAGCAGGAACCAGATCTTTCAGAGCCTTTTAAGTAAGTGTAAGGAGTTTAGGACTTTGTGCCTTGGGAAGCCATTGAATGGAGTGGTAGGATCTGAGTAAGGGAGGCTTGGTGTAGTTTAGGGCGGACGTTTGGTGCTGGGAGAACAGAGTGGATTCCACTACATTTGGGAGTGGACGCTTCCTGTGTTCGCCCAGTTTGTTCTTGACACAATCCACTCCTCTACCCCCACTTTCTAAAGACATTTATTCTGGGTCCTTTTCCTACAGGGCCTCCGCCTCCCCCAAAGTATTGGCTAAACACTGCATTTTGTGTTGCAAAATGTTATACTTCCTTCTGGGAAGATTTAAATCTAAATTAACTAATAATTAACCTTTAAAATAAAGTTGTAAAGTGGCAATTTGCATCTCAATAGGGCCTTAGACTGAGTCTTGGGTTCTAACCCTGACTCACTATCAACCATGACTTCGGATTTTACTGAACCACTCTGACTCAGTTTCCTTCCCTGAAAAATGGGTCTAATTACATCTACTATGTTTTACTCGTAGCTCTGTCATAAGAAAAAACAACCGAGATGACATATTTAAAAGGACAAAGTACCGGTTACGTGTGAACCGTTATGTCGTGGCTCTTACACCTGCGCACGTACCCACTCTCCTTCATCACATATCTCACAAGAGTGAGAATAAAAGATCTGGAGGCAGACAAGCTTCTATTCCATCAGAAAGGATTTCTGAGCACCCCCCACATTCTTAGCGCTGTGTCCTGTATTGTGGAGAATTAGTAGAAGATGACCTGGTGTCTGAACTCCGGTATCTACTCGGAGAGATACAATTAGCCCACCTGGAAAGATGGACCCTGCTGCTGGGCCTTATGAGATGGGAAGGACGTGGGAAGGTGGAGGGGAGCAGAGCAAGAACGAAGGCCCAGAGACGAGAATGACGGTGCATTAGGGACACTAGAGCTGCATGCGGGGGAGTGAAGGGAAATGAGGACACACAAGTGATGGGTCCACACTGGACCTTCCTGACCTGTTTTCCAGTATGGGCATTCACAGTAAGAGGGGGACTCCCTCCTACGCGAGAGGTGATGTTTGTGGCTGTCCGATGACAGCTGTCATTTCTTCTTTTGAGTTTTATTGAAACAGAGTCAATACTCTTCAACATTGACTAATGCTCTCACTATATACTTACGTTTTAAGAACTTCTTATTTTGGAATAAATATAGATTCACAGGCAGCTACAAAGAAATGGCAAGCGGTTGTTGGTCCCCATCACCCACTGTCGCCTACAGTGAGCATACTGTATAACTACAGTACAGTAGCAAGCCCAGGTAATGACATTGATAAAGTCCACAGAGCTGATTCAGATGTCACCAGTTATACACGCACTGCTTTGTGTGCGTGTGTGTCACTCTAGGCAAAATGGTCACGTGTGTAGCTTCCTGTCACTACCACCACAGTCAACATACAGGACTGTCCCATCACCCAAACTCCCTCGTGCTACCCCTTCGTAGCCACACTGTCTCCCAGGCCCGTTCCTAAACCCTGGCAGCCACTACCCTGTTCTCTCTCTCTAGAATTTCGTTATTTCAAGTGTTATATGAGTAGAACCTTATAGTACGTAACTTTTTAAGACTGTCTTCTTCACTCGGGGTAATTTCCCTGAGGTGGATCCAAGTTGTTGTATTTGTTATTGCTGTGTAATATTTCCTGTTATGGATGTACCATCATTTGTTAAGCCATTCACTCACTGAAGGACTTAGGGTAGTTTCTAGTTATTAGCTATTATGAATAAAGCTACTCTGCATATTCATGCATTATTTTTGTGTGGACATAAGTTTTCATTTCTCTACAGTAAATGCCCAAAGTGTCATTGCTGGATCATATAGTAAGTCCATTTTTCATTTTAAAAGAAGTTTCCAAACTATTTTCCAAAGTGGCTAAATCATTTACATTCCCACCAACAATGCGTGAGTGATCCAGTTTTCTGCATTGCTGGCCAGCATTTGGTATTATCACTATTTTTTATTTTAGCCATTCTGATAGACCTGTAGTGCTATCCTGTTGTGGTTTAAATTTTTTTCATTGAGATATGATTCACATACCCTTTAAAGTACACAATTCAGTGTTCGGTATATTCACAGATGTGCATCATTATCTGTTTCCAAAGCATTTTCATCCCTCCCCGCCAAAGAAAAAGCACCAGTTATTAGTCACTCACAGGCCTGCCCTCTCCCCAGCCCCTGGCAACCTAGTGGATTTGCCGATTCTGGACATTTCATATAAATGAAATCTTACATTATGTGGCCTTTTGGGTCTGGCTACTTTCACCTAGCATGTTTTCAAGGTTCATCCCTGTTTTAATATGAATCGGTACTTCATACATTATGGCTGAGTAATATTCCATTGCCTGGATTGACCACATTTTGCTTATCTATTCATTTGTTAACGGACATTTAGGTTGTTTTCACTTTTGCCTGTTATAAATAATGCTGCTATAAGTATTCATGTATAAGTTTTTGTGTGGATGTTTTCATTTCTCTTGGAGTGGAATTGCTGGGGTCATGTGGTAACTCTATGTTTAGCTTTTTAAGGAGCTGCCAAACTTCTTCCAAGCAAGCAACTGCCCCATTTTATATTCCCACCAGCAGTGGAGAGGGGTTCCAATTTCTTCACATCGTTGCCGGTACTTGTTATTTTCTGTCTTATTGATTCTAACCATCCTAGTGGAAATGAAGTGGTCTCATGTTATGGTTTGGATCTGCATTTCCCTGACAGCAAATGATGTCGAGCATCTTCTCGTGGACTTTCTGGTCATTTGTGTGTCTTCTTGGGAGAAATGGCTCTTCGTGTCTTTTGCCCATGTTTGGTATCTCTTCTTACAGAGCTATGGCTGTAGACATTTCCCTTTGTGGTATAAGTTAAAAAGTCTTCAAAGTCTTCCTTGCAACAGCATTAGAAAGGATCAGAGACATGACTGTTAAGCTATTCATAGCTACAGATGCTATGTGATAAAACATTTATCACAATGTTTTTATTGTGATAAAAAACAAAAACAAAAACAAAAAACGCATAACATGAAATCTACCCTCTTAACAAAATTTTACGTGTACACTACAGTATTGTTAGCTGTGTGCACGTTGTCATACAGCAGATGTCTCCTAACTTTTTCTCTTTGCATAACTGAAGTTCTGGACACATCAGGAATAGCAACTTCCCATTCCCCCAATCTTCCAGACCTTGGCGTCCACAATTCTACTTTTTGCTGCTGAGTTTGACTATTTTAGATACCTACATAAGGGGACTCATGCGTATTTGTCCTTCTGTGACTGCCTCATTGCACTTAGCATGATGTCTTTAGCATTCACCCATGTTGTAACATGACCATAGCAATAGATTTGGATTCATGTCAGGTCACTTTCAGTTTTAACTCATTCTAATCATGTGGTTTCGCCATGAATCAGTTTCTATATCAGCAAAGTGGATAACTGTTCATTATGGCACAGAACTTGGGAGTAAACAAAATCAGAGTTTTTTAAATAGTGCAGGAGTCCTATGATCTGTGTCATAGATGCCATCAGTTACAGCATCTATGACAAAAAGTCAGAAGTCAGCAGGAGAAAGTTCTCATCCTGGTTTGTTGAAGAGAACTCACTGAGTGGACTCATTTCTTTCTTAATTTTATTTCTTTTCTTGCATAATGATGTCCAGTTCCGGAGCCTCCTTTCCAGAGTACTTCAGTACATATATACCAAGATGGAAAGGGAGGGCATCAAAATGAACTCTGGTCCTCCACCAAGGGTCTTCTCTGTTCCCACAGGGGAAGGCCCTCCAGCTAGCCTCCTCCTGGCCTCACAAGGCACCCAATTTCCAGACAGTTACTATGGAAACGTGCTCCAGTACTAGAAGGAAATGAAATTAAGCATTTGAGAGTGTTGCAGGCTAGAAAACAGAAGTGTACACCTGAAGCCTATGTGACTTCACTAATAATTGTCACCCCAATAAGCTTTAATTAAAGAAATAAAATAAAGAAAAATAAAATAGAAGTTCAGACTTTTGTTCCCAAAGTCTCCTGTGGTTGCTTTCTTCATTCTTTCTCCATGTTTCACTGTCCCCACGTGGATGGGGAGGCTGAATGTGGTGACTGTCCTTGCAGGGGCTTTGCAGGGAGGCCGGAGAGGTTTGTAAGATCTCTGGCCATCAAGCTGTGGTGTTAAATAAGAAATGATGATCATGTCTCTCCTTTTTGTCTCGGAAGCAGAAAATCTGCCACCATCTGAGCTCTCCCTGTGGACATCTTAGCTCATGCAACTGTCCCTTGGGAGGGGAAAAGTGGCTTTGCCTTGCTGCTTCCTTCTTCCCGTACCCCTCCCTGGAGGCCCCTTGCTTCTGCGCCATCGTGTCCCTTGGACCCGCAGCTTTAGCTCTTACCTTTCTCAGCATGCACTGTGGCTTTGCAGACAGGCGGGGGCATAACTGGGCCTTGGTCGCGGTTGTTACAACAAGCTCTGCCTGTGAGTCGTGGGCCCGAAGAGATCACCTCCTGTCTGCCCCATACTGCTCTGGCTCTCATTAGACCCTCGGGGACACTGTCAAGCTTCAGTTCCCCTGACTGGTTCTCATCTTTCAGCTAAATCAGCTGTGACACCTGGTAGAGCCATGCTTTCCCTGGGAGCCTAAGCAAACCTAGATGCTGCCAGCATGTTCTAGCGCCATTGTCCCCAGAGTGCACCCAAGGCCAGTCCATTTACTTTGCGCAGACACAGGACAAAGAATGTCAGGCCTAGAAGGTAGCTAAGAAGTCATCTAGTTCAACTCCTTAATGTAACATCACAACATAATTTTCTAGGAAAACAAAGACTCCTCCACGGCTCCATTAGCACATGGCCTCGTGGTACTGTTTTGACTTTGAATACAATTATCATCATTTCAGTGATAAAACTGTTTAAAGTATTAGTAGGAACTAGCATAGGTTTCCAAAAGTGTGTACACCTTTGTCAAAGCAAAATGGTCATAACGAAAGTCAAAGGAAGTGAACCAGCACATAATACCTATGAGTACGTGCACAGAGAGATACATACATACGTGAAAAGTAAGGGCAGCACCTTCTCACACGGCATCAGATAGTTACTCTGTACGTGCTTTTTAAGTTATTTCTGTTGATTTAGTTACTCTGAGAAGAGGGTAAGTATTTTTTTTTTTATTATCCTGTGGCTGGAGAGAGGTAGCGATTTCTCATTTTTCTGGGAAATGGTTGTAGTTGTGCCTGGGCCAAGGTTGGTGTCTCTGTGTTGTCTGCATGTCTGTCTGTCTGTCTTTCTGTGTGTTTTCCTATCTGGGTTCTCCCGGCGGACCCCGTGTTGAACTGGAGTCGGATGCCCGATGGCTTCCCACCCTTTCTCTTTCTCAGTGTCTTATTCCCCAAGCCCTACAGATTTCTTCTGCCCCAATATTTGCTGACCTGTGTCATGTAACCCAAGGCTCTGCTAGACAGCGGAAGCTGATCTCAGCTGATCTCAGAGAATAATTCAAGTTAAAGTGGTAACGAGTAGAAGTGGCATTGTTTATTACCTTTCCACAAACATTTTCTGTCGTGTCCCACGCAACGAGGGTTGTGGGGAGCGAGGAGGGCGGCGCAGGGTTAAGAAAAGACAGTAGCCAATAATAGATTATAAGCAGGGCCACGGGACCCCCAGTCTCAAGGACTGGACACCCTGAATTGGGCCTATGCATTAGCTTTTATTAGGTAGGTGGGGAAGTTAAGGAGATAAAGCTTGTCAATCTCAAGATCTGCGAATCCCATACATCATAATAGGAAACTGATTCAGCCAATCACCCTTGCCTGCAGGCAGCGGAACCGTAAGTCTCAGGGTGTAGGTACTTCCCCAAGGGACACAACCTATATGCATATCAATAGATGGAGAGCACATCATTGAATCTCTTCCCCTGCAGGTTGTGGGAAGGAATGCAGCCACAGAGGCAGAGGCTCTCCTTAGCCGGGGGAAGGTGGGGGGCTGTGCCCACCTCTATGAACCCTGTGGCTTCTCCTGCTGGTCCCCACTCAGCTGTGCCTGGCTTGAGTTGTATCCGCCCCGCCCCCGTGGGGAATCTTACTCGTCATTGGCTGACGAGCCATTTTTTGGGGGCTAAACAGGGAGACATAAGGTGCAAGCACAAAGGTGAAGCAAAGTCCCTGAAAGGATCCGTCTCACACTCTCCTTTCTTTAGGGGCAGGTACGAGGAGACACACAGGTAGGCTGCTGCATAGCAACAATTTTCATTTGAAAGCTTTTGATCCCTAAATTCTAAATACATACATATGTATGTGTATATATATATACATGTATATATACACATACATACATACATACATATGTCTCTGTGTGTATACACACACACATATATATATGAGTGGAACAGCAAGAGGGGGAAACAGCTTTTCTTTTCTGGGCCATATGTGTAGTCACTCCAGCGCTCACCCACGCACACACGAGCCCAGGCAGAGTCCTTTGCTCTGTCCTGGTGTCCTGAGGAAGATGAAACGCACATCTACTCCAGGTGTGTCTTTTATGAGTATCCGTCTATCATTAGGTCATAAGCTACTGATGAAAAGGACTCCTATGTTTTAAATCCAGTTCTTTTCATGAATAATGGGAACTTAATGTGTCAATGACGAAATATTAATATGGCTGAAGGAGTCAGGCAATAAGTCTTTCTTAGTGTTTGAAAACTGCTTCTAAAGCCTTCCTGGAAATGTCCTGTGAGGGCTTGGATTTTGTGTCATGAGAAACACTAATTGAAAGCCTCTGGGGAAGTTCATTTCTTCCCCCTCTAGGCAATTCATGTTGCAAACATGCTTCTCTTGCGGCTGGCATTGCACGCTTACTGGAGAGAGCTGTCCGAGGGCCTCAGTGTCAGGTGCTGTCATACTGAGCGCTGCAGTCAGCTACTCTACGGGCGCTGAGTTTGCTGTCTTCCCTTCAGAAGCTGTATCAGCGCTGGTATCGACAGGCATTTAGGGATGCCCAGGAAAAACATAGAAGGCACCACTTGCTCTCTTGTGGACACTTAGGAGTGGTGGAAACTGTTTCGCACGTTGGACTGGGGCAGACCCCATGGTTGAATCCTAGTACCGCTCCAAATGAATTCTGTGACAGTAGGCAAGTCATTCAACTTCCCTGACCCTCCAGCTTTTCTTTAAAACTGGGATAACGATCTGTTTTCACTGGGCTATTTTGAGATTAAAATGAGACATTCATGCAAAGAGCCTGGCACAGAGTGAGAGGTGGCCAGCTGACGAATGGGAGCTCTATAATTTGGTAAATCCTCAAAGTGCATTTTGACCCATTTAATTGCCATCTCAGAATAGTGTTGGCAGGGGTGGGTGGAGGGGATACAGCTTTCCAATCAAGAAATTTGGGCTTCCAAGTGGACATCTCTTTATATCTTGGACCCCAGAAGATGGGTATGGAGGCTCAAATGCCTGCATGCTGTGACACGTCCCATTTTGGCACGTGTGAGTCTCCCTCCAGGCGATAGCACAGGTTTGGTTGCTGCCATGGTGAGAGCCCTGTGCAGAGAGAGTGCTCAGGGCAAGGAGGCTGGAGCCCTCGTGAGTGGGATTAGTGTGCTTATAAAAGAGATCCCAGAGAGCTCCCTCAGCCCTTCAGCCACGTAAAGACAGAGAAAAGGTGGCTGTGTGTGAACCAGGATTCAGACCCTCACCAGACACTGAAGCGGCCAGCACCTTCATCCTGGACTTCTTAGACTTAGGACTGGGAGAAGTAAATTTCTGTGCCACCCTGTCTATAGTATTTTGTTCCGATAACTGGCGTGGACTAAGATACCGGTAAATATTCCATTCCAGTGGTTTGATTGGAGTTTCTGTAAATAGACTTTATTTTGTAGAGCAGTTTTAGGTTCACAGCAAAACTGAGTAGAAGGTGCAGAGACCACATACACCTCTTGCCCCCACACGTCCGTAGCCCTCCCTCATTATCACGCTCCCCATCAGACTGGGACATCTGTTACAGTCAATGAACCTACATCGAGTCACACATCATCATCCCCCAGAATCATAGTAGTCATCAGGGCTCACTCTTGTGTTGTGCATCCTGTGGTTTTGACAAATGTGTAGTAACATGTACCCACCAATATAGCGTCACACAGAGCAGTTTCACTGCCCTAAGATTCCCGTATTCTCCCCCTATGCTTACTGTATCTCCCTCCCCTCTAGTCTTACTGATTTTTAAGCAAGAATTACATTATTTTGCATATCAGACAGGGTATTGTTAGAGGTCCACGGGTCTGTTTTTTATCAATTTGCCTCATAAGACCAGGAGTAAACGTAGGTTCAGATGTACAAAAATAAATTCATTTCTTTGTGGCTGTGGATTATTACCTGGCCAAGTCAACCTTGTGTGGTGAATTCTCTGCCTTGGAATTCTGGACCCCTCCTGTTCCCCACCCCTGCCACTCGTCACCCCCTGCTCCTTGTTGTAGGTATGAGGTGCTTTCAGGGCAGGGACCATGTCCTCTTCATCTTTGTATCCTGGAGCTTAGCACACAGCAGGTGCTCAGCGCATGTTCGGCTCCCAGCTCCTAAAAGCCCACTTCCTTTCATTGATGTTGTTCCATGACCTTCCACTGACCACAGGCCATGCTGCCCTCACTTGTGCTGCTGCTCCTACCCATCTTTCTATCCATCTATCCGAGAGAAACAGGCAGAGGCTCAGGTCTCCAGAGCCATGCACAGGCTGCTTCTGAGCTCATGCCTTTGAGCAGAGTAAGGATGAGTGTAAGCTGCTTGAGATGGCACAGCTCCAGTGTCTGGACTCCATCTGGGGAGACATGGGGGCTTCATGCAAATGAGAACTCTTACCCATGAAGGCATTCGTATCTCCTGTCTTTCGGGCAGTAGGATGCAGTGTGGAAGGGTGTTTTGGCGACCCAGGGGCCCATGACTGTACTGTGTCCTCAAGTTCCAGGATGGCTCATTTCAACTCATTGAATTCCAGGGGAATCCAATTTTGCACGTGCAAATAGGAGTTGGGTTAACTGTGTCACCCTTGGTAACATGAAAAGAGGTGGTAAGAGTGAACTGCTTTGAAGCCTTTCTGTACGAATTGCAGGTTAAATGCAGAGTGTGTCCATTTCTTCTGCCGACTGCCAGGGGCACCCCTTTGTGTGGCAGAGGGCGCTGGCCACAGAAGGACTGTGAGCAGGACTCGCCCACCTGATGCCCAGCAGCTGGGTACATGTCTGTCCCCAGTGCTCTGCTGAAGGCCAGGACATCTGCACAAAGGGAGGCTGGTGAGTCCCAGGACCATGGGAGCGGTGGTGCAGTATTGATTTGCCCCTCCTTCCTCTAGTTGAGAAGCGAAGAGGGGTAAATTGATGTGGTATTTTCTCTTTAAGCCTTTCTTTGCAAAGGCTGCTGCTACCCATTGTGTTGTTATTCCTTTCTAAGGCTGAACTAATGCCTAGCAGGAGGAGTTGGAACTGAGCAAAACATGGGAAGGTTTATTCTGTTCAGAACTTGGGCTGGGGGCTAAGTGCAAAATGAACCTTGGTTCATTTCTATTGGCAGGTCTGGGGAGGCCTGGAGTGTGTGTGTGTGTGTGTGTGTGTGTGTGTGTGTGTGTGTGTGTGTGTGTCTGGGGCGGATGGGAGGGCCGGTGAGCCTCTTCCTCACTGAGCCCTCTGAGATGAGATGGGCGGAGGGCTGGAAGACCCTGCATGGAGGACATTTACGACGGGAGGTGGCCCCTGCTGGGTCAGGGGCTTGGAAAGAAGGTGTGAGTCAAAGCCCATAGCACCTAAGACAATTTAAACCTAAGACTGGGACTGACCAGAGAAGCCCATGATGACTAGGGCGGTCAGTTAGGCATGGACTTGACTCCTGGCCTTGCCAGCCGTTTGACCATTGGGAATAGCTTAACCACAGAAGCCACATGCTACTCATTTGTCATGAGACATACACAGTAGGCATGACAATCCTTTCAAGGATATGGTTGGGCCATGTGCTATATGAGGTCTGACAATTAGTTCGTGAACTTGTTGCAACAATGTTCCAAACGTTTTTGGTATCAGAGGGATTATTCATTAAGAACTTGTACCAAGTGGTCAGTTAACCAAGTTGACTATTTGGAAGAGCTGAAAAGGCTGTGAGAAAAAGTTAGATGAAAACGACCTGAATTTTTCACCAACGATTCATGGCTCTTGCATCACGACAATGCACCAGCTCATACAGCACTGTCTGTGAGAGAGTTTTTAACCAGTAAACAAATAACTGTATTGGAACACCCTCCCTACTCACCTGATCTGGACCCCAGTGACTTCTTTCTTTACCCGAAGATAAAGGAAATATTGAAAGGAAGATATTTTGATGACATTCAGGACATCAAGGGTAATACAATGACAACTCTGATGGCCATTCCAAAAAAAGAGCTCCGACATTGCTTTGAAGGGTGGACTAGGTGCTGGCATCGGTGCATAGCTTCCCAAGGGGAGTACTTCGAAGGTGACCGTAGTGATACTCAGTAATGAGGTATGCAACACTTTTTCTAGCATAAGTTTGCTTCATTGTCACACCTCAATATGGTAAGATCCATTTAAGACGGTGAAGGACCAAAAGCACATAGGTTGCCCTCCAGTTAGGCAGTGACCTCGGGTGATGGAAAGCTCCCATACTGCTTGGAAAGGTGAATGCCTCCGCTGGTGGCTCTGCACCAAAGGGTGTCCAGGGGCCCCTCAGGGCCGTGTCATCTCCCCTTCCTGACGCTGTCACAGAAGCTCTCAACAACAGGATGTCAAGCCCCCATTTTGCTTCATGGGTTGGCATTTTCCAGACACGCTGGCTGCCCTTTTCTAATTGGCTACTTAAAGTGACAGTTAACTTGTGTCCTGGAGGCCTCTGGGGTATTTTTCAAACATGCAGCAGGAACGTGAACCTTAATAATTCCAGCTGTGGGATCAATTTCCTCATCAAAAAATGAGACAATAATAGAACTTGATAGGATTATTAGGGTTAAATGTAGTAACTCATGTTAATTACTTAACACACTTTTATTATGGGCCCAATAAATATTGGCGCTGTTGTTACTGTGATTATTCTGTCCTCTACCTTCTTCTCCGCCTACCTTCGATTTGGGTTCCAAGAAGTTTCCAGAAAGAGCAGGGGATAGTTGGGACTGTCTCCTGGAAGCTGTGTTCATCCTGCCCCCACCCCCACCTGCCCACCTCTCTTCTGACACACTGAGTCAGTGCAATTTTCTTCCCGTGTGCCTGGCACCAATCAGGTCTTGTTCTCCATATGGTTGGTTTCTACCATTGAGAGAGTGTCCTCGTCCCACCCTGAGGGATGGGCCTCAGGGACAAGGAGGAAGTGAGCAGAACATCAGGTCGCGTGTGCACGGGGCTTCCCTGGGCTTCAGGGAGAACTCTCATAAAACATGCTGCCAGTTCCTCCTATGGGATTCAAGGGGGGAAATCCTATCACTAGAAAAATCTAGACCTCTTCTTGACCCTCTCACCCGCTCTTCCTTTCTCCTAGAAAGATGGGGGTGTCCTGTTGGCTTTGGGGTACAGCCCAGCGTGGGTCTTCCTGACTGAGCTCAGCTCCTGTCTCCTCTGTGACTCATACTGGAGCTCACTGCCCTGCCCCATGCCCCCTGCTTCCAGGGCATAATGCCCCACCCTCCCCTTTGCCCACCCCGTGCCTTTTGAAAGGTAGTATAAGGCCGAGGTTAGGTGGATAAAATGGCCACATACAAGATTTCCCAACTGCACACAACTGATATCACTGAAATGTATCAATCTGCCACCAGGCAGCTCCGTCCCCTCTGCCAATGGAGAACAACTATAAAAACACACTTTGAGAGAAAAACAGGAAGAGAGGCATGGGGCCAGTTCCGACCAGCAAGACAGTCATTTTGGTGGTAGTGGAAACCTCTGGCTGTGCTTATGTTCCGTTATGCTCTGTTGATGACGCCTCACGTGGGACATGCTGACCGGCTTGGCCAGGTTCAGAAAGCAGCCTGTCTCACAAATGGAAACTCCAGACAGGAATTTGGAAACCTGGCCCTGATTTCTGCCTTGGAAGAGATTTTCCTCACTGTACCCAGCAGGCTTTTCCTATCTAACGTAGTTCATTTTGGTGGCCTCAGGTACTTGGGATTCTCGACCCATTGTGCCGTATCTCCCACCAGTGGAGAGGCTATTGACCGTGCCTTCAACCATCTTGGACCTTTCTGCACTGCTGCCTGGTTCTCAGGGTGCTTTCATTTCTCTTCTTGTTCGATTTTCCTAACCACAGATGTGATTACAGATAAGAACACAGAGGTGAGTGACCCACTCAAGGTCACAGAGATTGTTAAGCAGCTAAAGGGAAAAATTCAGGTCCCCACTATCTGGTCTAGTGCCATCTTGCTATTTGGGGAAAAGCTGGAGTCATGTACAAGAGTCCTTGGGGGTACGAGACCTGGGTCAGGTGTACCCAGAAGCCCAAAGTGCAGGCATACCTCATCTTATTGCACTTTGCAGATACTTGGCAAGAACTAGAAACTTGTGAGGGCTGCAGCTTAGAATGGGATGTGGCTTAGGTGAGGGAGGCAGGTCCAGCAGGAAAGCCAGAATGCCAGGCTGGAAAACAAGGTGGAAGCCAACTGTATGGCCTGGACCCGTGGCAGATATTAGAGAGCCCTTGCCTCCAACCAGCTTTAGAAATTGGGGGTGAGGTTACATGAAGCCCCAGTACACTATGCATTCTTAGAGTCTAAGCCTGCTTGGCTGCCAGTACTATGACAAAAATCAAACAACAAGCAAAACAAAACCACAAGTTGGGAGAAGGGTTGCATTCGAGGTCCTGGGGGAGGAACAATGACTGTGTTCTGGGTTTGTAGACGATGTGAGATGACAGTCTGACAGAGAGGGTTACTGTCCTGCAGGCAGAGGGGTGAGAAGTGGGAAGAAGATAATGCCCTCAGCCTGGGAAGTGATGGTTGCAGCCATAGGCCAGTATGAGTCCATCTTGGAGGAGACAGAAGAGAACAGAGGTTGAGAACCAGCCATGGGGGCTTGGCTGAACTTGGGGTTGGAAGGACGAATAAGGCTCAGCCCAGCAGGTAGAGAGGGAGCCATGGGAAAAAATGGGCAGGAGACCTCCATGTGGTGGGACCCATGTGCCCACCAGGAGATAGCCAGGAGGAAGAGGGCAGCAGTGCCAAGAGCTGAAATTCAAGGAGCAGAAAGGACCTTGGATTTGGCATGAAAGAGGTCATCGAGGACCCCACGGGGCACGTTCCTACTTTTCTACATCACCACCTGCAAAAATCTGTGATGAGAAATTCTGTTCTGAGTGATCTGGCGACTCATAGAGTAAATTGTGTTCATTGCACAGGAGCAGTTAAGGCAAGAAAATGTCCTCGTTCGTTTTAGAAAGGACGGCGGCCACTTGTGTTTTCTCCCCAGGGATAGGCACAGTGGTGCCGTTCCTGTTCATTACAGAGAGTTAGAGTTTTACTCCATGGTGTAAATATAGGCTACAAGGCCCCGGGGCCAGGGCGGCAGGCAGGCATCCGAGGGCAGCAGGTGGCTTGGGATCCGATTGCACATGATGACAGGCAAGGACTTTTCTTCCCTTGAAAATACGATAACTGGGTAGATTTATATATTGGAGTAATTAGCACTGACACTACACTACTAAGTAGACAGATTCCCTATTTAAACTATAGACACTGAGAACTTGAGAAGTAGAAAGCTTTAATGAATTGTCTGACTTTGCAAAGTGCTTTATAATTGCTTAGTTTATTAGTTTGTGGAGTGACTTTTAAAGAACTTTTAAAGAGTCTCTAATTTGGGTACAGACGTACTGCTTAAGCATGAAAAATAGGTTGTTAGGATAACAAAGAATCAATATAATTATCTTCTTTGCCTGGCAGAAGCCTCTGAAGCTCGGAAAAATTCAAGTTGGGGCTTCCAGTAAATTAGGCTATTTATTAGATGGCACCAAAGCCAATAAATCGTAGTGTACTAACGCAGCCTTTAAAAGGCAGAACTGCTATATGTAGGAGGTGGAGAGGCAGAGTCCACGCCCTGCCCCATCTCACGTAAGTCGTTCCGCTCACTGGAGTCAGAGTGTGAAGGAAGTCAAGAGGGAAAGGTATTCTAGAATGAACAGAAGAGTGGGAGCTAGAGATCTGGAGCATTGTACGGGGCTGGTACCCTGGTCAGATCACTTAAAAATTTCTGGGTCTCAGTTTCCATATTGGTGTCCATTTAGGATAATAAACCCTGGTTTCCTCTCAGGTTTGTCGAGAAGGCCCAAAGAGATAGGCTATGGGAGAAAACTTTGAATGCTGTCAAGCACTGTACAGGAACGTGTGGCGAAGCCACCCCAATTTTAGAAAATGTTGGGATTTGAGCGAGCTCAGTAAGTAACCACTAGTTCTGTTACCCATGTTCTGATTTAACTGCACTGAAGATTTTTTTTTTTTAACTGATCAAGGTGGTATTGGAAAATGTGGTTGTTCTCTGCAGGTGAGAGCATTGTTTCCCAAACTCAGGATTCGATGGACTTGCCCATCCAGGCAGGCACAGGTGGCCCTGCAAAACCACAGCTTGGGTCCTTGGGCCCTGGAGCTTGCACATTTTCGGCTTTGAGAAGATTGGCCAGGCAGCTCCCTGTGGTCAACTAGCTCCCAAAAGGATACGGGGACAGGGTAACTGAGGCATGCGCATTTCCTGTTCCCAACACACCAATTAGGATTCGCTTTCTGTCCTCAGGAGGTGTGAGGGAGGGGCCCTGGAGAGACCAAAACTGTACCCCTAATGAAGGACTCCCTGCACAGAAACTAAACGTCAGGGAAGGCGACTCCTCCCAACAGATACTACCATTTGAAGTAACTCAGCCCCCAAGAGCTGATGCTCTGGGCTTTGAATTCCTTAAAGCCCATTTGCATCCCTCCCAGATGCTCCTTCTCCGCAGACCGTGACATATATTGAGACATTGCCTTAGGAACAGCTGGGGAGATGTTGGCAAAGAGAACACATAAGCAAGATGCTTGGATGGAGGATTCGCTTTCTATGCTGGAGACTTAATGATGTGTGTCACTAAAAAGGAACTCTTTATTCATTTTCATAGAACACAACGATTTCTCATCCAAAGTGAATTACATTCTGAGTCCCACTGGGTGGGGTGTACTTTCTTCATATGTCATTTTGCAGCTCATGTAGAGTAATGAAGCCTTCTCTTGTGGGGTGAGCCATCTCTGGGTTCTGCTTTGCACGATGTCTCCTGATAGCTGAAACCCCACACTGCTAGCGTCCACAAGTTAATAATTCATGATCACATGAGAAAAGAAGCATCAACAGTTCACAGCTTTCTGCTGCATTTATATACTTTGACTATCGTGGCTAATTACTTGATTTTACTAAGATGAACTTTTATTTCAAAACCATTAGAGTTTAGTAAAAAATGATAATATATTTGCCTTTCCATTTGCCTTAATGACACTCTCAGGGACTCACATCTATAATCTCACATACACAGAATCAAAATCTAACAATCTTTGGGAGTAGAAATCAGAAATATATATCGAGCTTTAGGTACTTTCTAGGAACTTTCTAATCATTATTTTAAGATTACTTGTGATGTTAGAGTATGTGTGTGATTATGAAAGTATATGTATGTATAATGTGTAAAATATTGGTGTTTAAAATCCTTCTCTTAGCAGTCCTTTTTAATTTAATGTATGAACTTTAGACCCTAATGCCTGCATGTTCTTAGTACATTTGCTAGCAGTGTGATGGTACGTATGGCACTTACCCTCTTCGTCTTTTTCTTCATCTGTAGAGTTAATTATATCATTAGGGATGGCTTTGGCTGTAAGTAAGAGAGAAAGCTGGACTCAGCTCATCTAAAACAATGAGGAAATATATTATCGCATGCCACAAGAAAGCAAAAGCTCCAGCAGCTCCAGACACAGAATCAGGGCTCTGGGTCCCCCTCTGGGTGACTCTCTGGGCTTTGTATTCTCTGTGATGCCGCTGTCCTCAGACTGGCTTCCCTCGTGGGTGCAAGAAGGCTACAGCAATTCTAGGCATCACCTCCAGACCCAACAAGATCCAAAAGAGGGAGATGTTCTCTCTTCCTGTGTGGCTTTTGTTAAGAACAACAAAAAAAAGTATTCTCATGAACAACTTCCCCTCCCCCAAACCAGCAGGCTTCCTTCCACATATCATTGGCCAGAGGTGTGTCACATGCCTGTACCTCCTGGGCCTCCTTACTTAGCTTAGGCCAATAAGGGCCCACCTCCTAGGACAGCCCCTCCTGAAGTAATGGCCATGTGGAAAAGGGTGGAACTTGAACAAAATCGTGGCTCATTAGGAACGGAAGAAGGATTTAAGCAACCAACATAAGAAACTCTATAGGATTATTATGAGGAGTAGACGGTATAACGTATGGTTTGATGAGTGAACACATATAAAACTCTTCAAACAGTGCTTAGGATGTGTGGAGCGCTATAAACGTGTTTGTTTATTGTCATATATGTGTTTGATAAGTCTCAGCGTTCCATACTAATACAAATAGTATTCTGACTGTTGTTTTATTAGATAAAAGGAAATGGATGGATGTCAAAGGTAAATAAGAGAGGAAGTCTAGCTGATGCTCAGAAGCGAAAAGGGGATAGAGTGAGCAGTGGGCCCCTATTTGGTCACAGTCTTCACACTGGGAGGAGTTACGACAGCCTTCTAAATAAGGGAAAACTACTGTTGCCCTGCGTGTTAATGAATTCCAGCCCCAATAGTCTCTTCTTTCCCACAGCTATTTTCTTTCACGAGTTGAAAGTGGTATTTAACTGCCAAAGTATTTTTAAAACAGCCAGAGGTCTCTTAACCAAATAAAAATAAAAAGTTTAAATTTTATTACTTTTGATGGGGGTCGGGGGTAGGGAGAATGGAGGTGGAAAATCATACGTTGTGTATCTATGTGTGTAAATTTAAATATCTTTGAAAAGCACACATATACACTTGTAAGAAACTCTCTAAAAGCTGTAGCAATTCTAGCCAAGAAAAAGGAACAAAGAAAACTGGCTTCTTGAAGCTTTCAGCTATAACTAAAAATAATCTTCCTAGACCATATTTGAAACATCATTCAAGAAGAAATTTACTCTGTGTATCCTGAATGATTTTAGAGTTCATTTTCAGTCGGTGTGGCTTTAAGAAGGTCCACGTTGTATCTGATGGCATTTTATAACATATGGGACAGGCTTTTGCGCTGGCCACTTGATGTGGCATTTTAAACGTAATAGATGACAACTGTGAAACTCCTGTGCATGTCTCTAAAAGAAAAAAAGGAAGAAGCAGTTCTAAAGGTAAAAGTCTATTTCACGTTAATGCATCAAGTTCTATTTTTATAGCCTTGAAGAGACTTGGGGGAGTGTGTTGCTGATTATGTATTTTTCTTAAATGCAAAGCAAATTACTTTAAAGAGTGGGTGTCCATCTGACAGGAGAACCTGTCATATCAAATCCTCCCCCTTCAGGGAAGCCAAAGAAAGCACAGAGGCATCTTGGAGCTTTGAGTCTGGCGTGCAGCATTGATGTTTTCATTCTTCTTGGCCTTTTGTCAAATTTTACTTTCAATCTTCTCAGAAAGCAGCATTGCATTATTTATAATCAGCTTCATAAATCTGATGTTTGCCAGTTCTGTCTGGTTTGGCACCGAGCATCTACAAGTCTAGATGATCATTTTGTCCTTTATCAGCAGCTTATATTTCTTCCCACTCATACCCTCCAAAAGGGGTCAGAAGGGTATTTCTCTATACATCCAGAGTATTGTCTTTGAACTTGAGACCGCAGCTAGCTCTGGATCCCCAAGGAGAGGGTTGAAATAGACACTGTACTGATTTTGGCTGATTATTTGGGGGTGGGAGACCCTTCCTGCTCTCCTGGTGCTATGAGCTTAAGCTCCATTAACTTCTTAATGCAAAGTCTTCCCTTGGATGTTCATCTAATGGACTTCACCAGCTGTCCTGAGTTTCTCCAGGCTTGACAGCAAACACCGAGTGGTACTCGGATATATTTATGCAGTGGTCCCAGAGCCTTCGGGGAGAAGCAACAGAATAAATACCCCAAAATTACGTATGCCAACATCTTTTCAAAGGCTCACAATGACAATTTCTATTCACGGATTTGTTTCATAGACTGTAGTTAGGATAGTTTAAGACTGATGGAGGCTTTTTCTTTCTCCACTTTTCATGATGTTGGTTTCATCATTCTTATTATTGGACTTTCAAGGAAAGTTTTCACCTGCTGTTTTCTTTCCTGGCACATTCTTGGGAATAGCAGGAACAGTGGGTAGCAGTCACTTGGCAGGTTCTCAGGACACTAGATTTTCACAACAACTCTGTGATGTGTACACTGTGGTTACTCTCATGTCAGAGATGTGGAGTTAAACCACTTGTCTTAGACACTGAGTAAGTGAGGGCAGAAGCTGGGCTGGGGAGTGGGTCTGTGGGGGTCTAAGCCCATGCTTGCACGTAGCACCACACAGAGCTGACTCTGCATGCTGGTGCTCTCGGCCAAGTCCTTCCAGGATCTCCACATCGGGAAGTGGAGGGGTATTTCTAGGTTCCTCCCCTGCTGTTAGGCACTTCTGTTCCTTCTTTTGCCCACTTCGCTCCCACTGAGATACCATATTCTAAGAATACCAACCCAAACTGTAAAAGGTAAGAAAGTCGGAAGGTTACCCCAAACTCCCTTGTGTTGGTACAGAGTGCTATATACCCTACCCAGTGCCTTCCCATTTGCTGTCCTCCTCGGTTTGGTCAGTAGGGCTCCTTCTGGGTGGTAGGTCAGAAGGCCCACACTTGTGGTCTGTGGGCAGAGCTTGGGCAGCAGAGTTACTCTGGATCTGTGTTGACTTTTCCAAGCGCTTGGCTCTAGGGGAGGGGTGTGCAGCCCTGACCCCTTCAGGGCCATTTCCCACACTGTTCCCACATTTCTCACCTCTCCCCACTGTCGAATTGCCACGCCACACCTGGTGTTTCGATTCTGCAGTTTGTCATTGTGGTGGGAAAGCTTCTTGAGCCTGGTGCAGAAGTACTGGACATACACTGGGCGTTATGGGCCTTGGTCTGCTTATTCCACATAGATCAGGGCTGGAATGTATCATTATAAATCTCAGTGTCTGCCTTCTCTGGGCAAATAAGCAGATGAGCCTTAAACCCAGGGATGGGGCACTGCCACCCTCTGAGACAAGGACCCAGACACATCTTTCCGGCTCCCCATGATCTCTCTGTCCTGCTCTTTCTCCGTTCTGGCTCCTCTCCTCCCCTCTTCTCAAACACACACAAAGGAAACACTAAACAACACAATAATACATAGGTCTGTAGAGCTGAAGGACAAAAACAACAGATATTCAAAAGACATATGTCTATTCTTTTCATTGTTTTTCCATTCAAGGACAGTACAGTTACACCGAGGAAGCCCTTACGAAAGGAGAGAAAACGTTCATTTTCCTTGGGTCTCACATGTAAGCATTCCGGCTGCCACATGACACAGTAGTAAGCCTGGGCTGGGAAGAGGCTCCAGCCCTGTCTTTGACCCTGACCAGTCCTGAGATCCGGGCCATGCCACTAACCATGTCTAGGGGTTTGGACTAGACGATTTCTAAGGCACCCTTTAGCTCTGACATTCTGTTGTTTGAGCAGAGGACATAGTGTGTGCATAAGGATGGTTTCCATAGGTGGGCTGATCCTTGGCCCCCCGTGTCCTCGTATGTGCAAGTGGTAGAACACGTGGGTAATTAGTATTCGAGTGTCTATTATAAGCCAGCCGTTGTGCTGGCTTATAACCATAAAGCATCTTTTTCTCTTTGTAGCTTGTAAAGTGATGCGGGTGGATGACATGGGAGTGGTAGCCACCTTTACAGTGAGGTAGGGCCGTTGTAGTAGTCTGTCGGTTAAAGTCTAAGATTTAAATCTTCATTTCCCCATTTGTGGATATCTGCTGTTTCTGTCCGCCTCTTGCTCTTGGCAATGGCACCCCAACTTTGCTGTCTCCACCCTTCCGCACTGTGTTGATCACATCCCTATGATCTAGGCCTGGCCAAGAGAACTCATGTCCCCTTGCCATGGTCAGTGGTTAAGAAATGGGCAGAAATCTAAGCCAGGCCAATCAGGCTTTTGCTGAAACTGCAGGGACAGAGGCTTCCTGTTCCCGTGGGGGTGGCCAAGCAGGAGAAATGTATGCCTGATGCTGCTGGTAGCCATTTGCACCACGACATGGGACGGACCTGCTGAGAATGAAGTTGACACTGAGGAAAGCAGAACAGAGCAGAGAGGGGCTTCTGGTGACATCGTCAGCACATGTGAGTCCAGCTCTGCCAGAACCTAAAACAAGGCCAGGACTTGTTAGTTATGTAGACCTGTACACTATTCCTTTTTCTCTGCTGAAGTTTTGCATTGAGTTTCTGTCACCTGCAATTGAGTCCCAGTCAGTAGGACTCCTGGGGCACTACTGTCTTTCTGCCACATCCTCTGAGCAGCCTTTTAACCAGTGAGGATGCATTTGACTTTTAGGACCACACCCAAAGCAGCTTACCTGGTGGGGTGCTTCTCAGTCTCCTATAACAAGCCTGGGGCAACCTGGGTCCAGGATTGGTATTTAGTGTCACCAGAGGCTCAGGTTGTCAGGGTCCTGCTGGTTAGCTTTGTCCCCTCTAGGTACAAAGTGGCAGCTCTAGAAATTGCCTCCTCACATGACTGAAATATCCCAAATGGAAATTTCTCCCCAAATTCCTTCATAGTATTGGTTTCTTGGGGCTCTTTTGTTCTTTTCGTTTTTTGTTTTCGATCAGAGGGGGAAAAATTATGCTAGCAGCCCTTTAGCAGAATTGCCTCTATGTTTCTGTTAAAGAAAAACAAATTCTGCCAGTAGTTAAAGACAGATTTCATTTAGTACTATTGCAGGAGGAGAAAGAAACTTAAGGATCTATGGAACTGGGCTTAACTCTGATCCATGTAGAGAGGACCTGACGTGTTAAAGGGAGAATTTAGAGGAATGAGTAGGGGCTCCAACAGAGACAGGGAAATGGAAAATTACAGAACGCAGATATGTTGCTCGGTGTGATTAGGTCATCTGGGTTTGCTCAGTGGTGCTTATTGAAATTAGGCTCCTACCATCCCACGGAGACTGGGAGACTGGAGTCCCATCCTTCCTGATGATGACATTTCCAAGGAATGACTTTCAGGGCCTTGGGAAAGACATCCCTGGGTTATAGGAGATGTGTATGCCTCTGAAAGGGACAGAGGGGCTTCCTCACATTGTAATTTTTTAAAAATAAATGCTTTAAGAAAAGGAAGTTTGGGGCCCCTCAGGTTGTTGGCTGGAACAAACTGTAAATTCTTTTGACAGCCTTGAGTTTTTTTCAGACAGGAACTCAAGGAGTCTAGGTTGTCTCAGGGACACAACCTTAGGCTACTAGAAGCAATGTTAGAGTTTGTTCAAATCTCCTAGTGTGGTGGGGTGGACAGAATTGTTCATGCCAAAAGTCATAGTTCTTACAGGCCAAGGTTGAGGCCTAGTTGGGAAGAGAGCTCAGAGGAGCTTGGCTGAAGTTTGGTCAAGGAGAGAGCCCCTTTAATTTCCTTGGCCACAATTGCGTTTTCAGCCCATGATAAACCCAGCTACCAAAGCTCCAAGCAAAAGAAATGTAATTTCTTTTATTAGTATAGAGTCTAAGCTGAGTCATCAAGATTCACCTTCTGGAGCTGGGAAGGGCCTTTTCTCTGAGCCTAAGACCAGGAGGAGGGTAACAAAATCAGGGTTCCATGAACAGGAAGAAGGGGATGAGGAGTGGCTTTTGGGTCTACCACCAGGTCTGTATGCGGACCCCCCGCTGTGATGGTAGAGGGTCCACTGCTGTCCTAACCATAGTCCTGCTCCCTAGAAATGCTCGATGGAGGAAGATTGGTCTGAAGAGTATAATTTGCTCAGTTCCCTCAGGGACAGCCCAGTATATCTTGAAAGGCATGGAATGATGGGATAAGAAAGTTTCTGTTTTTATTTTTGACTGCGGGGATAGTGGTTTGGCAGAACAGCAAGGTAGTGGTCAGAAGTCACTGAAACAAGGATGAAGTTACTGAATTCGGGGCTTAGGTACAAACCAGATGGTCTGCAGGGCTCAGCTTGAACTTACCCTCCTGTCCTTACTCCCAACTTCCTGCCGTGTAATAACTGTCAACAGGCCTAGAAATAACTCGGTTTTGCCTCAGAAGGGTGGTATTTTCAGACAGGAATCAGAACCCAAGTGGTGGGGTAGAATGAGGAGGGAATCCTAATCAGAGAATGGGTACTACAGTTTTCTTCTGTGAAACGGTACAGGTTGCCTAACAGATATATCTTTGAAGAGTTAATGATATTTTATTTGCATTAGGAGAGCTTGGTATTTAAAGGAATCTTATAGTGACTCTTTACGGAAATGGAAGTAAACAATTTTGATGACTCCTAACTCCATTTGGTATACCAAGGAGTCTAAATGTGACAAACGTCTGAACATTAATAGAATTATTCTGAACATTTTTATAATGATAATTCATAAAAAGCACAGTTTGCTTGGTGGGTGGGATGTGGTGATTGTGGAAAGTATGGGGCTGTGAGTGACAAGTAGTGATATCTAGGTGGACAGTTTACATGCTAAACATGGAGAGGCAGATGGTAATGGACGTTTGCAAGGTTACCATGGCAATCTCGCAGGCAATACACGCATCAAGACTGGGTCCCTTATGTGTTTTCACTTACATCAGTCATTTTGGAGTGTTGGATTATAATTCGGCAAATATATATTATATATCCCATTCAACCTGTAGCATGAAAAGCAGCATAAGATCATTCAAAATCAAAAACGCTTGGGTTGAATGAAGTCTTTTATGAACATTGTATTTGTTTGGGTCAGAAATAGCCAAATACTGGAAATACTGATATTTCATGTCAGAAATGGCATTCTGGGTAAACTACTACCACATTTGTTTTCTGAGTGAAGATTTTCAGACGTTATTACATAGCATGATTTCTCCACACTAGACCACAGACTGTATCTTGCCAGCTAGTCACATTCAGCCCACTGCCTATTTTTGTATGGTGCCTGAGCTAAGTATGGATTTTACATTTTAAATTTAAAAAAAAAAAAAGTATTTTGCAATTCAGGAGAATTGTGTGAAATTCCAATTTCAGTGTGTGTAACAAAGGCTTTCTCAGCTTACAGCCTTGGGCGGTCATTAGGTATTGTGTGTGGCTGTGTCTGTGCTACAGGGGCCCATGATAAGTATTGTCACAGGCCATGCGGCATACAAAGCTGAAAATATTTACTAACAGGCCCTTTACAGAAACGTTTGCCAACCCCTGCACTAGACCGTTTCAATGACTTGTGACTCTATTCTTCCCACAGAAGAGGTCCTTTCTCTTGGGGCCCCGCCTTCTGAGCAGTCGCTAGGGCTGAGCACCTCTGAGCTCCCTGAGGCTCTGAAGTCACAGTTCCACAGGGTTCGAACCTGAGTGAGCTGCACCCTGAGCGTTTGTCCCTCAGCAAGACAGCAGGGAGGCTGGGGAGAGTTTTCCCTAACCACGTTTGAACAGTTAGTGTCTGAGGAGCAGACTGATAAATTCTCCATGGCCTACCTGTGAAAATGTGACCAACCACTTACTCCCTATTTTGTTTTCACTTCAGGACATATCAGTATTTTATTTGCATGTATATATTATAATCTTTTTATTTAATTTCCTCAGTATTCCCCACACGTATAATTTATGGGCATATAATAAGAGGGGCAGAGGTCCACGGCGTCCAGGAGGACTGACTGGATTATTCATTCATTCGTTCATTCATTCATTCATTCGTTCATTCATACTTTTGATAAATATTTATTGGATAAGATCCATTGTAGCTCTCAGGGAGCTCCAATCCATGGGAGAGTAAAATGCATACCCAGATAAATCATAGCAGGATGTCAGAAACACCACAAAGGATGTGCACACAGTGCAGGGGTAGCATGGAGGAGAACTTGGTTTACTCTGCAGAGGTAGGGGTTAAGAGCACGTGACCAGGGATGGCTCTGAGGAGGTCGCACTTGAGCTGGATGGTACTATTTGGCTGGGTTCTCAAAGAGGACTGGCTTTTCAGGCAAAGGGCACTGAAGGTATAGTGGCACCAAGTCATCAAACACTCTCATGCATTCAGAGAATTTACATAAGTTCATTATTGCTAAAGAATACATTTCAAGATAGGGTGAGAGGCAAGAAAAGGTGTAGCTAAAAAGGTAGGTGGGAACTTGGGCATGAAGAGATACCACGGGCCAGTTTAGCATTTAGTTGAGAGGACGCCGTCAAAACATTTAAAGCTAGAGAAAATAACCTTGGTTCTGTTTCTCGCTAGTTCTCTTAAGTCTAGCTGAGGGCACCTCAGGGAAAGACGATTTCTTCATCAGGTTAGCTGAATGTCTGTGTCAATAAATAATTATTTTTGAGTTTGGGGATTGTGCTAATTCATTCCTTTGTTAAATTATTCATTCAACTAATATTTATTGAGGGCCTACTTTGGGCTGGGGACTGTTCTAAAAACTGAGGATAGAGCAATGAGCTGAACAAAGTCTTTCCCTCCTGGAAATCTAACTGGTGCCCACTTACTGCTTGTGGCTGAACTTTGGCTACAGAGAAGACTGGAGAAGAACCGCACAGGCCTGTTTTTGGGTCTTACTAGATTTTAGCACAATCATTTTGGCTCTGTTCTCTGTGTGGCCACAAGAAGTTGTTTCCTATTTTGCACCTGAATTTCCTTATCTGTCAAATGGGTATAATCATGGCCATCTTTGGTGAAAACACCAGAAGAGTGAATCAGACATTGTACAGATGGGGGTTGAATTCAAAAGAGATGTTCCAGTGGGAACACGAACTATCTATCATTTATTCAGTTAGTAGCTTCCAAACATTTTTCACTGTGGGCTCACACAAATAACATTTTAGAACCCAAACAGAAGTTTCACAAAGTTATGAAAGTGATGCCCTGGTACTTTTTCTGTTCTATCCTGCTTTATTTACAAATGCTGGTAGAGACCTGCTACATTGATTTCACAGCCCAGTGCACCTGGATCGCGGCCTCCAGGCTAAGAAATGCTGCCTCAAGTTGAACATTCCTTGTGGGCAGGGTTTTAAACTGTCTTCATTTCTCCCAGTTCTCGCTAAGTACTTGTTGATGGATTGTTTCAACTTCTACTTGGCCTTTTCTAACCCAAGCAACTGTGCACACACAACTTTGCAAAGTTCGCTCAGTCTCTATAGCAAGGACACCAGTCACACGTGCCCATGATGCACTCTGACCCCTTTGAGGTCACCCAAGCTGCCTTGTCGTGATTATTCCAGTTGGGCATTGAATGAAGTCAGATGTGGTGGGTGAGAAGCTGGCCCTGCTCCCCTCCCCTTCCTTTCAGAGGGTCTTGCTGTCAGCTCTGAATAAATGATTGTGACATGACGCCTTCCCCGGGGAGGACCGCAGGTCTGAGCTTGTGCATCAGCCTGGTTGCGGTGCATGGACTCAGGGTTTCTGATGTGGGCGAGGTGGTAGGAAGATTAGGAATGTTTGTCTTCTCTGTTCCAATCTCGTACAGGAGATTTAGCCAGAAAACCCAGGATGAGGGGGAACAATGACAATCAAATACACATTTTTCTGGGGTTCACCAGCACCAACATGTTAAAGCATTTCATGTTTGTTTTTGACAGAGAACACTTCACCTCGTTCTGCTGTTTGCCCCTGAGCTGATCTCAGTCACGAAGGCTGGAGCTTCTGTTTATTTATTGATTGATTTATTTATTATTGTTTTAATGAAAGGTTATTGGGATGACAATTGTTAGTAAAGTTACATAGGTTTAAGGAATCCCTTCCTTTATATTCTTGCTTAGGATTCCAGCAGAGTGGCGTCCCTTCTTTATTTGCAATTGAAACAATGCCTTGGGCAGAGTGGGTTGGTGACTCCTCAGGTTGATTCTCTCTCTTAAATATACTCGTATACTGTTTTGGGGCTTCTGGGTGCCTTCGAGAGAGTTTTCTGTTTGCTTGAAATCTCAGGCCCGAGGCTCTATTGCTCATGCTTAGTTTATTCATTCCATAGTATTCTTTTCTTCTCCCCTAGTTCACTAAGTGGAAGTTTGATCCTCCAGAGTTGGAGTACACGGGATTGGGGAGGAGAAGTGAAGGAAGCGGGAAAGGTCTTTTTTGCATAGTACTATATGTGAAAGCAGATTAGTGCTTTCTGGGCCAGACTACAACTTTGTTTTTCAATTAGAGTTCACATACAATAATATATTATTTTCAGGTGTACGGCATAGCGGTAGACATTTATATAATTTACTAAGTGATCACCCCAACAAGTCTAGTACCCACCTGACATGATACATAGTTATTATAATATTATCAACTGTCATCCCTATGCTGTACTTTACATCCCCATGACTGTTTTTATAACTGGCAATTTATACATTTCAGTCTGTTCTGCTTTTCCCCCCATGCTCTCTACCCACCTCCCATCTGGTGACCATCAATTTGTCCTCTGTAACTAAGAGTTTGTTTCTAGTTTGTTTGTTTATTTATTTTGTTTTTTTAGATTCCACATGTAAGTGAAATCATATGGTCTTTTTCTTTCTCTGACTTTCTCTGTCCGTTCATGTTGTTGCAAATGGTAAGATTTCCCTCTTTTTATGGCAGAGTAATATTCCACTGTATGTATGTACCACCTCTTTATCCATTTGTCTCTCAGTGGACACTTAGGTTACTTGCGTATCTTGGCTATTGTAAATAATGCTGTAGTGAACATAGGAGTGCGAATGTTTTTTTGAATTAGTGTTTTGGATTTCTTTGGATAAATACCCAGGAGTGGAATTGTTGGGTCAGAAGGTAGTTTTATTTTTAATTTTTGAGGCATCTCCATACTTTTTTCCACAGCAGCTGTACCAATTTACAATGCCACAAACAGTGCACAAGTGTTCCCTTTTCTCCACATCCTCACCAGCCCTTGTATGTTGTTTTATTGGTGAGGTGATATCTCATTGTGCTTTTTATTTGCATTTTGCTGATTAATCTCATGATTAATGATGTTGAACATTTTTTCATATGTCTGTTGGCCATCTGTATGTCCTCTTTGGAGAAATGTCTATTCAGGTCCTCTACCCATTTTTTAATTGGATTTTTTTTGGTGTTAACTTGTATGAGTTCCTTATGTATTTTGGGTATTAACCCCTTAGAATGTATCATTGGTGAATATCTTCTCCCATTCAGTAGGTTGTCTTTTCATTTTGTTGAAAGTTTCCTTTGCTGTACAAAAACTTTTTAGTTTGATGTAGTCCCATATGTTTATTTTTTTCTTTTGTTTCCCTCGCCCGAGAGGACATATCCAAAAAAAAACTATTACCAAGTGCAATGTCAAAGAGTTTACTACTTATGTTTTCTTCTAGGAGTTTTATGGTTTGGGGGTCTTCCATTTAAGTCTCTAATCCACTTTGAGTTCGTTCTTATATGTGGTGTAAGAAAGTGATTCAGTTTCATTCTTTTGCATGTGTCTGTCCAGTTTTCCCAATACCATTTTTTTGAAGAGACTGTATTTACCTCATTGTATATTCTTGCTTTGTTTGTCATAGATTAATTGACCGTATAGGCATGTGCTTATTTCTGGGTTCACTATTCTGTTTCGTTGATCTATGTCTATTTTTATGCCAGTTACCATGCTGTTTTGATTACTATAGCCTTGTTATATAGTTTGGTATCAGGTAGTGTGATACCTCCAACTTTGTTCTTCTTAAGATTGCTTTGCCTATCTGGGGTCTTTGGTGGTTCCATATAAATTCTAGTATTATTTGTTCTAGTTCTGTGAAAAATGCCATTGGTATTTTGAAAGGAATTGCGTTGAAACAGCAGATTGCTTTGGGAAGTATGGACATTTTAATGATGTTAATTCTTCCTGTCTATGAGCATTGTATATCTTTCCATTTTATTTGTATCTTCTTCAAGTTCTTTCTTCAGTGTCTTGTAGTTTTCTGAGTACAAGTCTTTTACCACCTTGATTAAATTTATTCCTACTTATTTTATGCTTTTTGATGCAACTGTGAATGGGATTATTTTCTTAACTTCTCTTTCTGATAGTTATTGGTGCATAAAAATGCCACCAATCTCTGAACATTAAGTTTGTGTCCTGATTCTTGACTGAATTCATTTATTAGTTCTAATAGGTTTTTGGTAGATTCTTTAGGGTTCTATATATATAGTATGTCATCTGCAAATAATGACAGTTTTACTTCTTTCTTTCCAATCTGAATGACTTTTATTTGTTTTCCTTGTCTGATTGCTGTGTCTGGAACTTCCAATACTATGTTGAATAAAAGTGGTGAAAGTGGACATCCTTGTCTTGGTCCCCATCTTAAAGAAAAAGCTTTCAGGTTTTCACAGTTGAGTATGATGTTAACTGTGGGTTTGTCATATATGGCCTTGATTATGTTGAGGCATGTTCCCTATATCCCCATTTTACTGAGAATGTTGATCATAAATGGATGTTGGGTTTTGTCAAATGCTTTTCCGTATCTATTTATATGATCATATGATTTTTATCCTTCATTTTGTTTATGTGGTGTATCACATTAACTGATTTGTGGATACTGAACCAGCCTTACATCCCAGCAATAAATCCTACTTGATCAAGGTATATGATCTTTCTCATGCATTGCTGAATTTGATTTGCTCATATTTGTTGAGGATTTTTGCATCTGTGTTCATCAGGGATATTGGCCTATAATTTTCTTGTTTGTAGTGTCTTTGTCTGGTTTTGGCATCAGGGTAATGCTGTCCTTGTAAAATGAGGTTGGAAGCCTCCCCTTCTCTTCAATTTTTGGAATAGTTTAGGAAGCACAGGTATTAATTCTTCTTTGAATGTTTGGTAAAATTGACCTGTGAAGTCATCTAGTCCAGGGCTTTTGTTTGTTGGGAGTTTTTTGATTACTGGTTCAATTTCATTAGTAGTTATTTGTCTGTTCATTTTTTCTGTTTCTTCCTGATTCAGCCTTGGAAAATTGTATGTTTCTAGGAATTTATCTATTTCTTCCATGTTCTCCAATTTGTTGGCATGTAATTATTCATAGTACTTCCTTATAATTCTTTGTAGTTCCATGGTGTCAGTTATCACTTCTCTTTCATTTCTGATTTTATTTATTTGGGCATGTCTCTTTTTTTCTTGATGAATCTGGTTAAAGGTTTATCAATTTTATGTATCTTTTCAAAGAACCAGCTCTTTTCATTGATCTTTTCCATTGTTTCCTTTAGACTCTATGTTGTTTATTTCCACCCTGATATTTATTAGTTCCTCCCTCTCACTTTGGACTTTGTTTGTTCTTCTTTTTCTAGTTCCTTTATGTACAAGGTCAGATTATTTGAGATTTTCTTGTTTCTTGAGTTAGGTCAGTATTGCTATAAATTTCCCTCTTAGAATTCCTTTGGCTTTGTTTCAGAGATTTTGGGTTGCTGTGTTTTCATGTTCATTTGTCTCAAGGTATCTTTTGATTTGTTTCTTGATCTCATTGTTAACTGACTCATTGTGTAGTAGCTTGTTATTTAACCTTCACATACTTGTATCTTTTTCAGTTGTCTTATTGTAATTGATTTCTAGTTTTATACCATTGTGATCAGAGAAGATGCTTGATATGATTTCAGTCTTCTTAAATTTATTGAGACTTGTTTTGTGGCCTAACATGTGGTCTATCCTGGAAAAGGTTCCATGTGCACTAGAAAAGAATGTACGAGGTGGGATCAGAAAATACGGTGAATGTTTAAATTTTAAAAAAAATTATTACAGTAAAAGACACATTGCTATTAACCCCCTTCAAAGTACTCCCCCTCACTTTGAACACACTTATCCCATTGTTCTTGCCACTTTCTGGAGCAGTTCTGGAAGTCCTTTTACATAAGTGTCTTTAGTTGCGCTGTCATGGCTACCTCCATGTCCTGAATCATTTTGACTTTGGGGAAGAGCCAAAAGTCGCACGGTGCCAGATCTGGTGAATAAGGTGGATGAGGACACACCGTAATGTTTTTATTTAACAGAAATTGCCATACCAGAAGCTAAGTGTGACATGGAACCTTGCCATTGTGATCAGAAAATACAGTGAATGCTGCTACTGAGTGCCATCCAAAGGAAAGGCAGGGATCTTCAATACGGGAAGTGGCTCATTGAACCTTAGTAACAGTGTGTGACAGGTTTCAACTTGTGCAGTGCACTCAGTCGGGTGTGAGCTACGGTTGAGAGAAGGTGTGTTTTAAAGTGTGCTGCAAATCCTCCTCCATCATGACAATGCTCCGTGCCACACATCACTTCTGGCACAGCAATTTCTGTCAAATGAAAACATTGTGGTGTGTCCTCATCCACCTTATTCACCAGATCTGGCACTGTGTAAACTTCTGGCTCTTCCCCAAAGTCAAAATGATTCAGGACATTGAGGCAGCCATGACAGCGCAACTAAAGACACTCATGAAAGAGGACTTCCAGAACTGCTTCAGAAAGTGGCAAGAATGATGGGATAAGTGTGTTCTAAGCGAGAGGAATATTCTGGGGGAGATTAATGGCAAGGTGTCTTTTACTGTAATACATTTTTTTTATTTAAACATCCACCATATTGTTTGATCACACCTCATATATTCTGCTGCTTTGGGGTGAAATGTCCTAAAAATATCAACTAAGCCCATTTGCTAGAATGTGTCATTTAAGGCCACTACTTCCTTGTTGATTTTCTGGCTGGATGAGCTATCCATTGATGTCAATGGGGGTGTTAACATTTCCTACTATTACTGTATTACTGTCAATCTCTCTTTTTACACCAGTCAATATTTGCTTTGTATATTTAGGTGCTCCAACATCAGGTGTGTAGATGTTTACAAGAGTTATATACTCTTGTTGGATTAATCCCTTTATCTTTATGAAATGCCCTTCTTTTTTCTCTTGTTACAGCCCTTGTTTTAAAGTCTACTTTGTCTGATAAGTATCACTACACCATCATTTTTGTTCATTTCCATTTGCATGAAATATTTTTTTCCATCCCTTTATTTTCATTCTGTGTCTGTATTTCAAGCTGAAGTGGGTCTTTTGTAGGCAGCATATGTATGAGTCTTGTTTTCTTATCCATTTAGCCTCCATGTGTCTTTGATTGTAGCATTTAATCCATTTACATTTAATTATTGATAGGTATGTAGTTCTTGCCATTTTGTTGATTATTTTCTAATTGTTTTGTAGTTCTTCTCTGTTCCTTTCTTATTCTCTTGCTCTCTTCTTTTGTATGTTGATGACTTTTATAGTGCTGTATTTAGATTCCTTTTTCTTTATTTCTTGTCTATCTCTTGTACATTTTTGGTTTGTGGTTACCATGTGCTTTATATATACCAAGCTATGTTTATAGCAGTCTATTTTAAGTTGATGGTTGCTTAAGTTTGAGCACATTCTAAGATCACTACAGTTTTTATTCAACCCCTCCACATTTGTTTTTGTCATCATTTTTTACTTCTTTTGTATGTGTGTTTTTTGTATCCTTCAATTTATTGTTGTAATTACACATGATCTTCCTCCTTTTGCCTTTTAACTTTTGTACTACCTATATAGTTGGTTGATCCACTGCTTTTCCTGTGTTTTTTCACAGAATCCTTTGAGAATTTGGTACAAGCAATGAAACCTCTTCCAGAAAAATACACTTATGTATACACTACACTTTTATTCATGGTCTGAAGCCCAGTCACAGCACACCACGGGTCAGAGATGAATAATTCCTGCTCAGGGATCAGAGGCCAACACTTCCTAATGCAGTGTCTCCCTGTCCTCTCACTGAACAGCAATGGATAAAAACCCTGTCATGTTCATGGATTCCCCTTTCCAGAATTCCATCACTCCTCCCTGTTGTTGATCACATGTTTCTTCAGAACTGGTAATGCCAAAGGTTAGACTGCAGGCTCTTTATTCTTCGATTCTTCCTCGTTTCGATTTAGGGGCAGGAGACAAAGGACAGGAGTAAACTGTCCACCTCATATGTACACTTGATTCATATTCTTACTTAGCTCAATCCTCACCACCAATATAGGAAGTAAATGTGATTATATGCTAAGATGAGGATCTAAAATGTTAAATAATTGGACAGTGATGCGACTAGTTAGTGGTTGAGTAGGATACAAACTCAGATGAGCCTGCCCCCAGACCTTCTGTTATCTTTGCTATACCAAAGGCCTCATCCTGCTTTCCCCCTTTCAACGAGGGAATCACCCTGATCCTATGGTAACTTCTGCAGACATCTAAGTGCATTCATTTTGTGGATTTTATTAGTGTACTCCCAAAGGGTCATGTGATTTTGAAGTCCTTATAAACCAGTTCATTGCAGTTTCCTGAGTACCAGTCATTATTTGAAATGAAGCCATTATCTCCCTATCACATTGCCCAATTATAAAATCTCTTTCCCAGGAGAAACACTAAACTGTGGCTTGGCTTAGGAAAAGGACTATTGCAGTTACTCTTTTTCCAGATGCCTTATTTCTCTTTTTGCATTGTTGCTTCTGTAACTGAATAGACTGATGTATTTTGAGATATTTCCTTTTCCATGTAAAACATCTGCCAACAGGTCCTGTGCATTGTCAGACAAATCAGCGTGTTTTCAGACATTTAGGTCTGATATGTTAACATAGAAGTAAAATTAGACAGTAGAGGCCCTGGAATGGGCAGCTCACCTATCTTGGCCAGGTCTATCCTATTTTTAGTCTTCCAAACTCCTTTGATGAACTATGCTGCTATCTACTGACGTATGTTCAGGAAATTCATAGGATCAGCCAATTCATTAATGTTTTTATTAAATCATTGGCTATATAAAGTTATATTTTGGTCACTCTTTAAAAACATTTTTTTTTTCCATTTTTCAGTTACAGTTGAAATTCAATCTTATATAGTTTCGGGTATACAACATAGTAGTTAGACATTTATATAACTTAGGATGTTATGTCACTGATTTCCTGATAAGTCTTACATTCACCAATACCATATATAGTTATTACAACATTATTGACTATATTCTCTAAGCTGTACTTTACATCTCCATGACTATTTTGTAACTGCCAATTTGTACTTCTTAATTACTTCACCTTTTCCACCCAGCTCCCCAAATTCCCTTCTCATCTGGCAACCATCAATTTGTTCTCTGTATCTATGAGTTTGTTTCTGTTTTGTTTGTTCATTTTGTTTTCTAGATTCCACATATAAGTGAAACCATATGGTATTTCTATGTCTGACTTATTTCACTTATTATAATACCCTCTAGATCCATCCATGTTGTCGCAAATGTTAAGATTTCATTCTTTTTTATGGCCAAGTAATATTCTATTGCATGTGTACATCATCTTTATCCATTTGTTTTTTGATTAGAGCATTTAATCCATTTACATTTAAAGTAATTATAAATAAGCATGTAGTTGTTGCCATTTTATTAATTGTTTTCTGATTGTTTTTGTAGTTTTTCTCTGTTTTTTTCTTATTCTCTTGCTTTCTTCTCTTGTATGTTGATTACTTTGGTAGTTTGTGTTTGGATTCCTTTCTCTTTATTTCTTGTATATCTCTTGTAAATTTTTGGTTTGTGGGTACCGCATACTATACACATATACACACACACACACACACACACACATATATACATACACACACACACGGTAACAAAAAATGTATACACATTTTAAGAAAGGAGAAAACTGTATTAAAATTATACTGATGGTAACCACTTTGAGCACTTCTTGTAATTGCAGAAGTCAAACATGACTTGTATTCATCTTTTGTTGTCAGTATATATTGAGTATTACAATTTTAATAGTTTTTTCTTTTCTTAAAATGTATTACATTATTTTGGCACCCTCTGTATTTGGTCACTCTTAGTGGGATTGACCAGGCTTTGATTTCATCAGCCTTTTAGGTAATTATTATGATTTGGTCAGAATCTCTATTATGTCATGTAATCATTTTTTTGCATGGCTCCCATGTGAGAGAGCCTGACCTTCTCGAAGTGCCTAATTTATTCTTAGAGGCCAGTTGATATCTGGACAGACTTGATCTACTTCTACCATTTATTGTGAATTAATAATCTTCATTATAAAATGGAAAGCATCTTTCTCATGCAGCTTAAAAGTGCTACAGGTCAGGCCTTTTTGGCTCTCTGAGCAGCACCACGGTGGTTGGCAAGAATAAGCCCCTTACAAAAGGTGGCAAGAAGGAAGCAAAAAAAAAAAAGTGGTTGACCCATTTTCTAAGAAAATTTGGTATGATGTGAAAGCACCAGCTATGTTCAATATAAGAAATATTGGGAAAACAATCGTCATAAGAACTCAAGAAACCAAAATTGTATCTGATGGTCTCAAGGGTCGTGTTTTTGAAGTGAGCCTAGCTGAAATGCAGAATAATGAAGTTGCATTTAGAAAATTCAAGTTAATCACTGAGGATGTTCAGGGAAAAAACTACCTGACTAATTTCCATGGTGTGGATCTTACCTGTGACAAAATGTGCTCCATGGTCAAAAAATGGCCAACCATGACTGAAGCTCATGTTGATGTCACGGCCTCCGATGGTTATTTGCTTTGTCTGTTCTCTGTTGGTTTTACTAAAAAATGCAACAATCAGATTCGGAAGACCTCTGAATGCTCAGCATCAATAGGTCCACCAAATCCGGAAGAAGATGATGGAAATCATGACCTGAGAGGTGCAGACAAATGACTTGAAAGAAATGGTCAATACTTTGATTCTAGATAGCACTGGAAAAGACGTCGAAAAGGCCTGCCAATCTATCTCTCTGTCCATGATGTCTTTGTTAGAAAATTCAAAATGCTGAAGAAACCCAAGTTTGAATTGGGAAAATCCATGGAGCTTCATGGTGAAGGTAGCAGTTCTGGAAAAGCTACTGGGCATGAGACAGGTGCTAAAGTTGGATGGACTGAAGGATATGAGCCCCCAGTCCAAGAATCTGTTTAAAATTCAGACTTTTCACAGTGACAGATAAAAATCTGTCTGTGATGTTTAAAAAAAAAAGTGCTACAGGTCGGATAAGCTGGATAGAAATTGAGCCCTGGAGTAGGAATTTATCTGCCTTACTCAAAAGGAGGACATCTTTTCTATTGGAATAGGGATATTAGAATGGGGAAAGTAGCTAAAGCCAAATGGGTGAAGATCACTAGAGTCAAGACTGATGTGTGCATTATCTATGTGATTACTCGTGTCACATCTGGAACGGCAAGACTGGAGGGAGAGAAGGAAGTGGGCTTGGGGTGTAAAGTATTCACGAGTATGGGCTGGTGATTAGAAGGACAGTAGATGACAAAATGAAGAGGAGAAAATGGTGATACAATCAGATGGCATGTGTCCCAAAGCCCCAGGGTTATTATAATATATGTGAGTGGAGGAGGAACAGTGCTATTGTTGGAGGAGGAAAATGCTCACCCCTCCTCCCAAGCCTGACGCCTAAGGGACTAAGAAACTGTGTTCTTGGGAAAGAGCCAGGTTTCAGCTAAGCAGGAAATGGAAGGAGAATTCTCCATGTGAGTTGAAGATGTTTAGGGATTTATTTTCTATACTCCAGAGTTCCAGGGATTTGGAAGAGAGGAGATTTGGGGTCCCTGGATCAAAGGCATAGAAACAGAGAGGAAATTGGAATGAGAGCAGGACGGGGGAATTGAAGGGGCCAACATTTTGGGTGATAATTGAGACACGGCTGGGCCACTTGCCTTCAGTTTTCCCTGGAGGTTCCCTGTAGGGCCCCAATATAAAGTTGCATGGACCTCCGTGCAGGCCAAGGCCCCAGGTAGTGGCCGTTGTCCACGGGCACCAGGTAGGCCTTCCAATGAATGTGCTTCCCACAAGACTGTGCACTTTCCCTAGTGACAGCAACAAGCTACAACAAGCTATCAGTGGGCTTATTCTGAGTCACACTCTGTCCCCACCCAACAGGGCTTTTTAACCTTTTCTGTGCCATAGAGCTCTTTGACAGTCTCATGAAGCTTGTGGACTCCTTTTCACAATAATATGTTTAAATGCATAAGATAAAATGCTCAGAATTACAAAGGAAACCAATTATATTTACATAGGTTATGAGAATATTAAAAAATTGTGATATGGAAATACACATCCGCCATTATTAATAGCGGATTATAACCGCTATTAATTATAACCACATTATTAATACATTATAAAATAAGGCCTAGCAGCAGGTCTAATAACAAATAAAATTTCAAAGTAATGATGAGCATAAATAATATATTGAGATACAACATGAGATGAAATTATCTGTGATTTCTATAGGTGACAGAATGTCAGGTACTGCTATTACTGCTGTGGCTTGTTGATCATATGTATAATAGAGAGAAATGCTATTTTTCAGTTAGAGATTAGTGAAAATAAATATATTTTCCCACTCAAATCCACATAGCATCTGAATTCTACTCACAGACCCTCTGGGTGGTGGGGACCCCAGATTAAGAACCCCTGCAGAGAGGAAACACACGTGTGGGATCTAATTCTTGATATGCGGGCCATATAGGATTTCTAGCTTTTCCCATTCCACCATATCTGCCAGGCATTGTCAATAATTAGTTAGAGATCAATAAAGTTGTTAACTGCTACATTTGGGGTGGGCCTCGTTCACAAAAGTTTGTGAATACAGTATACTTGTCAGAGCTTTATATCAACTTGTGTCCCTCCCTGGGTAGAGTCTGATTTGGACCGGAGCACGTGACACACACGTCATAGGAGTTCTCACTGAAGCCCCATCCTTACAAGCCCCGCCTTGCCTCTGTGCTCCAGATCTCCTTCTAGAATGGGCTTTCTCAATATTGGCACTATTGACATTTGGGGATGGAGACTTCTTTGTTGTCCTGTGTCCTGTGCATTGTGGGATTTTTAGCGGCATCCCTGATGTCTGTCCAAGGATGACAGTAGCACATCCCTTAAATCATGACAAATAAAAATGTCTCCAAATACTGCCAGACGTCCCCTAGGGAGGTACAGACCCCCATTTGAGAATCTAGAATTAGTCTAGAATATGGTTTCAGCTTTTTGCCCAATCACTGCAGCCACTGTCTGCTAAGGCAGTTGTCAGTTACACAAGTAGACTATCTGCACATATCAGAATGCCACCCACTCCTTTAATGTCGTATTACTGATGAACCTCTTACTAATAATACAGAGAGACGTTCACAAACCGAGGGGAATGTTCATTCCAATCATGGGAAAAGAACGTTTTCCATTTGTCACAATATTTGTCATCAGAAATTAGGTGATGCTTTCCTTAAGTAACATCTGATTATACTCATCACTCTGTTAAATGTCTGCAAACTGCCTTTGTGACGTATAAGCTTCCTGAGGGCACACTGGAAATCCATGACCTATTATCACTGAATAGAAAGAAACCTGAAAAATGTTAAACCATTTCATAGAGCAATTTACAATCTCTTCTCCTGGAAAGCTTTCTAAGAGGATTAGAGACCTATTTGATGAAAATGATTAGGCTGAATTTCCGCTTGGAGCATAAGCTTGGTGACATCAGAATTCTAACTGTGCAATGATGGAAAACTAAGAAAATCATCATCATAACTTGCTCCCAAGTTAGTTTCTCCCATATTAATAGACGTGTGAACAGTAATTTTATTTGAAAATGAGACATAACTATTATTCATCATTACTTTCCCATTTTATATTTGCAGACTGCTTTTTAATACTCTCCATCTTTCACCTACTCATTACAAAAATAAATTTCAGTGGCCAGATCAAAAACAAATTTCTTTCTCATTCAAACTTTTCTGATTGTGCCCCGCAGAATATTTACCTTACTCCCTCCCACTTTGATTTCTAAGCTTGCTTTTTTATATCATTTTACAGTTTTCAAAGACCTTCCATATACATATTCATGTTTGATATTCCCCCAAACTCTGTCAGACTGGCATCATTATTTTTCATTGTAAACATAAGGAAACAGCCTTAGGAGGAAAAGATTACAGCTCAGGATCCAATGGTGGTGGATTGTCGAACGGGGTCAGTGTTGAGGCATGTTGGTCTTATGGACCAGTGGAGAAAGCGGTAAAAGCCAGAACTGGGGTGCCATGAAGGGTGAGGGGATCCCTGTGATGTCCAATGCCCTATGGTTGACAGTGATAGAGAAAATCAGTGGCCGAGAGGGGCAGAGTGGGCTCTAATCCCCGTGGACTCTAACCATCACCTGGACACGTGGGTGTCACCCATCATTGCCAGGACTTGGGCTTCATGGGGAAAATGATAGAAAATGATAGAGCCACTAAAGCAGAGGCAGCTGCCTCCCCTTGTGCTCACAAGCTCTGTTTCTGTGACAGTCCTTCACACAGCCCCTCACAGCTCTTGCAACTCAATTAGTGACCTTAAGAAAAGGCAGAGGCAGGTTGAATTGTTTGTCTAACATGACAGGGCACAAAAATAAAACTGAGTTGGGTCGGGGTCTTGTTTAGGTCACATCCTCCTGTTGAACTTCAGAGTCAACTTTTGGGGGGCTGGGTCCTTGCTTCTTTAGGGTTCTCCACATAGGGTCTCCAGAGAAAGAAATAGAAATATTTCTAAATTCGGTATTTCTAAAAATGGCTATATTTCTGAACATAGAAATATGGAAAGACTTCTCATGAGAGATTGGGTCGCACAGTCTGCAAGCTGGAGGAAAGCTGGTGGTGTCCTTCCAGTCCAGATGTTAAGACTCAGCTGCTGGTATAAATTTTACAACCCTAAAAGGAGTTCCAGGGGGAGTTTACTGAGGTTATTCAACCTCCCTTACAGAACAGGTAACTTTCTATGTGGTGGGAAAGTGCAGTGCTGCCTAGGGGTGGGCAGATGGATTGCTAATAAGAAGCTGGTACTGGTTCACTTCTGACGTCTCGTACTGAGGATGGCAAGCATGGCCGTTCCTAAAAGGACCGGAGGGAGATTTAGCAGAAAACTGCTGAGAAAAGGCAGTCATAGCCCACTTTCTCTTTCTTTTGTTGTACGCTTCATTGTATTCTTCTCTTCTGTGCCTGGGGCTTTTCGAACTTTTCTTCCCAAGATTTTGGCTTTCCGAGCTCTCTAAAAAAGCAAAGTTTGGGTGTGCTGAGGGCAGGGGTTGGAGACGGTTCCCAGTGGTACTGGCTGACTCACCTCGTGTGCCTCCAGCCATCCTTCTCACGAGCACTTCCTCCAAGCTCTGATTAAGTCTGTATTAAGTTGTATTTGAACAGTGTGGCGATGTCATTGGCTTGGCTGTGTTTGAACATGCAAAGGCCCCAGGTGTGCACACCTGCATTCCTTGATGGCTCCCAAATGCCCCAACAGGCCTTGAGGTTAGGGAAAAAAATGAGTTCCTTAGGACTTGGCAGACCTCAGGTCCTCCAGACCTCAGGGCCCTCTTTTCACCACTTCAGTGCCTTTTCTGGATTGTGCCTGTCCTTTGAGCTTGGTAGACCGTATTGTCTTGTTAGTGCTTTCGAAATGTAGATTGAATTTCACTTGAAGTTGAATTGAAACAAGTGTCTGTTCCTGATGATTCTAATTGGGTCCCTGGGATTCTAATGGGGTCCCTGGGATTCTAATGGGATCCCTGGGGTTCACACTGGCTTAAAGAGGATCTGTGAATTCTTTGGGCAACAAGAAGCAATCTCTTTGGAATGTTTGAAACAAAGAGTATACGTGTATATTAGAGAAGTCACTGCTGAACTTCCACATTATTGTTCTTTATTTATATGGTGGTAATAATCATCTCTAAAATAGGTCTTTAGGTCAGGAAGATCTTTTTTTGTTATTTTGTAGCATAAATGACCCAGTTTCTCTTAAGAAATCAATGGGTTAAAGAAAAAAAAAAGGAAAGATTATTATAGCGTTAAAGAGACTTGTGAGCTATAACAACCAAATGTAATCCAGCCTTATTCGGATCATGATTTGAACAAATGAAATTAAAAAAAAAAATCTGTGAGGCATTTGTACTGGGTATTAGCTAATATCAAAGAATTATCATTAACTTTGTTACATGTGATAAGGGTATGGTGGTTATGCTTTTTTAAAGTGTCCTTATAGCTAGAGAAGCCATATGAAAGCATTTATAGCCTAGATGATGTGAATCTGGGATTTCCTCTAAAACACTGTTTCAAAAAATTGGGGAAGGCTAGTGGATAAATGACACAAGAGAAGCAAAATGCTGGGGACTGTTGAAGGTGGGTGGTGCTGAGGGTATGGAGGTTCACTGTCTAATCTCTCCACTTGTAAGTGTGTTTGGAAATTTCCATAATAAAAAAAGGATCTTTTTAAAAAGATTCCTTTTCTGGTTGGAGATGGAAAACAGTATGTTGCAAACATTTCATCAGCTGATAAGAAAAAGACCAGGATGCTGGGGTATCTTTCTTTGATGCTAATGCTCTATTCTGAAAATCTTTACCCTTTTTTTTATTTTTTTACAAGATGGAAGTTGTTTTGGAGAAGTGACTATGTTTTATCTTTTGAATATCTCAGTGCTAAATAAACGTTCCCTGAGTTTTTAAGGGTAAAAACATTTACGGTTATAATGTCTTCATGATGACTTGACTCTTGATAAAATGTCCTCTTCTGTTTTGAGTAATATTCCATGTCCTGAAGTCTCCTTTGCCTGATATCAGCATAGCCATACTTGCTTTCTTATGCTGGATGTTTCCATGATATATCTGTATATCTTTTCTATCCTTCTACGTTCAGTCTGTTTGCATCTGTGTGTTCGAAGTCCATTTCTTGTGGATAGCATATTGTTGGGTCTTGCTTTTCTGTCCAATTTGGTCCTCTCTTTTTAATTAGTGTTCAGTCCATTCATATTTAATGACTGGTTTTAAGTCTACCATCTTGCTGTTGTTTTCTATTTGTCCTATCTAAGACCGTCATTCCCACCTTAATAAAAAGATGGGATGTGCAGCAAAAGAAGTCAGCCGTTTCCCTGTGGGCAGATGCAGAATTCCAAGCGGCATCGAGCATATCACCCTCTCTGAGAAGCGTGCTCCTGGAGCTCAGTTCCGGTACACCGAGAACGAGGCACGCTACAGTACGGCATCGTGTCAGCCACCTGCCTTTTACTGGACCTCACAGCGAAGGCCACAGCTGCCTGCCATCCTTAGGTTTCATGTAGCCACACTTCTTAGCCCACTTGAGAAATATATTACTGGCTTTAAATGCAATGCCTTTCAATACATGGCTTCAGTGGTGGAGCTTAGGGTTGTGTCAGTTTTTAGGCTCAGAATTCACTACTGTTACACACAGCTCTGTGCATGGAGTAGAGACAGCTTATCATCACTAGATCACAGCTGTCTTCACTCCACCTGTGCTCCCCAGGCCATAGCATGGACTGACGTTCTTGTTTGGGTTTCTGCTCCTGACTGTCCACCTGTGTCCACCCCACCCAGTATCCTAGTCCCCACCCAGGACCGGAACACTGTCCTGCACTCCAAGTGTGTCACCAGGTGCCGAGCTGCCCTTCTGTGCTCCTGCCCAACCACTTTTGGGCACAGCACCTCAAATACCCACTATACCTTAGATGTTCCCTCTGCAGCTCAGTAAGGCCTCCTAAGCCCTCTCCCACCTAGTGAGCTGGCCTTACGGGACTTGCCAGCTCTTCCCCTCCCGAGTCCTTCTTGCCTCATACATAAGCTCTGAGCTTTAATGGCCCTGGTCAGACCAACCCTAACGCACAGCCCTCAGCTCTGGGCACTACATTAGGGTGGATGGATTGGAGGATTCCAGACTATGAAGACTGGAGAGGTCAGACCACGAGGAGTCTTGGAAAATGTAATGTGAGAAGTGGTCCAGGGAGCTGGAATATTTACCCTGGGATAGAGAAGCTTAGACAAGACATGATACTGTGTACAAACCTTTGGCATGCTACCTTGAAAAACACAAGATGGCTTTATTTTGTGTGATTCCAGAAGCAAGAACTAAAACCATTTATGATATATTGTGTTATAAGGTACCTCGGTACATTAACCTTTTGGGATCGGTAGTTGTACTAGGAAAAACTAACCAAAACTGTAGGGTTGGATGCCAGACAGTGGGTGACATGTCTTTCCATGGAGGCCGACTGGCCACTTGTCAGACGAGTTGCTGAGGGTTTGCCTTTCCTGGGTGAGAGGTGACCTATGGTTACCTCGAAACGTGATTCAGTGGGGCTGGATTTTGAAATTGCTCTTCATGAATAGTAGGAAAGAGTAGACCTTGATGATCCTTGACTAGAACCAGTTACCTATTGAATGTAAGCCAAAGAGGCAAAGAGTACACCCCGTTTTGAGGCCCTTACCAGCCTTCCCATTGGCTGGATTTCTCAGCGCCTTGAGGCCTCTCGGCAGGCTCTGTTTCTTCTTCTCTCTCTGGACCCTCCTTCCCACCCCCCTGCTTCCTGATGGACACCCACTGGTCTGACCTCGGTTTGTTGCTCCCCAGTTGGGCTATTCTTGGGACCATGTGTTTTATTCAGATCATCTCTGCCTCCCATACCTGCCTTCTCCCCTGAACAGTATGGGTGGCTCCCTCTCTTTCAGTACACAGAAGCTTCTAGAACGTCAGGCTAACTCCGTCCTCTACACCTGTGCTCAGCGTTACCTGAGAGCTTCTCACCACGGTCACACCTGGTTCTCACTTTCCACAACTGCAAGTCTTCCTTGAAGACTTCTCTAGCCACTGTCTCTGCATTCTCCTCCATTCTTCTCCACAGTCTCCCACACTCTTGAGACCCCAGTTGACCATGTGTTTTGGAGTCTCACACACATACATATACACACACAGGATGTGAGAGCAAAGTAGGACTTTCAGCCCGGATACTGCAGTTTGAAAGCCCGTATCCCCACAATGACATTCAGAAGAAGATGTCAGAGATTCTTAGAGATCCCCAGAAAGGCAGTGTATTGAGAGAAGAAAAATGGGTGTTAACCCAGGCGCCTTGTGGAAGTCACACCTGGCTGTTTCATTTAGCTTATTCTCAGAATCATCAGGGTTTAGATATTCTTAGACTGAATGAAATGTGACAGATTGGCTGCCATAGCAACACAGTTATAAATTCCATTTTGGCAACAAATTTTCACTTTGGAAGATATTCTAGGATTTCTACTTCAACCCACAGACATAGTATTTCCTAAAACATAACAGAAGACTATGTAACAAACACATTTCTGCTCAAAAGTCTTTGTAACCTCCCAGTGTAATGCTTTTTGTGTCTTAAGCCACACTGTATGGCAAGGTGGTTTAAAGACAGAATGGGAAATATGAAATGTCCAGCTCTTTCACTTCTTGACAGCTTTCTGAGAAATTGGGAAGGGCTCTAAAAACTCAGAGCACCATCTAGAAGTTTGCATAGCCAGCTAATGATACCAGACAAAGCAGAAACGGAGGCTGTGACGATTCTGTAGCATCCAAAACCAGTCTCCTTCAAGGCAAGAAACTGAGGTCACAAATGAAAGCCACACCAGACCTGGTGTTTCTACAGTCTCTCAAAGGGAGGACACTGCATTGTGCCCCAGTTTCACTGCAAAGGGCAGCCGTTCCAGGGGGATGTGTGCATTGCTGAGTTCAGGTCCCTTATTAACGATTGCAAAGATACATGTGGCAGAGGAGGTTGTGTCCACAGACTGTGTGCTCAGACTTGTAAAGCTTAACAGATGAACACTTATTGAGTTCCAGCAAGTTCCAGACATACAGAGAGGGTGGTGAGCAACAGAGGCTAGGGGTCAGATACACATGTGGACTTCAAAGAGCTTATCGTCAAGCGCAGAGGTGAAGACAAGCATGTACGTGACCGTGATGTGTGCCCCAAAAGTAAATATCTATGTACCTTCTAACAAAACAGAATTGTTTTTGATGCTTGCCCATGCAAGACAGATGCAAAAAGGGAGGCTCCTAACACCATGAGAGTCCCGAGGGGATGGACTCCATGCCGTCCAGGGATCCAGGGCAGCCTTGGTGAAGGTGGTATCAGATTGGCCCTGGAGAGAGGGGGCTGTTTAGGGATTGGGGGTGGGAGCTGTGCCAAGTGAAGGAGGCATCTGCAACAAAGACTCAGAAGTGATGCTTGGGTATGTGCAGGGAGCAGTGAGACTAGTGCAGGGTGCCTGTAATATAGTGCTTGTGCAATAGCAGTGAGATCACATCAGGAAGCAAGGGAGGACCCTCTCCTGGGGCTCTGCTGCCTTTGAAGGTTTCTGAGCAGAGAAATGACATAATGCAAGTGTGTGGCGGCATGTGTCCCCAAGCAGGGGACATCCCCTGGAGAGTCCTTTCCTTTCTAGAAGATTAAAGTTGCAGACAGAGGCCATGGGACGTCTGAAGAAGACCATTTCAATCTGGTTTCGTCTACTCAGTTTCTTTCCTGTGTTCTGACATTTTCAAAGCCTCCAGATGGTCTCCTTTCCCTGACTGACTTTTAAAAATAAGTGATTTATTCTTCCAACCTGGCAAGGGTTGTCTTTCTTATCTGACTCCCCAAAGCGGGAGGAAAGGAAAGGACATCATACGTTTGTCTGTTAAACATTTGGCAAGTATCAGAACAGTGCGTGTTTTCCAAACTCCGGGCTCCCCTTCTAGGCTGTAAACTGGCGTTCAGTGAGTCTTCCTTTTATACACGCCCTACTATGAGCTGTGATATCTAAGTGGGCATTTTCTGCCAGACTCAGCCAAGGGAAGAGGGGAGAAATGGAAACTTGTTGGGGTTCAGACGACAGAGAAGCGGACTCTTACTTTCTACCCCCTCCTGGGATAATGCGCATTCTGGGTTCCCACAGAAGGCAGAGTGTGGAGGGCGGGAGAAAGCGGATGTTGTAGAAAGAAGGAAAGTGACAGAGAGGGGGATGCTGGGGAGGGAACCGCAGGTCAGGACGGTCTCAGACAGAGCGCGTCACTTAGCACATATGGCACGGCCTTCCAGGCCCCAGGTCCCTGACAAGCCTCATTTCCAGTCCTCATCGCCACCCAGCAATTAAAGACTGGTGGCCCCGTTTTGTGGGTGGTGAATAGGCTCCTTGAGATTTGGTCAACTGCTCATGCCCATGTAGCGGCTAAAGAGGTGCCAGGTTGTTACCCAGAGCTGTGGTTCCAAACTGTCTCCTGACGGAGAAGCCTGCAGGAGGAGGGAGGCTGGACGTGGGGCCTGGCCAGGAGGAGGTGTTGGATCCTAAGTCCTGGAAGGGAGACCCAGGACGCCATCAGAGTGGGGCCCACTCAGGAGCCCGTGCAGAGTGGTCATGTTGCAGGCTTTCTTCAAGAACATGGCAGAACGCAGAGAACCATCTGAGAAGTAGGTGCCCGTTTGTCAGGGCAGAAACAGAAGCCATGATAGGAGTCGGGGTGGGGTGGAAACACATAGGGAGTCCACAGGTAAACGGACGGTGGCGATGGCTGCGCGACAGTGCGAATGTGCTGAATGCCACCGAACTGTGCACATACAAATGGTTCAAATGGTTAGTTTTCTGTTCAGTGTATTCTATCACAATTTTAAAAAATCTTTAAAAACAAATAAGGCCTGGCTTTTCCACTGGTCAGTGAAGTCTATCAGTGAGCAGGGCTTCCTGGCTTCAGATTCAATCTGAGGGCCCTGTTGGGGCAAACGGGGGGCCAGCTGCCCGCCCTGGGCTTTGGGCTGACCTCACAGCAGACGTACCCAGCCTTGGGGACAGGATCGTGGCACAGAGGCGTCTCTGGCCACAGAGGATGTATAAAATTTATGAGTCGAAAGGTCACTTTCTCAGGAACCAGAGGGGAATTTGATGTTCATTGGCTGTGAGTTTTTAAAAGCTGGGCCTGCTGTCCTTCCTCACTTAAAGTTGCCTCCTTAATTCATTTTAAATTGAATGTCCAGACTGCTTGCAAGTGGGATTATGGAAGGGGATGAAAAGGCAGTCATCTGGAATGGCGGTTTTAAGTTTTATTCTTTGGTAACGAAAACCATTGGGTAACCCAAACCACAAATAGCACCAATTGTGGTTTGCCCAGGGCGTTCTCCAGAGTAGACGGACGGGGTTTTTCTGTGGGGAGAATGCCTTGTGTGCTGCCGGGGGTAAGGAAGGGCTCAGAGAGGAAAGCTGAGGCCCCCAACACCAACACTGGAGCTACTGCAAACGAAATCTCCTGATTTGAAGTCCTCAGCAGTCTATCACAGAGCTTAAGAGCATGGGGCACCACCTTTTAAGACAGATGGCTGATTTTAAGTCCAAACTCCATAGCATACATGGGGCCACAGGCAAGTTATTTCTCTGAACTTCATTTGTAAAACCTCCAAAATGGGGAACGTAGCACAACCACCATATGCCTTGAATGTCAGACTGTAAGAAGAGGAAGCGTCTAAAGTGCATAGTAGAGAGCCTGCCACATAGTAAACACTCAGTTATGGTAGTTGTTCCTTCTCCAGTGCCACAATATAGTGAAGATTAGGTCTCAAGTCTGGGGGTCTTGACTACCCCGGGTAAGTGACTAGCCCTCCCCACAACTGTGAACCAGCTCTGATCACGGTGGGTCCACTTTGGATGCCCCCAGGCCGTCGGCATGCTTAGCAACCACTCCTTTGTGAGGCGAAACCTGGATTCCGCTCATGCCTGGGCTTCAAGTCTCTGCCAGTCCCTGGTCAAGCCCCGCCTCCTTTCCCAAGCTTGGCTTTTCTTACCTAAAATGGTATCTGCAGAGTCCCTGTGGTTTCTGCAGGGCCAGGATGTAGGTAGGTATAGCACGTCTCCCTGGGGGCCGAGTGCCGTCGCCACTGCAGCGGGCTCTGTGGGACTGACTTTGTACTCAGCACCCACTGAAGGAACCGCCTGGCCCTGTGGCACCAAGGCGTCTGCGAGAGAAGTGCCACCCCAGGGCTCATCATCCCTTCAGAGAGAATGACTTTGAAACGATTTACTAATTTCTAACGGCACAGCGAACAGACATGAATATATGTATTATCCATATAAAAATGTAAGCATTACAAATACAAGCACAGCTCCTGCATGCTCAGTCTCAGGCCCCTCCCAGAGGCGACTGTGCTGACAGGAAAATCCTTCCAGCTCTGACCCAAGCTTTACATCCGTACATCAGTATGTGGACTTAAAAATAGTTTCGTGGACTTTTTTTTGGGGGGGTGGGGGTGCATCAATGATATGCTATATGAATAGTTGTAACACGTGGTGGTCTTCTGGTGTTTTTTTTTTACTTGATAACGTATGTAGGAGATCTTCTCCCTCATCTTTTAATTCTGCATAGTCTTTCATAGGGTGAACGAGCTGCAGTTTATTTAGCTGGATTCCTTATTGCCGGGCATGAAAGCTGTCCTTCCTTTTTGAGTCTTACAAACAATTCTGCAGTGACCATTCTTGTTTGTCCACATTAGGAACATCTGTGCATATTTTCCTAGATGGGTAATGAGAAGAGCGGAAAATACAGCTTTTATAGGTTAAGTGAAGAATGAAACATAAAATTTTATGGCTTTATTCCCTGACTAGGAATAAGACTGATATAGAATCAAGAGTATATTTAAGAAAAAGAAATGGGCAGGGAGATGGATCAGAACAACATATATAATATATAATATATATAATAATTTAAGCTCATTTTTAAAATTATATAATAATCAAATATTAGTCTATAGTTTTTTTATTTTTATAGAATCCTTCTGGATTTTAAAAATTTGGCCAAAATTTTTTGAAAAAGAGGAATATCCCATCACCTATTAAAACTAATTTAATAAAAGCCACCTGGGATTGGTACACTAACTCACAGCTAAACAGGATGAAGTAGGTCCAGTCAGACTTCAGTATAACTCAGAAGTTTCGGGAGGGATGTAATATCTGGGGGGAAGGGAGGGGTATTTAATAAAATGTGGGGGAATAATTGACTTATTATTTGGAAAAAACTCATGTAGTTATACCGTATGTCCAAATAAATTCTACTAAATTAAAGAAGTAAATATGAAAAATTAAACTTTAAATCAGTATAATACTTTTAGAAAACAATTTGGTAACATAAAGCAAAATTCTTAGAAATGTTTATTACTTCTAATAATCTGATCATCTCACTTCCAAGTGTCAACCCTAAAGAAATAATCCTGATAAGGAAAACTGTGATATCTTATTTTCTTTAACATTATTTAAAATTGTACATTTAGAAACAGCCTGGGTGCCCACCAAATGGAGTATGGCTAAGTAAATTAAAGAAAAATCTTATAATGAAATAATTGCAGCCAGTACAATAATGAAATTCTTGGATTATAAAGTTTTCATAAAATGTAAGCTTAAAATAGCAAAACTGAAAATGCAGGGTGTTTATAAGCAGTTTAAAACAGTAGAAAAAGGAATGATGGTTGTCTTTCAGTGGTGAAATGATAGGTGACTTTTTATGTTTTCTAGTTTTTGGTAGTTTCCAATTTTTAAAATAACTAGCATATACTAGTTTTATAATTCATTATTTCATTCAACAGTGACACTTGAGCACTTACTGTGTTTCAGGCACTGTATTATGTGGTAGGGCGATAGCAGTAACAGTGAGATAAAGTACCTGTTTTACGGTATAGTGGAAGAAAGACAACCGTTAATAAGTAAACCTGATGATGCAATTAGGAACACAAGCAGGGTACTGAGGTAGTCATGAGGGGAAGGCACTCACAGGGAGGTAAGGAAAGGTATCTGAGGAGATGCCACAGGAAACAGAAGGATGAGAATGAATCTGCCATGCAGTCATGGAATAGCATCCCAGAAAAATGGAACAGCAACTTGTTGATGAGGTGGCTAAGAGTAATGTAGGTCGTTTGTATATTGGAACAATTAAGACATGTTTACAACTTCTTCTCACAGCTAATGTCCGTTTTTCATTTATCACCGTGCGTGGTCATAACCTTGTGTGCTGGGAAGGATTCTATAATGTAATGCCTTTCACATGTAAATTTTGGCCTGACCACGTCATTGAAACTTTCAAGTTTGCAAGGACCTGTGCCAGAGACCAAGCCAGAAAGGACAGCCTTGGCAAGCTGGCAGAAACACATCACTATGCTTTAGTCTCCGTTTGTCATCTGTTGTTTAAAGGTTTTTCAATACTATTTTTACTTAATAAAATATTGACTGAGAATTGATTCTGGGACATAATGTTATTGACAGAGCCCCGCAGTATGTATGAATAACAGTCAACATTTAGTGGCTTTAAGGCTCCACAGGACTTTGCATATTCTGAACAATATTATCAGTATCTCTACTTTACGAAAGAAGGGAAACAGCTGCTTAGCCAGCAAGTGGCAGAGCCAGATTTGAAGCAGGGTCCCACTAAACCCCACCCCCAGCTCTCCACTCTGAGAGGCAGCTCCAATTTTTTAAGTTTATTGGAATGACATTGGTTAATAAAAGTATATAAGTTTCAAGTGTACAATTCTATAGTACGTCATATGTATATTGCATTGTGTCATATGTATATTCAACGTGCTCACCACCCAAAGTCAAGTCTCTGTCCATCACCTGACGTTGGACCCCTCTAACCCTTTTCATCCTCCCCCACCCTTTCTCCCCTCTGGTAACCACCATACTGTTATCTATGTCTATGAATTTGTTTGTGTTGTTTGTTCATGTGTTGCTTTCAGTTTTTTATCCAACATATGAGTGAAATCATATGGTTTTTGTCTTTTTCTGTCTGACTTATTTCGCTTGGCATGATAATCTCAAAACCCATCCATGTTGTCGCAAATGGCAGTATTTCATCTTTTTTTATGGTTGAATAATATTCCATTGTGTATATGTACCACATCTTCTTTATCCATTCATCTATCAAAGGACACTTTGGTTGTTTCCATGTCTTGGCCACCATAAATGAAGCTGCAATCAACATTGGAGCACACGTGTCTTTATGTATAAATGTTTTCAGATTTTTGGGGTAGATACCCAGGAGAGGGATTGCTGGGTCATATGGTAATTCTATTCTATTTTTTGAGGAACCTCCACACTGCCTTCCATAGCGGCTGCACCAGTCTGCATTCCCACCAACAGTGTATGAGGGTTCCTTTTTCTCCACAGCCTCTCCAACACTTATTATTACTTGTCTTGTTGATGATAGCCATTCTGACTGGGGTGAGGTGATAACTCATTGTGGGTTTTATTTGCATTTCCCTAATAGTAAAGTTGAGCAGTTTTTCATATATCTGTTGGCCGTTTGTATGTCTTCTTGAGAGAAGTGTCTGTTCAGGTCCTCTGCCCATTTTTTAATTGGATTGTTTGGTGTTTTGTTCTTGAGTTATATGCGTTCTTTGTATATTTTGGATATTAGCCCCTTATCAGAGGTTATTTATTGCAAATATCTTCTCTCATTATGTTAGTTTCTTTTGCTGTGCAGAAGCATTTTAGTTTGATATAGTCCCATTTATTTTTTCTTTTACTTCTCTTGCCTTTGTGGTCAAGTTCACAAAAGCCTCTCTGGAGCTTTAAGTTTAGTACCTGTTTTCTCCTATATATTTTATTGTTTCAGGTCTTATATTTAAGTCTTTAATCCATTTTGAGTTTACTTTTGTATGAGGTGTCAAAAAGCTTTCTAGTGTCATTCTTTTGCATATGCAGGGCCATCTGTCTTGACTCAGTAGCAGAAAAGCCAGTGTCTGGGTTTGAAAAACTCAGACTTTCAGCTGAGTCAGGCCCTGGATGTAGCCACTGGACAACTCATCAGTCCCTGGGAAGTAAATAGGAGTGTGCTCACAGCTCATAAATCTCTGTCACATTCCCCAGTAGGGCGGGTGGCAGGAGCCCTTTGGGGTTTTCAGCCAGTGATGACGCTGCCAGGAAAACACACCCGCCACCAGGAGGAAAAGTAGAGCCTGGTCCTTCACTGCCCTTTGCAGGAGAAGGGCTGGAGTCTGAACCCCACATACTTTGGAACACATGACTGCGAACGGCCCCAGTGAAACGGACACCAGATCAGAGAGGGGTCACGCTGACAGTGCTATTGGGGAGAGAGCAGGGGCGGAGCAGGCCAGCCTGGTTCTGGGCCAGTTTCTCCCCCAGGCTTCCCCTGCTCAGTGGACTCAGTGTTCCATGGTCCAGCTTTCCCACTCAGTGCTACTGGCTGTGCACTGAGATCAGAGAAAACTGCCTTGAGATTCCCCTGGACCGAGTTCAGAGGGCCACAACGCCAGGTAGAAGCTTCCACTTGGCTAATGACTACTGTTCCCTGGGGCAGCAGCAGTGACCTGAGGCATGGAGCTTACAGAGCCAGTCAGTGGCTCAGCACACCTCCCTCAGCGGTGCTTGGCCGGCTGGCACACTCAGAGGCAGGGGTGAACTTGGCCTCCAGCCCCATCAGTAGCACATCTGTCAACTACTGGGTTTGGGGGAGGAGGCTCCTTTATCAGCCCTTTCATTCTTCCTTTCCCATAGCCTGAGATACCCTGGAGGCTGAGCACACACATATCAGACACCAGTGGTCAGATCTTCACAAAACCCTGAGATTCCACTGACCACAGAGAACCCCCATCCCTCCCACGGGAATTCCCACATCAGCAGGTCTGCGGCAGGCCTGACTGCTGCCTGCTGTTCTCATGGGAGGGTCTCCCAGTCCTGGCTGTGACTGGCCAGCCGGGACTGAGATGCCCAAGGGGGCTTTGAGCAATCTTCAGAGGCATCAGGAGTGGGAACGTGTCTTTCAGGGGCTGTGAATGCGGCTCAGAGAGGACCACGACTCAGCAGTCACTGACTCACGAGGTGGGAGGATGGGGACTAGTGGAGGGGCCTTCTACTGTGATGCTGATTTTCTGGTGGGAATTTCTAAGAACCTAAAAAACTAATCCTCCTTCCCACTTTATTGGGGAGGAGGGGATCTTTTGTGCTCTGCAGGACGGGAAGTGCTGGGCACTGAATGAGAGCTGCCAGGGGCCCGTGTACCCAAGGATCTGTGTTTCACTATTGCCTCCCCTCAGTAGGTCTAGAAAAGCAATGGGGTTGGAATCCAGCATTCCATGGCCTTGCATTCACTTGCCAGTCTTTACATCATAGCCAATGGAAAAGGATATTTGCAAAATTCCTTGGGGAGCTACAGATTCACCCACAAGCAGCTTAGAACTTAGACTGAAATGTCACAGAACGGGACAAGTTCAGTTTCCATCAGTGGGGTTCACAGTACAATAGAGAGAGAACAGCTGGATGCAGTGAGAAACTCATTCATTTTACAGACGAGTGGTAATCAAAATATTATCTTGAAAATTATCTATTTTAAAAGTTACTAGTCTCCTAGACTCATTACGCCATTTTCAACCATAACAAGAAAAGATTTTGTAATGGACATTGAAAAAAAAAATCCCCCGGGAGAATGCAGCAAGCTGCTCAGAGCTGAATGCACTGGCCAGGGGTCTTTGTGACTCTGAGACTGAGATGATCCAACTCTCTGCACACTCGTAGTCAACTCCTGTTGTCTGTTGGAGGGCTCTGCTATCATCACATGAGGTTCGGGGTAAAACAGGGTTACAGAGGAGTAGTTCACGCAGGACTCGTGCGCACAGCTCGTATGTTAATGAGTGTTACATCAAAGAGGGAGACACAATATGCAGCATTTCTGAACTTGGACCAAAAAACCCCTTTTATCGCCATCTTACGAGATGAGAGCTATGGAGACCCCACTTTAGGTGACACTCTGTAGTGGAATTCTCTGAAGATACGGGTTTATGTCTTTGTAACTGAAGTTAACCAATAAACTTCCATTCCACGGTGGCGGGAACTGACACAAGGCAGCACAGTCTTTCCTACTTGTTTTCAGTCGCGGTCAGTTCAGGATTTAAGTTTTGGCCATCTAAGGTCCTGGCCCTTTCCTCCCTGCTTTCTGGAGGCCACTTCTGAAGTGTGATCCCATCTCCTAAATTTACCTGTTTTCTATCATGTGGCATCTCCTCTCTGAAGTTCGCTGTCTCTTCTCCCCTCCACCATGGTCTGCCACTTTTGGGGGATGTGGTCCAGGGAAATACAAACAAACCCAGTCATCTTGATGCAGGGATAGTCTGAGGAAAGGAAACTATACTAATGTCAGCGACCTTTAAAGCCGACATTAGTTCCTGACCTTCCCAGAACGGGTAGTCAAAAATGACTTTCTTCTTGGGAAGCAGGACTTCACAGAGATCATGCTGCACCCAGCACTCACTTTCCAGACAGCTCCTGCTTCTCCGTTTGTGGCCCCTTTTTAAGTCATTGAACTAGTTTGTTTCCACCTGCATCCCTCCCTTCATTTATTAATGCTTACTGTCTGCTAGGTGCTTGATACAAAGATGAAAAGACAGAGCCCTTGTACATGAGGGGCTTACAATGTAGGAGAGAGTGAGACTTGCCAACAGTTGGAACATGATGCAATAAACCTGACACTGGAATCAGGGAATCGTCACCATGGCTCTGTGTGGAGGAATCAGGGAAGGCCTCACAAAGGAGGTGACCCTTGACCTGAGGTTTGGAGAACAAGTAGAATTTCATGACTTGGATAAATGCGTGAGGAGTATGGGTCGGTGGAGATTTTTCAAAGTGGAAGGAATTAACTACACATGCAAAGGTGCAGCCATCTGAGAGAGCCTAGTGTGGCCAGGGAGGAGCAAATTGATCGGGAAAGCCGAAACTCAGGACAAATAATAGTAATGAAAGCTCCACTTCTTGTTTACTCTATGCCAGGTGCTATGTCAAGTGCATCAGGTATATTATCTGATTTAATCTTCAAAGCAGACCTTTGGCAGAGGCATGTTTCTTCCCGCTGTATAAATGAGGAGACAGAGCCAAGGCAGCTTCAGTGACTTAAGCAAGAGCCCGCTGTCAGATGCTGGGGGAGCCAGGATGGAATCGCATGGCCCGATTCCCAACGGTTCTGCCCATGGTCCCACCCCAGATGCTAGACAGCCTCCTGGTTGCCTGGGCCGAGTGGTGGGAGGGGCGCTGTGGAGCCAGTGCTGCCCAGGGGAGGGCAGTCCTGCCCCCGCTCCCTCCGGACTCCCTGCCTACCCCAGTGCCCGCTCTCCGGTTCTCACCTTCCCACCACAGCTGGTCTGGGGCACTTGCTTTCCCTTCTGCGGGGCCCCTGGCACAGCAAAAGAACTCTTTTGATGTCATGCAGGGTGTCATGCAGGGTCTCTGGTCCCACTCCCCACAGAAGAACACAGGACATGGTGAGGCCAAAAAGGAACACCCACGGAGCCATAGATGGGGGAGTCATACCACTGTATTCTTGCTGGCGGCATCCGCCTCTCTGCAATCCACTCTTGCTAGCTCAGCCACCATCTTCTTGCTAGCCCCCATTTGCTGCTGGCGTAGTCACAGCAGTTATATTAGTGGCCAATGGCTCACTGGTTACACCTGACAACCAACTAGCCACAGCTGATGGCCATCCAATCACAGTTGATGGCCATTTACTACCTGAGCCAGCACCTTTCCACGTGAGGCCGAGAGCCTGGCTCTGTCCCCACACTTGACTTTGGGTAGAGCAGAGAACCAGCTACCTAGTCTAACATAGTCACAGGAAATTCAGTCATAGGAATTTCTCCAGAGCGTCCTCAGAAGAGCTGTCCTTTTGTCACTGCTGCGGTATGGAAGCTTCTTTGGTAGCTCTGGGTGTCATCCAGCCTGTTCGTGTCCAGTCAGTCAGGACACCATTCTGCACTGACTTCATTCTGCTGCCCACCTCCTCACACATTTGTCTCTAAGGGCTTGGAAACAATGGTGGGAACAATGGTGGAACCAAGAGAGCCGCAGAGCACTTGGGCTGAGGCCCGCGGGCTGACCACCAACGCCCCACGGGTCCCTGAATCACACAGAGTGGAGGAATCCTGGCTTCTGCCCTCGGCTGGGTCAGGAAACAGGTGCAGTGTAAACGCTTCTGAACTGACAAGCTGCGTGAGCAGAGGGATCCCCGGTCACCACACTGCTGTTGTAAGGAGTACACGTTTGTAGGTTCTAGAAAGCTTACCTTTCCAGTGTCGCTGGGGAAGCATGTTAGAAACAGTTGGCTCGTCATTCTGGAAAGAGCTAATTGTCCATTTCCGTCTGGAGGGTTGGGGTTGGCAGCAGTATGTGGAGATGCAGTCAAAAGGGCCCTTGCTGAGAACGTGAGCTAAGACGTGGCCGCCCAAGCGCTAATCACAAATTAGTGTTTTCAAAGTGTGCAAAAGGTGAGGTGTGGCCAGTGAGGGTCCTGGGGTACTTTTCCTATTGCTTTGCCCTCCCTTCATTCTTTGGCTGTCACCGTTTCCCTCCAAACTCATCCAGTTGTCAGCTGTCACCTTTGCTTCTCCATTTGCCTTGAGCACCTCTCAAGATTAGGGTTTGGGAATTCTTTCCTGTGAAGTGCTAGACAGCAAGTATTTTAGGCCTTTTGCATCAGCCTGTCACAACCACTCAACTCTGCCGCTGTGGCATGGAAGTAGCCATAGACAATATGTAAACAAATGAACATGGTGGTGCTCCAATAAAACTTTATTTGCAAAAGCAGGTGGTGGGCCGGATTTGGCCATAGTTGCCTGACCCCTGCTTTAGATTTTGTTTTTTTCCTTTTCTGTTTTGAATTCCAAGAATAGGAACAAAATGTTAAAAAGGCAAGCTGTTTGTGTCGTTGCTTTTGGACTCGCATTCCCTCATTTTTAACATTTCCGAAAATCCACTTTGTCTTGTCTTTACAGATGGTTATTTAAATAGAAAGCAGCTGTGAAGGCAAGAATCCTCTCAGTGAGCATTTAAAATAGTAAACTTTAATACACTTTTTGTTTAGCTACCATGTTTCCCCGAAAATAAGACCTAGCTGGACCATCAGCTCTAATGCATCTTCTGGAGCAAAAATTAATATAAGACCCGGTATTATATTATACTCAGTCTTATATTAAAATATAAGACTGGTAGTATATTATATTATATATTATAAATATATTATATTACATATTAAGACTGGGTCTTATATTAATTTTTGCTCCAAAAGACGCATTAGAGCTGATGGTCTGGCTAGGTCTTATTTTTGGGGAAACATGGTAGATATAGAGATTACTGGTATATGGCAGAATAATTCAGGAAAATTTTCTGCACCCTACAGTCCCAGGCATGGAATAATAAATGCTTCTTGCTGGCATGAGTGAACATATGGAAGCCGAAACTGTTTAGAAATGATTTCTTTACAAATCATTTGGAGGTGATTCTATACGGTATGTGCATATGGTATCTGGATTCTATATGGTTTAGAAGTGAGTCTATATAGTAACACATAGTAGACTTCACCTTTCATGATCTTGATTGTGGAAGCTTCCCACAGCACCTGAGCTTCCTGGTGCCAAGGAACACACAGGAAGGTTTTAGGTAAAGGCACAGTGTTGACACTCTCCACAGGTTTGTCCTGTCACTGAGACAGGTGACCTCCAACCCTCCGAAAGACCACACTACGATCACTCAGCCTCACAGATACAAAAACGCCCATGCTGGCATCCTCCCCCATCGGCTCGTGGTGAGAAGGAGAGAGGAGGACTGACAGCTGGGATCCAGTCTTGCAGTCTGTGCTGGCCCGGCGCAGCCACCTGACTCGGCCTCCCACCAGCTTCCAGAGAATGCTCAATGGAAGTGTACGAACGGAAGTCTGGGAAATGGTCATGATAAAATGCCAACCGGAAAACTGTAGAACAGAAAATCTAATAACGGGATGATCCCAACTTTGTTTAAAATACTTATCTAATTTTCTATACCCATAGACACAATCCTAGGAAGAAATATGTCAAAATGTCCACAGTGCCTATCTCTCTGCAACAGAAGTAGATGACTTTAATTTGTCCTTTTTCTGTCCCATAATTCTAGTTTTTCTATAATAAATATGTCTGGCTTTTCCAGTTTTAAAATGGCTTAATTTAAAAAGATAAAGAATGGGTAAAAAGATAAAGAAAAGACCAGTCGCCCTTTTGTCTTATTGCAAATAAAAGAGCAGGCTCCCCTGTGACAATCTTTCCATCCACCCTGCAGCAAGTCCCTCTTCGGCCATGTGGAGCTTGCCAGAGAAAAAGAAGCCTGCCCTGGGGATGCTCAGACATCTGCCGGGCAAGTGCGTTCTCCTCCTTAGCAGTCAGAACTCGTGTGGCTTGGGCCTGAGGCAGGGGCTGCGTGCGGTTCTCCTTCAAAGAAAAATGGCACACTACTTGTTTCAGCTTGGCCTGGCCTTTCCGCCTCCTCAGCTTACCCAAAAAATACCACAAAGCTAAATGAACAAGTGGTATGTCTTGACCTTTTATAAATACATCTTTTAAAAGAGTTTTCTAAAGATACTTATGTTCTTTGGAGAGTATTCCAGAGAAGGGACAGTTTCTTAGAGGAACACACATATTTGAAAGCATAGCTCTTGTGTAGAAATTTTCTCTTTCTCTCTCTCTCTCTCTTTTTCTCTCTTTCGTTCCTTTCTTCCTTTCTTCTTTCTTTCAGTTTACTGGGGTGACAATGGATAGCAAAATTACGTAGGTTTCAGGTGTACAATTCTGTCATACATCATCTATATATCACACTGTGTGCTCACCACACACAGTCAGTTCTCCTTCCATCACCATATATTTGACCCCCTTTACCCTCATCTACCACACTCCTCCCCACTTGCCCTCTGGTAACCACTGAATTTTGTCTGTATCTATGAGTTTTTGTTTATTTGTTTGTCTTATTCCTTTGTTGCTTTCAGTTTTATATCCCACATATCAGTTAAATCATATGATTCTCGACTTTTTCTGTGTGACATTTTTGCTTAGCATAATAATCTCAAGGTCCATCCATGTTGTCGCAAATGGCACTATTTAATGTTTTCGTATGGCATAGTAGTACTCCATTGTAACATATATATATATATCACATCTTCTTTATCCAGTCATCTATTGAAGGACACTTTGGTTTCTTGGCCACTGTAAATAAAGCTGCAATGAACACTGGGAAATTCCTGCTTTCTTCATGATGAAGAAAAGGAATTTCATTTTGAGGTGATGGCCAGGATTCAGGAGGCCTCCTTGAGGTACTATTGGCAGTGGCTTCATTATTTTATGCGGTTAGCCTCTATTCCTAGGGCCAAGGGTCTCCCTTCTTGGAGACACCCCCACTTTTCCACTGAGAAGAAGATCTTGTCCTTGGTCAGGGGTCCTTGAGTCAAAGCTGTGCTGCTGCTGACATTGGACAAGTTACACTGAGTCCTTCTGTGTCTTTCTGCTGCTATTCCAACCCTACCCATGTCAAAGAGAGACTGTGAGGACCACAAATGAAATATTCATTAAAGAACTCATTATATCATCCACCCCATCGTATTATTAGCCACGCCCCCCCCCCCCCACACACACACACACACACACACACACACACACACTTCCAGGTGTTCCCTGGTTCCATGGTGGTTTCTTCAGGCCATCATTAAGGTGCTCTTCCTCTTCCTTTAGCCTCTCTCGATTGGGAACAGCTGGCCCCTTGGTCTAAGGGATGCTTATGGACAGCGTTGATGGATTAGAAATGATCACTCAAGTCCCACCAAGAGTACAGACATTGTCACAGCCCACTCTTTGCTCTTATCATCTTAAAACACTTAAAACACTTATCAACTTAAAAAACTTTTGAAGAGCATCACCAAACGTGACTTAGCCTTCTCTTCAATGTGATGTTCCAGCGTACTGTCCTTTCAAACTGAACAAATAGCCATGAAAAAACCCAGTCCTCTTGTTTTAACAGACTTTGCTGGGATTCTTGCATCCTGTTCTTGATGAAGAATCTACTATAAATTCTTAGAAAGGCAGTGATTTAATGAGAGTGGCTATCAAGTGCATAGCCTAGAACTTGGCCACATTGAAGCCTCAGTTACGTAGACAATATTTGGTCATATAAATAAATATAAATACAATTGACCCTTGAACAACATGGGTTTGAATTGTGTGGGTCCTCTTCTATGCAGATTTTTAAAAAGTGAATACCTATACTATTTGTGTTCCGTGCGTGGGAGTCCGCAGATGCAGAGGGCCAACTGCATGCATTGATCTGCATCATTCTATAGAGGGGACGGGAGCATTTGTGGATTTTGGTATCAGCGGGCGTCCTAGAACCAATACCCCATAGATACTAGGGACAACTAACTTTTAGGGGAAGCAAAAGTTATATGCAGATTTTCAACTGCACAAATATCAGCACCTGTAGCCCCCGCGATGTTCAAGGGTCCACTGCAGTGAGTTCTCCAGTCTCCGGTGCCCACCTTCTTGTCGCGGGTGCTTATTTTGGCCAGAAGAGGGCAGTGTTGTGCGCATTGTCTCGCCCAGAACAGTGGTGGCCCCAGGAGACCAAAGCTCTTTATTAAATGACAGGTATTTTTGGAACAGGTCACTTGACTCAGATTTTTGTGTTGTATGCCTAAAATGACCAGGGCGACAAGGCTACAAAGACCAAGGCAGAGGAGGCTTTCAGGAGTTAGCACGAGACCATAGGGCACTCTGCAGTCGCGGGAGTAGGAAACGTGGACAGCTGGAGACCCTGTTGAAAGTGTCATGGAGTGGGACCCACAGAATGGTTCTAGGATTGCCAGACAGAGGTCGGGGAGACAGTCCTCCAGGAAGAAAGAAGAAGAGCATGGCAGAGGCCTGTACACATCCTGAAAGAGAAGCCAGGATGGCTAAGAGTCAGGTTGCTTTGGGCCCAAAGTGTTTGAACAGAAGGTTGAAAAATAAGATTGGAGATTTGGCCAGGTCCAATCACTAAGGCCAAGGGTTTTAGAAGATCCCATAATAATGACTAACATTTAGTGAACATTTACTGTATACCCGGGTGTCTTAGTCCACTTGGGCTGCCAGGACAAAATTCCACAAACTGGCTTAGAAACAACAGAATTTATTTTCGCACAGTGCTAAAGGCCAGAAGTCTGAGATCAGGGTGCCAGCATGTTGGGTAAGGGCTTTCTTCCGGGTCTCAGACTTCTCATCTTCACGTGGCAGAAGGGGCGAGGGAGCTCTCTGGGGTCTCCTTTATCCAGATCTCAAAGGCCCCACCTCCTAATCCCATCACACTGGGCACTCGGATTTTACCAAATGAATTTTGGAGGGACACAAATGTTCAGACACCAGCACAGGGTATGCTTCTGAGCATTTTACAAGTAAAAATCATTAAATCCTTAAAACAACCCTGTAAGATGGGTACCATGATTCTTCCACTGAACACAGGACACTGAATATTGCAGGTTGGTTCTCTGGAAAGCCCACTGAGATGATGAGGTTGGTTTTTTTGGTGGTGTTGTTTTGAGAGTGCTTCTGGGTTCAACATCTGAGGGAGGGAAGGGAAGCAGAGGGACGAGCAGGACTAGGCTGAGGGAGAAGCTGGACTGCCATGCAGTCTCAGCAAAGGCTGCAGCCTACCTCAGGGGCGCTCTGAGGCTGGGAGGCCCTTCAGAGAGATTCCGAGTCCTGGCTTTCATACCAGTCCTGGGATGTGGGTGCCCCTGGGGAAGGACAGCTCTCTTAAGTCAGGGCCAGTGTCTGGAGAGAGACTCAGCGGAGGGTTGTCAGCATGCCAAGCAGCTGGGGGACGACTCCTTTAGTCCTAAGGGGGTTCTGGCAGGTGCAGCCCAGATCCCACTACCCTGAGCTTAGCAGACTTGCCAAAGTCATCTGCTCCTCAGTGGAAGAGGCAGGACTTGAAAGCAAGGCAGCTTCACCATGTCACCCTATTACAGTGTATGTTGTAGGGATTGACGGACGTTTCTAAGCAGAGGCAACATGCAGCTCAAACCTTACTTTAGAAACATCACTCTTGATAGTAGCATATAGAATGGGTGAGAGAGGAGACAGATGGGAGGTGAGATTTTTTTAGAAAAATAAAGGTAATACTAGCATATAGTTCTAAATTCAGAAAATACAAAAGGGTATGTAGTGAAAATAAATCTTCTCACCCTAGTCCCCTCTCCTCCCTGGCCACAGTCATCCTTCCCAGTTTTTTTATATATTCTTCCAAGACAGTATATGCATATTTCAACCTAGATAGACATGGAATCTACATTTTTACACTCTCGTATCTCACCTTGCTTCACCTTGATTTCATATAACAACCTGACTTAGATATTGCTACAGTGCCATTTATATGAAACTGCCCAGTTCTTTTAAAGATGGCAGATGTCTTCACTGTGTGAATTTACTGTAACTTATTGAACCAAACCTGCATTTTTAGATTGTTTTCAATCTTTCCCCCCAGCTTTACTGAGAGATAACTGGCGTATAACCTTGTATGTTTAAGGTATACAATGTGTTGATTTGATACATTTATCTACTGCAAAGTGGTACCACCTGTAGCATTAGCTAACACTTCCGTCACGTCACTTAATTACCATTTCTTTTTTTGCGGTGAGAACATTTATGATTTACTCTTAGAAATGTTCAAGTATACACTACAGTATTGTTAACTATAGTCACCATGCTGTACATCAGATCCCCAGGACTTTTCATCTTATAACTCAAAGTTTGTAACTTTGACCAACATTTCCCCATTTCTCCCACTTCCTGGCAACCATTATTCTACTCTGTTTACTGAGTTTGGCTTTTTTAGATTGTACATATAAATGAGACAGTACTTGTCTTTCTCTGTATGAGTTATTTCATTAGCATAATGCCCTCAAGCTCTATCCATGTTGTTGCATCTCAAACGACAGGATTTTCTTCTTTCTCATGGTTGAATAACGACCCATTGTCCATATATTCCACATCTCCTTTATCCATTCTTCTGTTGACAGACACTAAGTTTGTTTCCATATCTTGGCTGTTGCGACTAATGCAATGAATGTGGAAATGCAGTATCTCTTTGAGATCCTGTTTTCTTTTCTTTTGGGTAAATACCCAGGATTGGGATTGCTGGGTCTTATAGTAGTTCTATTTTTAATTTTTTGAGGACGCTTCATACTATTTTCCACAGTGGCGGCACCAATTTACACTCCCACCAACAGTACACGAGGGTTCCCTTTTCTCCACATCCTCACCAACACTTGTTATCTCGTCTTTTTGATAATGGCCATCCTAACAGGTGTGAGATGATAATTCACTGTGGTTTTGATTTGCATTTCCCTAATAAGTAGTGAGGTTGAGCATCTTTTCGTGTAGCTGTTGGCTTTTCATATTTCTCCTTTGGAGAAATGTTTATTCAGGTTTTGTCCATTTGTTAATTGGGTTATTTGGGGTTTTTTGCTATTGAGTTGTTGGAGTTCTTTTTATAAGTTTTAAATATTAACACCTTATCAGATATACAGCTTACAAATATCTTTTTCTATTCCATACATTGTCTTGTTACTTGTTGATGGTTTCCTTTGCTGTTCAGCTTTTTAGTTTGATGTAGTCCAAATGCTGATTTTTTTCTTCTATTGCCAAGTCCATAAAATCATCTTCATGACCGAATGTCTAGGAGCTTACTGCTCCTAGGAGTTTTATGGTTTCAGGTCTTACGTTCAAATCTTCAATCCATTTTGAACTGATTTTTATGTATGGTGTATAATAGTGGCCCTGTTTCATTCTTTTGCATGTGGTTGGCCAGTTATCCAACACCATTTATTGAAGAGACGATCCTTTCCCCATTGTATATTCTTGGCTCCTTTATCATAAATAATTTGACCTTCCGTGCGTGGGTTTATTTCTGAACTTTCTCTTCTGTTCCATTGATCTGTGTCTTTGTTTTTACGCCAACACCCTTTCTGGGTAATACCCATGACGTGGAGCAAGGCCAAGGCCAAGTCTGGGGTCTTTGGAGTGCATTGCAGTCGGCCTCCAGGTGTGTATTTCAATTAGAAGCCCCATCAGGGTGATGCTTTAAGATAAGCAAATAGGCCTCTTTCACAGAAAGACGGGGTGTTTTTCAGTCTGTTTCCTCTGTGCTGGGCCCTCGTGGGGGTGCGTCCATGTGTGCCAGCCTTTCAGACCTGTTTCTTGGTTTAGTAGAGCCTTGTGGACACAAGCCCTGAGGGCTTCCTTTGGGTCTTTATCTCTCAGGTCCAGGCCTTAAAAGTTGGGAGTCCCCAGCATGTGGTTCAAACCCTTCATTCCTTCCTCAGGGAGAAGCTGGGAGTGTGCGTTCCCTCCCGCTTGTAGGTCATCACACCAGGGAATTTATGGCAAGGGAAATTTATTGGCCTCTTTCCCATTTCGATGTGGGTTTTTTTTATCTCATTTGCCTGATGTGTCGGAGTCACTCATCTAGTTATTGGGTTTCTTGCATAGGAAACTGTTCTATATGTAGCTGAAGATTTGGTGTGTCTGTGGAAGGAGGTAAATTCAGGATTCTCCCGTCACCTTCTTGCACCCTAACCCTGTCTCTCATCTTTTTGACAGCCATTTTGACAGTTGTGGGGTGTTACCTCACTGTGGTTTTGATTTGCATGTCCTTAATGACTAGTGATGTCACTTATATTTTCGTGTACCTGTTGGCCACCTGTGTGACTCCTATAAGGGCCTGAGAGGGGCTGGAGCCAGTTCATGGACCACAAGCAGGGGATCGAGGTCTGTCTGATGCACGGGTGGGCGAGACTCCCCCTGGGTCCCTTGCTATATGGCCGCTGGATCTCACAGCTCCCACAAAGGCACTGCTGTTCATGGATGGATGCCAAGTTTTTGTTGGAGGGCAGGACAAAACCGAGGGATGACTTAGGTCACCGTGATGCTAACATCCCTTCCAGTCTTGTCTCTATAACAATACTGTCATGTTTGTGCAGGTGGCAGTCTGCATGTGTGGGAGTATTTCTATGAGAAAAAGCCCCAGAGTGACTAGATCAAAGGGTCGATGAAACTTTCATTTTGATAGATACAGTCTATTCCTCTTTACAGCAGCTTACACTCTATCCACAATAGAGGAGAGTGCCTATATTTCCCCATATCCCGACAGGTCATTTCACTGACCTGGGAAACGTAGCAATCCACTGGGGCTCTAGTTTGCATTTATCTTACTAGGAGTCAGGCTGAGCTTCTTTTCCTATGTGTAAGAGAGATTTACTTTACCTCTCCTGTGAACTATCCATATTCTTTGTGCATTTTTCTGTCCCAGGTTTTGGTTCTATATTTCTTGATTCACTGGAGCTCTTTCCTTTTAGACAGGAGTGATATATTTAGAATATCTTTTGAAATCATCCAAGGAACCCAACTAGAGAAAGCACAAGAGGGGCTGTGTGTCTGTTTGAAGTCGGGGGTCACACACAGGGTGAAAGTGATGAGCGCTCTGAGGGGTGTCTGTGTCGCTGGGCAGCACGCAGGGATGCTCACCTGGGCCGGTTTTCTGAACCTCACCTACCTCTCTCTCCGCCGCGTTTATTTCCACAGCTCATGTGCTCCTCGGTGCAGAAGGCCCTGTTTGAGGAGGAGGACCATGTCAAGAAGCTGCAGCGGAAGGTGGCCTCCCTGGAGAAGCGGAACAGGCAGCTCCGCGATCGCGTGAAGAAGGTCAAAAGGTCGCTGCGGCAGGCGCGGAAGAATGGCCGCCACCTGGAACTGGTGAACCAGAAGCTCAGGGAGAAGCTGGCGGCCACGGCAGGAGCCGTCCCGCACATCAACGCCCTGGGGCAGGAGCCCGCAGGCAGCACCTACCTGCGGGGGTAGCGCAGGGGCGGTTGCCTCTCCCCGGGGAAGGGCAAGCGGGGGCGTGGGTGGACATGCCATAGTTCACATCTTGCCAAAGATATTTTCCTATGCGTTTGGTGGTAGCGTCTGGCTGGTTTGAAGGGTCCCTGCTGTCCCCTCCTGGCCTGGTCCAGACAGCGCTCAGAGCCCAGAGGCAGCAGCATCCCGGAGGGCCTGTCCTCAGCTTCCGGGGTGGCCTCCAAAGTGCACAGACTGGGCAAAGAACACCTTAGACCAGGGGTGTCCAAACTTTTCTCAACGTTTTTCACCAAGGGCCACATGCGGTAAAATACACAAACAGCCGGGCCACTCACTCGAGGTGAAGTACGTATTGCCTCACCTGGTTTATTTAAGTAAACTAAATATACTTTTGGAATTTGCTGCGGGCCAATTAACAATGGATTGCGGACCGCAGTTGGCCCGCGGGCCGCAGTTTGGACACCCCTGGCTTAGACTCTCTAGCTGTAAGATGCCTTTATCTCAAAAGGGAGGCAGTGTGGCCTCAGTTCTGTGCTCTGGAACTACTTCCTAGTTTTGAGGAGTAATCTAAATTAAGTCATGCAACCTTCGGGGGTCTTGTTTTCCAGATCTTTGGAAGGAGGATGGTGGCCTTGCAAAGCAACCAAGGATGCCTGTCACTAAACATGTGCAGGGTGTCCCTACTCTGGCCAGCATTTCCTCACAGCTGTGGCATATTAGGACTTAATGAGCTCCTCACAGGTAAGGGAATTGAGTTGGGTGGCAGGTCATTCAAAAGATAAAATACACCTGATTTCCAGCACCAGCTCCCCAGAGCTGAACGTGGTACCCACGGGTCACTGTAATCAAGTGGGGCTTGGCCTGTATGGGCCCATCCTAGTTCATCACACCACGTTCCTAAGTTGGAAAACTCTGAGCAATATCTCAGACATTGCTAAATTCTAACTTCTTGTTTGGCAAGTCATTTATTGCGACTTTTCCAAATTCAAGGTGAGCTGCCCCAGTACGCCGTGGACTTCTGTTCTTTAAAGACATCTCCTTACCAATTGGGATCAGGTGACCTTACCTCATTCCTATGTAGGTTCCCAAACAGCTTGTTCTAGCTGATCCATTCTCCGCTGCTTTATGCAAATGCTTTCCACCCATCAGGACTGACCTTGCCCTAGGGTAATGTTTGCATATCTGCCCACGTGTCAGGAATGCACCTGTATGCAAGCAAAACATTTCCTGTTCTTTGAAAAGAAACCTTTAAAGACAGCACTACAAGTAAAGAGTGGAGTGTTCCCTATACCCGACACTTGAGCTCTTGACTTAGGCACATTGGATCAAGTCCCAGTTGTATTCTTAAGTCAGTTGAGTGCCCATCTCTTGGTTATCTTCTGCTGACGGACTCAAGTTTCCCTCCCCTGTTATTTCACATAGAAGCTTCTGGCCCCTCCCTAGAGGATCTGCTGTCCATAAGACCACCCAAGACACTGCAGGGCCTGAGTATGCTGCCTTCTCCATTGGAAATGGCAGTTACTGTCAGATTTCCATTCCACTGGCAGCCAGTGTGGGGGCTGAACCTTGTGTCACTTGTGTGTCAGTGGCCTCAGGGGAGAATTCTGGCCGGGACTGGATGGCATTGGACCTTTTTGCTCAAGGGCACTTCATTTTCCCACTTCTGCCACCACTTTATTAGCTGTATGCTTCCTATTGGGGTATAGTAGAAAGTGCCTCTTCTAGTTTATTCTTCCTGGGACATTTCCTTAGAGCAGTTTTGCTTCTACCCACGGGAATGACAAGCCTAAGGGTGATTTACAGCCAGTGTTTGAAGAACTGTGGAAGCTGGGTCTCTACAGATGCCTTATGTTCTGCCTTTTCAATAAATATGAGCAATATTTCAGCCACAACAGTAAAGCGATGCATTTCTTTGGGGTTAAGGGGATTTCAAGATTTCCAGCTTTGGCCTGGAAAAGCAATTTAGATCCTGTGGGGGAAGCATGTGTGGGCAACACCTGGGCCATTGAGGACACTGAGCTCAAGTCTCCCTCTGCCTTCCCGATGGGATGTGGCCTAACCCTGTCTGTCCCAGCATTCCCAACAAACCTTTTCAAGGCGTCTGCAGAAAAGCAGTCATCCTGGCCTCCTGCCAAGGGGCAAGCAGCTTCATTAATCAATGTCTTCAAACATACACTCGAATCTGTGACCAAAGGGAACGCCCCGGGTCCCTGTTATCTGCTCTGCTGTCATCTTACCATAGCCCTTACCACCTGCTTATTGTCCTAGTGGTAATTTTTTATGCAGGAAAACTGCAATTATAAATGCTCACCGGAACATGACACATGTTAGCCAACCTGTCCGAGCACTAGCTCTGAATGCAGGCCATTGTTTAGTTCCACTTTGTGCTTCCAGGAGACCAAGTGACTTATCCAAAGCCACATAATAAGCAAGAGGCAGATACAATCTACACTTTCAGTACAGTCCCCAGGAGTCACAGGCTGCTAGCAGGAGGGCCGCACCCTGGGGGGGAGAGGTTTCTCGGGTTGCCACATTGTGTTTGCGAACAGCTTTGCTGACTTCAGTTTGGGCCACCGTCTCTATTGCTATAGCTCCCTGTGTTTTATGTTTTAACACCAGGATGTGTCACGTGTGTATGGCAGCAGAAGATAACAGGGATTCTCTCTGCTGTGGTACAAAAGCCCGTCTTCCTTTGGGGAGAGAGAACACGAACTCAGACCACAATATCTGCTCAGCTGTCGGCTCAGCAACAGTCCACATTCTGTGATGGTTTAAAAACAATCAAGCACCCAACATGTATTAGGTTCTTTCACACGTATTCTCTCATTTAATATTCCTAATAACGTTATAAAATAGTTCTCTTGATCCCCATTCTCCAAGAGGAATCCGGGGCTTCAAGAAATTAAGTAAATTGTCCAACGTCATAACTAGGCCAATCATCAAGGATTCAACTCCAACTTTGCTTCCGTTCAAACTTGCTCATCTGTAAAAGGAAGCAAATTATCACTCCTACCTCAAAAACTATTAAGAGGATCGAACAAACTTATTCATGTAAATGCTTAGCACGGTGCCTGACACTGCACAAGCACTCAACAGATATTGCTTACAGTAATAATTTTTATTATAAATGCTCACCAGAAAGGCCCAACACCTGTCAGAAATAAGAGAATATCTGGTGAGATTTTGTATAATTTTCTTGTTAATCTTTACCTTAAACTTTTGCCTCTTCCAGTCACCAGACAGCATTCCCATCCCAGCTCTTTCTCTTACTTTCTCTTTCCCTTATTTCTGAGCCACCTGCTTTTCTTTCACAATCAGTAATTTATTCCTCCCGAGTTACGGAAAATATATAGTCCATCAGAAATGTGCTTGCTCAGCTTCCCAGCGTGTCTGTCATTGCGCTGTCCTCCTCTCCGTCCTCCCCACTCAGAGGAAGGGACATCCCTGCCGCCCAGGGTCAAACCCTTTCCCTGTTATCTTGAGTTCATATCACTCCTCTCGAAACCTGCCTCCCCCAAGGTTCCCCTCTTTTATCATAAACCTTTTCTTTGTTGGGCACTCCTGCCCTTATTCCCCAGCCATGCTCATATTGACCCATCGCAGGAAAAAAAGAACAAACATAGCTTATAGGAAGTATTTTGAGGTGGTCTTTACAGATGGTGACATAGAAGGCTCCTGAACTCCCCTCCGCCCACAGACACACCAACTGAACAGCTACACGGGGCAATTTTTCTCTGAAAGAAATCCAGAAACGAGCTGAGTGACTGTCATACATCAGCGAACAAGAATATACCCACACCAAAACGAGTAGGAAAGAATGAGACACACACTTGCCATCAACCGCATCCATGGAGTGAAGGGTTTGGATCCCATACCTAGACCACAGGACTATACAGCAAACCATGAAGCAGTTACGAAGGGGCACAGCATTCACTTCAGCTGTCACCCCAGGACCAGTGCCCAGGGAGCAGGCTGAACACAACCATCTCTGTCGTTCCCCGAATGGGGTCTGTGTGCATACTTTAAACAGCCCAAGGGCCAGGCTTCTAATTTTGCACACATCTGGGAGCCAGTGGGCATCTGCCCTACCCTCTCCCTCTAGACAGCTCCAAGTTACCAGTATCTCCCGGGAGGGAACTTGTACAAACATCTGAGACTCAGATGGGTCCCCAGATCACCTGACTCTGATAGCCAATGGGGCTCCCACTCAGGAGTCCCACAGGACTGTAGCAAAGACGCTCTTAGCAGGCTCTCCCCCTCCCAGGGCCCAGCGCAGAGGGAGCCGACAGAAATGCCCATCTCCCAGTCTCCCTGATTCGCATTGCTCACAAGCTGCTGCCTTCTAATTTAGCATGCATCTGGACTGCATTCCTCCCCGAAGACAGGGAAGCCGTCATACACCTCCCCTGCCATCTCCCACTAGTCTGCTCCAAGTCACCAGTTTCTCCCTGAAAGGAGCTTGTACACATCTGGTGCCCCGGCTTTCATGGCTGCCGCCTGAGGGACAAGCCCCCAAACTGCCTGGCTGTGACACTTAATGGGGCTTGCATTCATGAGTCCCTCAGGATGTAGCAAACAAAGAAAATGTTCTTAGCAGGCACAGGAGCACCATTTGCAACTGCATACTGGGGCCCAGGACAGAGAGAGCAGGCAAAAATGCCCACTGCCCAGTTTCTCCCTGGATGACACCTAACTACATACTTTCTCAGCTGGTGTCTGAAGGTGCAGTTTCCAACCAGCCTGCATATAGCTAATGATTGTGATCTTTGCTTTACGGACAATGGCAAGTCTTGGTACACCTGCTACTACTGGGAGCCACTAGGAAGAATGTAGGTGGCTTGGACAGTCACAAAAGTTAGAGAGACAACCAGGAGCATGAGCCAGGCTGATCTGGTGGATGAGGTTTATCTCCTACACAACAGCACAGTCCAGACTGGGAGAGGTGGCTGCTTAATGCATGAAAAGCAGCACAGAGACTCAAGGAAAAATGAAGAAACACGTTCTAAACAAAGAACAAGACGAAACTCCAGAAGCAGATCTTCATGAGACAGATATGAGTTATCTGATAGAGAGTTCAAAAGGATGGACATAAAGATGCTTGCTGAGGTCAGGAGAGCAATGCACAAACAAAGTGAGAATTTCAACACAGAGACAGAAAATATAAAAAAGAACCAAACAGATAACAGGGCTAAAGAATATAGTAACTGGACTGAAAACATTAATACAGAGGTTCAGCATCAGACTAGATCAGTCATAAGGACCAGTGACCTCGACAGGGCAGTAAAATTTACCCAACCATAGGAACAAATGACTGCAGACAGCTTGAGGGACTTATGGGACACCACCAAACAGGGCTATATACACATTTACAGGGGCCGAGAAAGACAAGGGAGAGAGGGAGAGAGAGAGAGAGAAAGAAAGGGGCAGAAAGCTAATTCAAAGAAATAATGGCTGAAATGTTCCCTAACTTGGGGAAAGAAACAGACATCCACATCCAGGAAGCTCAGATTCCCAAAAAAGATGAATGTAAAGAGACCCATGCTGAGACACATTATAATTAAATTGTCAAAATTAGACAAGAAGAGAATCTTAAAGCAGCAAGAGAAAAACAACTTATAAGATTATGAGCAGATTTTTAAACAGAAAAATCTTTTGCAGGCTGGAGGTACTGGGGTAATGTACTCAAAGTGCTGAAAGAACAAAACTGCCAATCAAGAACACTACTCGGCGAAATTGTTATATCAGAATTGAAGGAGAATATGGTATTATACATACAAAAACAAAAAGACTCCACAAAAACAAAACTAATAAATAAACTCAGTAAAATTGCAGGATATAAAATAAATATACAAAAATTGGTTTCATTTAAGTTGTCCTTCAGAATGAAAGGAGAGATAAGGAGTTTTACAGACAAGCAAAAGCAGAGTTCAGCACATTACACTGGCATTTCAAGAAATTTTAAAACGACTACCTTAAGATGTTAAAAAAAAAAAAAGTTGCTAATAAATATGAGGAAAACATATCAAAATATAAATCTCATGGATAAAGGTAAATATATAGTTAAAATCAGAATAATGTAACTGTGGTAGGTTAATCACTTATAAAGCTAGTATGAAGGTTAAAAGACAAAAGTAGTAAAAATAACTATAATAATTTGTTAGTGGATACACAAGATAAAAAGATGTAAATTTTGACATTGAAAACAAAATATAGGGGGAGAGTGTAGAAATGTGAGAGCTTTAGAATGTGTTTAGACTTAATTTGTTATCAGCATAAAACAGACTATTATAACTCTAAGATGTTTTATGTAAACTTCATGGTAATCACAAAGTAAAACCATATAGTAGATCCACAAAAGATAAAGAGAAAGGAATCCAAGCCCACCACTGCAGACAAATTTTTAAGTCAAAAAAAGAGAGAGCAAAATGAGAAGGAACAGAGGAATTACAAAACATCCAGAAATCAATTAACAAAATGGCGGTAAGTCCATATTAATTTAATTATTAATGGATAAATTCTCCATTCAAGACACAGAGTGGGTGAATGGATTACAAAACAAGATTCATCTATATGCTGCCTATAGGAAACTTACTTCAGCTTTAAGGACACACACAGACTGAAAGTGAAGGGATGAAAAAAGATGTTCCGTTAAATGGAAACCAAAAGAGAGGAGTAGCTATACTTATCTCAGACAAAATAGACTGTAAGACAAAGACTGAAATAAGAGTCAAAGAATATCATTATATAATAATAAATGGGTCAATACAAGAGGATATAATATCTGTAATTACTTATGTACCCTACATAGCAACACCTAATTCTACAAAACAAGTATTAATAGACTAGAGAGAAATAGCAATATAATAATAGTAGGGAACTTCAATACCCCACTTTCATCAATGGATAGATCTTCCAGACTCAAAATCAATAAGGAAACATTGGACTTAAACAACACATTAGGCCAGATGGACTTAACACACTGACAAAACATTCCATCAACAGCAGAATTTTCTCAAGTGCACATAAAACATTTTCCAGCATAGACCATATTCTAGGCCACAAAACAAGTCTTAATAAATTTAAGAAGACTGAAATTATATCAAGCATGTTTCTGACCACAATGTTATGAAACTAGAAATCAATTATAAGAAGAAAACCGGAAGATTCACAGCTATGTAGAGATTAGACAACATGTTACTGAACAACCAGTGGGTCAAATAAGAGAAATGAAGAAAATACCTTGAGACAAATGAAAATGGAAGCGCAACATACCAAAACTAAGGGGGTGCAGCAAAAGCAGTTCTAAAAGGGAAGTTCATAATGATAAACACCTACATCAAGAAACAAGAAAAATTTCAAACAACCTAACTTCACATTTTAAGGAACAAGAAAAAGAACAAACAAAGCCAAAAGTTAGCAGAAAGCAGGAAATAAAGATCAAAGCAGAAATAAGTAAAATAGACACCAGGAATGCAACAGAAAACATCAATGAAACTAAGAACTATTTTTTTTTGAAAAGATAAACAAAACAGACAAACATTTAGCTAAACTCATGAGAGATATAGACAGATGATAGATAGATAGATAGACAGATAGATATTAATAGATAGAAGATTCAAATAAATAAAATCAGAAATGAAAGACGAGGCATTATAACTGATACCAGAGAAATACAAAGGATCATAAGGGACTACTATGAACACTTACATGCCAACAAGTTGGACAACCTAGAAGAAATGGATAAATTTCTAGACATGCAAACTATAAAGATTGAATCATGAAGAAAGAGAGAATCAGAAGACACCAATTCAGGAGACCTAATCAGTAATAAAAAACCTCCAAGGAGACGTCATCAAAATGGCGGTGTGAAGTGAGCCTCTGTAAAGCTCCCCTGGAATTTACAACAAATGGAAAAACTATCACTCCACAAAGGACTCCCTGCACAGCAGACAGGCAAGACGAGGAGGCCCACTACTGAATTCACCTAAAGGTGGGCGAATCGCGCCAGCGGGGGAGGGGGGAAGGGAGAAGTGCAGAGACAGAGCCACACGGGTGCAGGACGCAGACCTGGCTCAGTGCTCCGAGCTCGCTACATCCCGGAACTACCGCAGCTGCAGGAGAGGGAAGAACTCAGACTGTTAGGGCTCCGCTTATGGCCCACAGGGCTGAGGGGACAGCCTGTAACACGGCTGAACCCAACGCTCACGGCAGAGACCTCGGAGAAAAGACTGAGGGAAGAAGGCTGAAAACGGTGGTTTAAGCCCTCACTGCCACAGAGAACAGAAGCCTTAGGCATTGAGACTAGCCACCCCCTCCCTACCCTCCCAGAGCTCGCCCCGCCCCATCTGCCCGGTGCTAGAAGCGGAACAGTAGCAGTGTCAAATCAAAAGAACAGAATATTTGCTGTTCTGAGAACTGTGGACTGCAGACACAGATTCGAAGCCCAACTAGTACCGTCTGTGGTGGTGCTCACCGTCATTGCTCTGGGCCACCTCTCACAACTCACCCTGCCCCTGGCCCCACCTATCTGGGTGGATCTCTGCAGGAGTAAACAGAACTGCTGAAACATATGGGCTCTGAATCCGGAGCAGGAAGAGCTTTGGAACTTCAAAAGCTCTCCACATACCTACACGGACACTGCGCCCTGTGACCCAGATGAACTATTAACAGAGGAGAAGCCCGTTTCCTAGGGAATCCCCCCCATTGTGTGAGAAGCTGGAATAGTGCAGAGAAAACATAGTACTACTATGTGAGAGAGAAAAAAAGGCTGCGTCAGAGAGAAAATAAAACATTCTACCAACAAGTTTTGGAAAACAAAAGAAAGACCTCTTCTTATCAACCTGTTGCAGAAGCCATTCCAGTAGATGTCTAGGAAGAGAAATAATAAATCAGTAATAATTGCCATGAATAACCAAGACAACAAGACAGATCAGAAAGAAAGTGAAAAGTCTCCAGAAAAGGAACATAAAGATATGGAAATATGTGACTTAAACGACAGAGAATTCAAGATTGCAGTTCTGAAAAAACTCAACGAGATGCAAGAAAACACAGAAAGGCAGTTTAATGAACTCAGAAACACAATCAAAGAACAACATGAGCATTTTACAAAAGAGATTGAAATTTTTAAAAAGAGCCAAATAGAATTTCTGGAGATTAAGAACTCAATAGAAGAAATTAAGAATGAAATAGCCAGCTTAGGTAGTAGAGTTGACCAGATGGAGGAAAGAATCAGTGACATCGAAGATAGAAACCTGGAAATGACACGGATGGAAGAAGAAAGAGACTTGAGACTTAAAAGAAATGAAAGAACTCTACAAGAACTTTCTGACTCCATCAGAAAGAGCAATATAAGAATAATGGCCATACCAGAAGGAGAAGAAAGAGAAGGGAACAGAGAATATATTCAAACAAATTGTCGATGAGAACTTCCCAAATTTGTGGACAGAACTGGATCCTCGAATCCAAGAAGCAAATAGAACACCTAATTACCTCAATCCCAACAGGCCTTCTCCAAGGCACATTGTATTGAAGCCGTCTAAAATCAACGACAAAGAAAGAATCCTCAAGGCAGCCAGGGAAAAGAAGATGGTAACCTACAAAGGAAAGCCCATTAGATTATCATCAGATTTTTTAGCAGAAACTCTACAAGCCAGGAGGGAGTGGAACCAAATATTCAAACAATTGAAAGAGAGAAATTATGAGCCAAGAATAACATATCCAGCAAAGATATCCTTTAGATATGAAGGAGGAATAAAGACCTTTACAGACATAGAGAAGCTGAGGAAATTTTCTAATACACGACCTGTACTACAAGAAATACTAAAGGAGGCTATTCGACCACCATCAACAGGGACAATTTGTGGCAACCAAAACATAAAAAGGGGGAGAATAAGGCCTGAACCGGAATATGGGAATGGAGAAAGTAAGTGTGCTGAAGAAAATGGAATACTCTAAATATCAAACTTTCTTTTACATAAACTTAAGGGTAACCACTCAAAAAAAATCCAGAACTGAAATATATACTGTAATAAAAGAAGAAACAGAGGAAAACGTCATAGAATACCACCACATGGAAATAATAGACAACAACAAAAAGGCAAAGAAAACAATGGAGACACAGCCTTACCAGAAAACTGAAGATAGAATGACAGGAAATCCTCACATATCAATAATCACCCTAAATGTAAATGGACTGAACTCACCAATAAAAAGGCACAGAGTAGCAGATTGGATCAAAAAATTAAACCCAACCATATGCTGTCTCTAAGAGATGCATCTCAGCTACAAGGACAAGCATAGACTCAAAGTGAAAGGGTGGAAATTGACACTCCAAGCAAATGGTATCCAGAGAAAATCAGGTGTAGCCATAATGATATCAGATGAAACAGACTTCGGGGTGAAAAAGGTAACAAGAGACAAAGATGGACATTTCATAATGGTAAAGGGGACTATACAAGAAGAAGACATAACAGTCATCAATATTTATGCCCCCAATCAGGGAGCACCGAAATACAACAAGCAACTACTAACAGAACTAAAGGGAGAAATTGACCAAAACACAATTATACTCGGGGACTTAAATACATCATTGACAGCTATGGGTAGATCATCCAAACAGAAAATAAATAACGAAATAGCAACCCTAAATGACACATTAGATGAAATGGACACAGTTGACATATATAGAGCACTTCATCCTAAAACATCCGATGATACATTTTTTTCTAGTGTACATGGAACATTCTCAAGGATAGACCATATATTGGGACATAAAATCAGCCTCAGCAAATTTAAGAAGTCTGAAATCATACTGAGCATATTCTCTGATCACAAGGCTTGGAAATTGGATATCAACTGCAAAAAGAAAGCAGGAAAAAACACAAATACATGAAAATTAAACAACATACTTTTAAAGAATGACCGGGTCAAAGAAGAAATTAGAGGAGAGATCAAAAGATACATAGAAACAAATGACAATGAAAATACATCCTACCAAAATTTTTTGGATGTAGCGAAAGCTGTTTTAAGAGGGAGATTTATATCATTACAGGCCTATCTCAAGAAACAAGAAAAATCTCAAATAAATAATCTCACGTTACACCTTAAAGAACTAGAAAAAGAAGAACAAATGAAACCCAAGGTCAGCAGAAGAAAGGAAATAACAAAAATCAGAGCAGAACTAAATGAAGTAGAGAACAAAAAGACAATGGAAAAAATTATTGTGACAAAGAGCTGGTTCTTTGAAAAGATTAACAAAATTGACAAACCCGTGGCTAGACTCACTAAGATAAAAAGAGAGAAGACACTAATTAACAAAATCAGAAATGAAAAAGGGGAAGTTATCACGTACGCCACAGAAATACAAAGGATCATCTAAGAATACTATGAAGGACTATATGCCACCAAATTCAATAACCTGGAAGAAATGGACAAGTTCTTAGAAACATATAGCCTTCCAAGGCTGAACCATGAAGAACTGGAAAATCTAAACAGACCGATCACCAGTAATGAAATTGAATCAGTCATCCAAAACCTTCCCAAAAGCAAAAGTCCGGGACCAGATGGCTTCACTAGTGAATTCTACCAAACCTTCAAAGAGGATCTAATACTAATCCTGCTCAAACTCTTCCAAAAAATTGAAGAAGAGACAGTACTCCCCAACTCATTTTATGAGGCCAACATTACCCTGATACCAAAACCTGGTAAGGACAATACAAAAAAAGAAAACTCCAGACCAATATCTCTGATGAATACAGTTGCAAAAATCCTAAACAAAATTCTAGCAAATCGAATACAACAATTCATTAAAAAGATTATTCATCACGACCAAGTGGGGTTCATCCCCGGAGCACAAGGATGGTTCAACATCTGCAAATCCATCAATGTGATACATCACATAAACAAAATCAAGGACAAAAATCATTTGATTATATCCATTGATGCAGAAAAAGCATTTGACAAGATACAGCATCCATTTATGATTAAAACACTTAATAAAATAGGTATAGAAGGAAAATACCTTAACATAATAAAGGCCATATATGACAAACCCTTGGCTATTCTCATAATTAATGGTGAAAAACTGAAGCCCTTTACGTTCAGGAACACGACAGGGCTGTTCCCTATCACCTCTGCTTTTCAACATAGTGTTGGAAGTCCTTGCTAGAGCAATCAGGCAAGAGAAAAAAACAAAAGGCATCCAAACTGGGAAGGAAGAAGTTAAACTGTCACTCTTTGCAGATGACATGATGCTATATATAGAAAACCCTAAAGACTCCACCAAAAAGCTGTTAGAAACAATAAACGAATACAGTAAAGTTGCCGGCTACAAAATCAATATACAAAAGTCCATTGCATTCCTATATACTAACAATGAAATCTCACAAAAAGAAATACAAAAAACAATTCCTTTTGCAATTGCAGCAAAAAGAATAAAATACCTAGGAATAAACTTAACCAGGGATGTTAAAGACCTATATGCTGAAAACTAGAAGACATTTTTAAAAGAAATTGAAGAAGACACAAAGAAATGGAAAGACATTCCGTGCTCATGGATTGGAAGAATCAACATAGCTAAAATGGCCATATTATCCAAAGCAATATATAGATTTAATGCAATCCCCATCAAAATCCCAATGGCATTTTTTAAAGAAGTGAACAAAAAATCATCAGATTTGTTTAGAACCACAAAAGACCCTGAATGTCAAAGCAATCTTAAGAAAAAAAAACAATACCGGAGGTATCACACTCCCTGACTTTAGCTTGTACTACAGGGCTACAATAATCAAACAGCATGGTATTGGCAGAAAAACAGACACATGGACCAATGGAATAGAATTGAAAACCCAGAAATAAAACCACATAAATATGGACAGATAATTTTTGACAAAGAAGCAAAAAACGTACAATGGAGAAAAGACAGCCTCTTCAATAAATGGTGCTGGCAGAATTGGATAGCTGCGTGCAAAAGAATGAAACTGGACTGCTGTCTGTCACCATGTACCAAAATCAATTCAAAATGGATCAAAGACTTAAGCATAAGACCTGAAACAATAAACTGCATAGAAGAAAACATAGGTACTAAACTTAGGGACCTTGGGTTCAAAAAGCATTTTATGAATTTGACTCCAAAGGCAAGGGAAGTAAAAGCTAAAATAAATGAATGGGACTATATGAAACTTAAAAGCTTCTGCACAGCAAAAGAAACCATCGACAAAATAAAGAGGCAACCAACTGAATGGGAGAAGATTTTTGCAAACAGTGCCTCCGATAAAGGGCTAATATCCAAAGTATACAAGGAACTCACGCAACTCAACAACAAAAAAACAAACAACCAAATTGAAAAATGGGCAGAGGACCTGAAGAGACATTTCTCCAAAGAGGACATACAAATGGCAAATAGACATATGAAAAAATGCTCAACATCACTAATCATCAGAGAAATGCAAATAAAAACCACAATGAGATATCACCTCACCCCAGTCAGAATGGCTACCATCAACAAGACAAATAGTAACAAGTGTTGGAGAGGCTGTTGAGAAAAAGGAACCCTCATACACTGTTGGTGGGAATGCAGACTGGTGCAGCCGTTATGGAAGGCAGTGTGGAGGTTCCTCAAAAAATTACGAATAGAATTACCATATGACCCAGCAATCCCTCTCCTGGGTATCTACCCAAAACATCTGAAAACATTTATCCATAAAGACACATGTGCTCCAATGTTCATTGCAGCTTTATTTACGGTGGCCAAGACATGGAAACAATCAAAATGTCCTTCGATAGATGATTGGATAAAGAAGTTGTGGTACATATATACAATGGAATACTATTCGGCGGTAAGAAAAGATGAAATAGGAACATTTGTGACAACATGGATGGATCTTGAGATTATAATGCTAAGTGAAATAAGTCTGACTGAAAAAGCAGAGAACCATATGATTTCACTGATATGTGGTATATGAACCAAAAACAACAAAAGAACAAGACAAACAAATGAGAAACAAAAACTCATAGACACAGACAATAGTTTAGTGGTTACCAGAGGGTAAGGGGGCTGGGGGGTGGGAGATGAGGGTAAGGGGGATCAAATATATGGTGATGGAAGGAGAACTGACTCTGGGTGGTGAACACACAATGTAATTTATAGATGATGTGATACAGAATTGTACACCTGAAATCTATGTAATTTTACTAACAACTGTCACCCCAATAAACTTAAAAAAAAATAAAATGAGGTTGGCCAAAGAACTAGAAAAAAAAAAAACAAGAAAAAAAAACCTCCCAACACATAAAAGTCTAGGACCAGATGATTTCACTGGTGAATTCTACCACACATTTAAAATAGAATTAATACCAATCATTCTCAAACTCTTCCAAAAAGTAAAAAATAAAAGAGGAGGGAGCACCTCATAAGTTCATTTTATGAGGCTAGCATTACTCTTATAACAAAACTAGGCAAGGACACTTATAAGAAAATTACAAGCCATATCCTTAATGAAAACATGCAAAAGTGCTAAAACAATATTATATTAAAATCAAGTATTACATTAAAAACAAACTGAATTCAACAATGCATTAAAAGATTATACACCCTGATCAAGTGGGATTTATTCTGGGAATGCAAAGATGTTTCAACATCCACAAATCAATCAGTATGATACATGACATCAACAAAGTGAAGGATAAAAATCATATAATCATTTCAACAGGTGCAGAAAAAGCGTTTGACAAAGGTCAACATCCATTCATGATAAAAACTCTCAACAAAATGGGTGTAGAGGGAAGATACCTCAACATAATGAAGGTCATATGTGTCAAACCTATAACTAATATCATACTTGATGAAAAACTGAAAGCTTTTTCTCTAATATCAGGAAAGGGACAAAGATGCCCACTATCGTGACACTTTTTTCAACACAGTACTGGAAGTCCTAGCCATGGCATGAAATTAAAGGCATCAAATCAGAAAGAGAGATATAAAATTGTCTCTATTTGCAGATGACATGATATTATACATAGAAAATGCTAAAGATCACATCAAAAAAGTGCTAGAACAAATTCAGTAAAGTTGCAGGATACAAAATCAATATGGCAAAATCAGTTGTGTTTGTGTTATTAAAAAGGAACTATCAATATAAATTAGGAAATTAATATGATTGCATTAAAAGCATAAAGTACCTAGGAATAAGTTCAACCATGGAAGTGAAAGATCTGTATGCTGAAAACTGTAAGACATTGATGACAACATTTGAATATACAAATGAATGGAAGGGTATTTTGCGTTCATGGATTGGAAGAATTAATATTGTTTAAATGTCCATACTACCCAAAGCAATCTACAGACTCAATGCAGTTCCCATCAAAATCCAATGGCATTTTTCACAGATAGAACTAACAATCCTAAAATGTGTATGAAACCACAAAAGACCCTAAATATCCAAAATAATCTTAAGTAAGAAAAACAAAGCTGGCAGCATCATGCTCCCTAATTTCAAACTACATTACAAAGCTATAGTATTCAAAACAGTATGTTATTGGCATAAAAGCAAAGACATAGATCAATGGAACAGAACAGAGAGCCCAGAAATAAATCTACACATTTAAGGTCAAATTATGACAAAAGAGCCAAGAATATATAATGGGGAAGGATAGTCTCTTCAATAAATGGTAGGAAAACTGGACAGCCACACACAAAAGAAAGAAACTTGACCACTGCCTTACACCATACACAAAATCAGCTCAAAAGGGATTCAAGATTTGAATAAAAGATCGGAAACCATGAAAGTACTAGGAAAAAACATAAGGGGAAGCTCCTTAACATCGGTCTTAGCAATGATTTCTTGAATTTGATACCAAAAGCAAAACTAAACAAGTGGGACTACATCAAATAAAAGCTTCTGTACAGCAAGGAAACCATCAAAATGAAAAAGGAATGGGAGAAAATATTTACAAATCATATATATGATTAGGGGTTAATATACAAAATATATAAATAACTCATACAACTCAATAACCAAAAAAAAAAGCAACAATTTGATTTTAAAAATGGGCAGAGTATCTGAATAGACATTCTCCAAAGAAGACATACAGATGGCCAACAGTTATATGAAAATGTGCTCAACATCACTAACATCAGGGAAATGCAAATCAAAACTACAATGAGGTATCACTATACACTGTTGGGGTGCCTATAATCAAAAAGACAAGGAATAACAAATCCTGGTGAGGATACGGGGAAATGGGAACCTTTGCACACTGTTGGTGGGAATGTAAATCGGTACACTATGGGAAACAGCATGGAGGGTCTTCAAAAAATTTAAAATGGAGCTACCAGCAATCTCACTTCTGGGTATTTACCCAAAGGAAACGAAATCAGTACCTCAAAAAGATATATGCACATCCATGTTCATTGTACATTATTCACAATAGCCAAGACATGGAAACAACCTAAATGTCCGTTGGCAGATGCATGAATAGAAAAGATGTGATGCACAGACACACTGTAATAACATCAGCCATAAAACAGAAGGAACTCCTGCCATTTGGACAACATGGATGAACCTTGAGGGCATTATGCTAAAGGAGATCATTCACACAAAGTATGACAGACATTGTATGTATTATTTATATGTGGCATCTAAAAAAGTCAGACTCACAGAAACAGAATCTAGAATGGTGGTTACCAAGGGCTGGGGAGTAGGGAAAATGGAGAAATGTTGGTCAAAGCTTACAAACTTCCAGTTATAAAATGAATGAGTTCTGGGGATCTGATTGTACAGCATGGCGACTATAGTTAAAGATACTATATTATATATGTGAAAGTTGTTATGAGAGTAAATCTTCAATGTTCTTACCTCAAAAAAGTAACAGTTATTATGTAACGTGTTAGCCACGCTATGGTGATAATCATTTTGCAATACATAAGCGTATGAAATCAACACATTGTACACCTTAAACTTACACAATATTCAAAGTCAATTATATCTCAATAAAACTGGAAACAAATAAAAAAATATAATTGAGTATCACCATCCTTGAGTGTCACCAAAAAAATTTATTGAGTATCACCTTCCTCTAAAGATCAGAGAGGAGTGGAGATATTGCCACTGAAAGTGGTTCCTGATGTCATTGTGGATTGGGGACCTAGCGTACAAAGATGTAGCAATGCTCACCTTCCAGAGACAAAGTTAGTATTTAACTAACAGAAAATATGACCAAGGAGTTTCCAGGACTAAAAAATTAATGGAGCTCCTGACAATATGTACAAGGCGTGATCAACAAATATGATGGATAATTTTTTTAAAAAGTTATTACAGTAAAAGACACATTGCCATTAATCCCTCTCAAAATATTCCCCCCTCACTTCAAACACACTTGTCCCATCACTCATGCCACTTTCTGAAGCAGTTCTGGAAGTCCTCTTTCATGAGTGTCTTTAGTTGCACTGTCATGGCTGCCTCAATGTCCTGAATCAATTCAAAACGTTTACCTTTCATGGTCATTTTGACTTTGGGGAAGAGCCAGTAGTCGCATGCTGCCAGATCCGGTGAATAAGGTGAATGAGGACACACCATAATGTTTTTATTTGACAGAAATTGCAGTATACCAGACGTGATATGTGACACGGAGCTTTGTCATGATGGAGGATGATTTATAGCACACTTTAAAACACACCTTGTCTCAACCGTGGCTCACATCCGAACAAGTTGAAACTTATCACACACTGTTACTAAGGTTTGATTCACCACTTCCCATATTGAAGATCCCTGCCTTTATGTTGGGTGGCACTCGGCAGCAGCATTTACCATGTTTTGTGATCACACCTTGTATATGTATATGTATATGTATATGTATATGTATATGTATATGTATATATACGGCAAACAGAGGCCTGGCTTGAGTCTCTACTTATGAGAAAGTAATAGCCCTTCAACTGATTCCAAGACCTGAAAAGTTCTGAGAACCCCTTGATTTAAGGGGAGATAAGGAACCCTGGAAGAAAGACTTTGCGGTAACATTGTAGAATGCTATACATCGTCCTAGTTATCTACCGAGGACATGTAGGTGGCTGCCAGGTTAAATGTGCACTGGAGAAAGGGAAATTCTAAAACCTTCCTGGGACTGGACAATGGTGCTGGGCTCTCGCTGAACCAACGTCAGAGGGGACGCTCATGGGGGCCGGGCAGCAGATGGGGTTCTGGCTCACGTCCGTCTCACAGCAAGTCTCACGGGTCTGTGAATCCATTCAATGGTTATTTTCTCCAGCTCCTGAGTGTGCAGTTGGAGTAGATGTTCTTGGCATCTGACAGATGCCCACATGGATCCCTGATCGAGATAAGGCTGTTACGTCAGGGGAGGTCCAGAGGAAATCGTGAAGTATATAAATAATAAACAAAACAGAATCCATGAGAACGATATCCCACCAAATATGGAATGTCAATAAGAGAGAGAAATTACTGAAAGGAACCAAATGGAAATTCTAGTCGAAAAGCACAACAACCGAAATGAAAAATGCACTAGAGGGGGTCAACAGCAGATGCAAATAGGCAGAATAAAGAATCAGTGAATTGAAAGATAGGTCAACTGAGATTATCCTGTCTGAGAAACAAATTTTTTAAAAAGTGAAGAAAAATGAACAGAGCCTAACAGGCCTGTAAGATACCACAAGCCAACTAAATACACTGAATGTGAGTCACAGAAGAAGAAGAGGAAATGAAAGGGGAAGAAAGTAGGTTAGTGGTTGCCAGGTGCTGGGAGTGAATGGGGAGAGTGGGTACAGGGTTTCTTTTGAGGTGATAAAATGTTCTGGAATTAGTGGTGATGTTTGCACACCACTGTGAATATCCTGAAAACCATTTAAGTATGCACTTTACAACATTTAAAATAGTAAATTTTTGTGATACAAACTTTCTATCAATAAAAAGGAATGACCATCTCAGTTGCTCCTGCTTTTCCTCTCTCGTTACACCCCCTCTTCCTAAGCCACAGGGCATGCAGCTCGGTCTTTGCGTACCCCATTCCCCTGCCTATCACCTTGGTCTCTCTTTGTCCCCTCTATCTCAGAAAATCTTTTTCAAGTGTCAAAGTCTATCGTGATCCTCATTCCCCACAGCAACTGCTATAATTCTTTAAAATGTTATAGTCTGGAAGCGGATAGCTACTGAGAAGCCTTGGGTTGTCCAGTCTAATCTCAACTGGAAAGTTTTGCTAAGGATCATTTTTTTAAATGTTTGGTGAAAAACAAGTACCATAAAAGTTACCATCTTAGCCTTTGTAAGTGTCCAGCTCAGCAGTGTTAGGGATATTCTCTCTGCGCAACAACTAAATATCAATTATACCCTGACTGTGAAGCCTTCCCGAATTGGAATCCATTAATCCTTCCTCTGTGATCCTGTAGCATTTCGGGCCCCCTCCCAGTCTAGCCGTGACCACATTTCTTGCTGGTTAGCTCTTGTGTCTGTTCCCCTCACTAATTTGTGAGCTCCGTGAAGGCAGGGCATGTGGCTGATTGATCAGTGTGACACTAACTGAATGCTTGTGGAGGAAAGAAGGAAGGGAGAGAATGAAGGGGTAAACAGTAGCGTCATGTATCGAGCCTCCCAGAACTGTAAGAACTGGAGACATGTAAGGACAGAGGCAAATGACACTCTTCATCACGCACGCTTCTGCCTCTTCCTGTATATCCTTGCCTAACATCTGGCCTCACCCCTGACCAAGCACAGGGCCGGGGGTTACTCCGTGGGTTCCAGAGAGCTGTCATTACTGGCCTCAAGGAGAATTCTACCTCCAGGACAGTTTCTTCCATGGTGAATACCTTACAGCAACCAAATGGCCATTATCCAAAGCCACCTGCTCTGTGTATAAAGATTCAGGATCTTTTTAGCTTCCAACTTTCCTAGACTATAGGAAACACCCTTGAATAGTACCATCTGCTCACCACGTTATACAACCAACACACAAGAAAATAGCTATGTGGCACAATCACTCTTTGGTTATTCAGACACTATTTCTCCAGGGAGGTGATTAGAAAGCCCCTTGCTTTTTTCCCCCCTCCCTACCCCTCCTGCCACCCTTTGGTGCCTGCAGAACTTGTTGGCTTTGGCACTGGAGGCTGTGAACATATTGAAGGGGTAAAACTCTAATGAGGTTTTCCGCTGCTTTCTTCAACCTTTGCTAACGGCTCAGGGAGGAGGTTCAAAAAAGGAACTAAAATGAAAACCTTTGGGTATCTGTGTTTTTCCAATTAATCCTGTTCCCCATTAAAGAACCATGAGTTGGCTGCATCACGCTCCTCCCATGACACGACTCCTTTTTCCAGATGGCTAGCACAAACTGGATGCCCTGGCATTTCATTTCTTCCTGTCCAATAAAACGAGAAAATTCAAACCAGACACTGAAATGTCCCTTCTTTTATTAAAAACAGTTCTCGCGGAGCTGGATTCTCTGAGAGTGAACTTCAATTATTTCTGAGTTTCGCACGCTGGAAACAGGGACAAAACTGCCATTCTAATAGTGCTAGACAATTATATCATGAGGCTCTAAATTAGTGGTTCTCAACCCTGGCTTCCCAGTAGGGACAACTGGGGAGATGGCAATAAAAAAAATGCCTGCCAGTCTGCCCCCTGCCTACCTGCATGGGGCTCCTGCATCAACATGAAAAACAAAACAAATCAAATCAAAACAAAACACCTTCAGTATGATGATCATATGTAGCCAGGGCTAAGAATTCACTGCTCTGAAGATAAAACAGGTCATTTATCTTCAGGATAAACATTTTATTCTGGGAGGAATTATTTTGGGGAGACTCTTTGGTAAAAAGATATAAATCGAGGTACTTGCAGTAGCTCTGAATATTGGTAAACTGATCCAAATGCAAATACTTGAGGCTGATATATTAGCTATCTATTGCTGTGTAATCACTGACTACAAACTTAGTAATAACTAATAACTCAGTAAAACTGTGAGACAATAAAGTGTCCTATAGACACATTTTTCTCACTGTCTCCACCATTTCCATGCTGGGTATTTGTATGCAGGACGACTGGCAACCCTGGGGGTAGCTGAAAATCACAGAAGCACCGATAAATCACCTGTCATCTTCTTGATGTAGTTTAACATCCAACAAGAAGAGTCTGTAACATTCAGTGAAAAGCGCACAGAAATCCAGGACCAAAGGGACTCCAAGGATTCTGTAGATTACCTTTGGCGCATGCTCACTGCCCTTCTTCAGCCTGTCTTAGTTCCAGGGCAGAATGCCACGGATTGCGGGGCTTAAACAACAACCTTTATTTCTCAGGGATCGGGAAGCTGGGAAGTCCAAGAACAAGGTGTCAGCACACCTGGTGTCTGTGAGAGCCCTTTTCCTGGTTTACGGGGAGCTGTTTGCCCACTGTCACCTCACATGAAGGAGAGCAGAGAGAGAAAGCAACTCTCTGTCTCTTCTAAGGGCACTAATCTCACATGAGGGCTCCACCTGTAGGACCTACTCTCCTCCCCAAATGCCCCTCCACCAGACACCATAACTCTGGGGGCTGGGTTTCAACATAGGAATTTGGGGGGGGACACAAACATTCAGTCTGTAGCACTCTCTCTCTGTCAAGGATGGCAGTCAAAGACCCATGGGAAAACTTCCAACCATGGAAAGGATGCTTCCCGAGCCACAGGCCATCGCTGTGAGAGGCAGACACGCAGGGCTGAGTTTTATCCTCGTTTCTTGGAAATGTTTTCTCTATGATGTGGAGATGATTGAGCTTCTCTGTACTAGTTTCCCAACAGGAAATTTAAAGTCAACCAATCCATTTATCTGTCATCTTTATATCTATATTTGCTTTTCAACATGGCCCCTGAAAATAGAATTGATTTTCCAATTTTCCTAAAAGTCAAAAGGATTGATTTCTTTTTTATACTCACTCAAGTGCATGGATTTTGTTTGTTGTTTGTTTTGTTTTGTTTTGTTTTTTTAATCTTTTCCAAAGAGCCACTTTCGCTCCACCCCCTCCCCTTATCCACAGGCAGTGCTTAGAACTCATTTTCTTTGTTCACTGAGATTTTGCTCAAGGCAGTCTCTTTACTTGGAGTTAATAACTCAGACCCAAGTGTTTAGTTTGGAAGAGGGAGGAGGCCGCTGCAAATCGCTGGGTTGCTCAATTCAAGGCCAAGCGGAAAGTTTTTCTAAGCACCCACTGGAGGGAGGGGCCAGCCTAGCCCTCCCACAGCTCCCCTCCAGGTAACTCTGTCAGTGTCCCAGAGGCACAAGCCTTTCAGATCCACCCAGTCTGCCTGCGTGCCAAGAACTACACACTCCGGGGACTTCAGAGATCAAAGAAATGCATGAGTTTGACAGACATGATTTTTTTTAATTTCTATAATGTTTTTCTCATTTTGATTGTGAGCATCAGTGATGATGAGTAGAATATTTTTCCTGCCATCATTAGAATTTTCATCCTATCCATCACTCACTCCAGCAAACAGTCTGAGGCTGTGTCTTCCTTTGTCTGCACACCATGACGCATGGGCCACCAGTGGCCTGCAGCAGGGTCACGATGTGGGGGTGGGAGGTATTGGGGGTGGGGAAGCTACAACTGGTTTGCAGCTCAGGAGGAGGCGGGAAGAACGAGAGGCCCTCCCCTACCACCACTTAACTCCCATCCCATAGAACCTATTTCTGCTTTAAAAACTGTATGTCAGTCATAGTTACACATTTTCAACCCATTGGTCACTTTTTCATTTTATTTTTGCACTGGAACTCTCAAGGACTGGATTACTGCCCTTTAATTTTTGGAGGAGGGTAGTGGTAAAAATGAACATTATAACCTACAGAGCAGAACACACAAAAAGTACACGACATTTCATGAAGAACTGTTCTTATATCTCTGAGAAAAAGACTATTCTCGACTCATGTTTACTATTTTGGTGCCAGACACCAACCAAGTGCCAAAGAGCCAACAGGTTGTACACAAGTACTTCCCATTTTCTGCTCTCAAATAATCCAATACCAGCAAGGTTTTGGCTGGGAGGGTCACCAGCCTCTCTTTCCTGGAGACACTGGCTGCAAAGATTTAAGCCCTGCCCCTTTTCTGCTGTGCCCTTCCAAAATACTGGGATTGATAGATACAGATGCTTCCAGAACTTTATCACACGAACCATTTAGTGAAGAAGAGACAGCTTTTTTCATCAGACTAAAAAGAGGCATAAATAATATTTCAAAAGAAAAACAAATTCTAACATCTCTCTGCATCCGTCACAACTTCTCTCAACCCGTGAACTTTGACCTCCTCTAGAACGATGGAAATTTTGCCAGATTTTCCGGTGGCCTTTTATGCCTCCTTCTTGGCTAATTCACATGTATAAATTAATATTCTTCAGAACAGAACAAGGCCCTTTGTTAAGATTAACAAAAGCCTTCATCTTTTCAACTTCCCCTTTGTAATTTTTCTGCCACTTCATTGTTTACTTTCTTAATTGGACTCGCTGTGTCCCTCTCTGTCTCTCAGGAGAGCCGGAGGATAGACCTTGCGTAGAATGACACACCTGTGGTGTTTTTACCTTTCTCCTGAGGAGAACTAGCACTCAGCTGCTCCTTCCAGGCTTTCTGAGAGAAGCTGGATACGTGCTGTATTCCCAGAACACTTCAGTGTGTTGGGATCCAACATAAAAATAGCTTTCTTCCCTGCAGGGGACACATCCTGATTAGAAATCTTAAAATACTTTCTCAGTCTCATTTTCCATGGAAGGGACTAGATTTTCAACCAGGCAGTTGGCAAATAGCCACATAGTTTTTCAGCCTCCTCACCCTGACATCTCATGAGAACAACTCAAAAAGCTCACACGAGCTTTGCAGGGAGTTGGAGTGGATCCATCCATCTCGGGGCCACGATCCTGCTTATAATAAGGGTGAATACGCCACGGGTGCTCAGTGAGGGATGTGGTGGTACCCATGGCCCGTGGGTCTTGGAAATCTGCCATGTTGTCTCCCTCTACGTTCCCTGATAACTATTCCCTGTGCCAACTTTAAAAACCAATTCCTTAGACCTCCTTCATCTCGCATAACTCAAAGTTTATGCTCCAGCCCATGCTTAGAGTGCAGTGAATCCACTCATGAAGTCTCAGGCAGGGGCGGCTCATTCACTTCTTCAACAAATATTTATGGAGCACCTACTATGTGCCAGACATTGTGCTAGTTCTGGCTGACTGCGACCAACACAGGCAGGTCACCTTCCGCCATGGGTCTAATTCTCTCTGCAATGGCGAAGAGAAACATAAAACCATAAATGAATCATTATAAATGAATGATTTAACAGTGTGTTGGATGAGGAAACGCTGCCGTGAGGATGGAAATCAAGACAGGAGATCTATTTTAGATAGGAGGGTTAGCGATCTTTCTGAGAAGGGGAGCTTTAACACGAGACCTGAAAACTGAGGAGCTAGGAGTCTGCAAACAGTATATATGGTCCCTCAGGAAAGGGAAACAGTCACTGGAATGTGGAGACTGGCTATCAGTGTCTATCGAGAACCACCTATGTGCTGCCTCTCCTTCCTGCCCCCACATTCTGCTCCATCCTCACCCCTGAAGGCATCTAGGGACACTGAACTACACCTTAGAGGGAGACAGGAGAAATGTGTCCCCTGCAGTTGCAAGGAAAGGTGATAACAGCACACGTGACATTGCTATGGACATTTCCTTATACCTTTAGCCTCGATCTTGCCCCTGAGCTCCAGACTCTCATGTCCAGTGACAAGCATGACATCTCCATCTGGTTGTCTAATGCACACCTCAAACTTAGCAGGTCTAAAACAGAACTCTTGATTTTCTGCCGAGACTCCCTTACCTCAGCAAGTAGCACAAGCCAAAAACACCAGAGTCATTCTTGATTCCTTTCTTTTTCTCATCTGATGACTCTATCACCGAAACACATCCAGAATCCACCCATTTCTCTCCTCCTTCAAGCCTACCACCATGGTCAAGCCGCTGGTGTCTGTAATGTTGCAATAGCCTCTCACAAGCTTCCTGGCTTCTGTAATTGTCTCCTTTACAAGTAATTTTCCACAGCAAGCCAGAGTGATCGCTGTAATATAACAACAGATCATTTTAATCCCTTTGTAAATCATCCCAAGGCTTCTCACTGCCTTTGTAATCCCAGAAAAGCCGCTGATCCAGGCATCACCCACCAGACTCATCTCAGACCGTTCTCTTTGCTCCTCTCAACTGTGCTCACCACTCTCCAGTAATTAAGTCCTTGTCTGTCCAAGCTCATTCCAGCCTCAGGGCCTTTGCACATATCATTCATTCTGCCTGGAGCCCTTGCCCTTCAGATCTTTGCACAGGTCCCCCGCTCCTCCTCACCTTGGTTCAGTCACGCCTCAGGAGGCTTTTCCCGAGCAGGCTCTCTAATGTATCCCTGACTGCATTACTTTGTTTAATCTCATCCATAGCATGTATTTCTAGCTGCAATTAGGTTATTTTTCATTCACCTACAGTCACCCGTACCCTCATCAGAAACTTAGCTCCATGGACGTAGGAACCCTGTGTGCTTTGTTCATAGCCACACTGCCCAGAATGGTGGCTCCATCCTTCCTACCCACAATGGGGCCTGACACCGAGTAGGTGCTATTATATATTTATTGGATGAATCCAATAATGAATAAACTATAGCTAAAATACCTTCATGATAGTCTTAAAATATATGTTAAGAAAACATTCTGACCCTCATTTTATAGATGAGGAATTGGAGGCTGAGAGACCTAAAGAGATTAAGTAACTCGATCAAAATCATGCAGTTAATCTGTAATGAAGCTGGGATTCAGACCCAGCGGTCTGACTCTAGCTACATTTTTTTCTTTTTAACAGCGAGATTGTTTTATTTTTCTTTAAAAAAGTTTCAGTCATCTTCATTGAGTTATAAGTTACATATAATAAAATGTACCCATTTTAAGTATATAGTTCAGTGAGTTTGACAAATATACATTCCCACGGAACCACCACGATATAAAACAAGATATAGAATATTTGTACCCCCCTCTCAAGTTTCCCTGTGCCCCTCTACAGTCAGTTCCCATCGTCCGGGCATCAGGAAACTATGATCTTCTTTCCACTGGTGCCTGTATTATTTTCTTTTTTCTTTTTTGTGCCTGAACTACTTTCCCCCCGCTAAGGTATATGGGTATGTGGCTTTTCTAAGTTCAGGCTTCTCGTTTATAATATGTAGATGATAATAACGTAGTATCTTCCTCATAGATATATATTAGGATAGTTCATGTACATAAAGTGCTTGTAATTATGTTAGCTATTGTGCTTGGGTTGACATAAAATACCATGAAATGGGCGACTCATACAACAGAAATTATTTTCTCATTATTCTGGAGGCTACAAGTCCCAGATCAAGGGCCAAGGATTCATTTTCTGCGGTAGACGGCCGCCTTCTCACTGTGTCCGCATATGGCCTTCCCTCTGTACACGCACAGAAAGAGGGCTCTCTCCCATCTCCTCCTCCTCCTTGTATAAGGACAACAGTCCCATTGGATTAAGTCCCCATCCTTATGACCCTATTTGACCCTAGTTATCTCCTGAAGGCCCTACCGGGAAATATGATTGCATTGGGAGTTAGGGCTTCAGTATATGAATTTGAGGAGAACACAATTCAGTTCACTCCCTTAGGTCCCCAAAACTCATGTCCTTCTCACATGCAAAATACCTAATTCATTCCATCAAAACAGCCCCCCAAATCTTAACTTATTCCAGCATTCATGTCAAGTCCAAAGTCTCATCTAAATATGAATCAAAATCAGGTATGGAGGAAATATGAGGTATCGCATTTTGCCGTGTATAATGTACTCCTGTGTATGATGCACACCCACGTTTTTGGCCAAAACTTTCGGGGGAAAAATCTTTTGTTTTAAATTTTTAACTCAAATTTGTATTTGTTTACGTTTAGGTACTTGTTTTTTGTATTATAAAGGAATTTTAGCATTTTTTTAACATATTACGGTACAAGAAATTTTATGTAACAAATGATTACAAAACACAAGAACTGATACGAGGTACAAGAAATTTTATGTACTGGTAACAAATTTACGATATTTATGTATCATAGAAGGCCAAGAACTCTTCGACTTTGCAAGTTCGTCGTAAGTTCAACAAAACTGATTATCGTATTCCAGGATATTATTTTGCATATGGATATAGTTATTGATTTCTAGAGTTACACTTTTAACTCATAAGCATAAATAAAAGAATTAAAAACATTTATATAGATATGGAATTAGCACTACCCATGTATAATGCGCATCCTTATTTTTCCCTCACAAATTTGGGCAAAAAAGTGTGCATTATTTACAGCAAAATATGGTAAGTTTCATCCTGCAGCAAAATTCCTTTCCAGTTATAAATGTGTACAACCAGACAAGTTATGTGCTTCCAAAATACAATGGTGGTACAGGCATAGGATAGACATTTCTATTCCAAGAGGGAGAAATTGGAAACAAGGAAGGGATGACAGGTCCCAAGCAAGTTCACAATCTAGCAAGACAAATTGCATTAGATCTTATGACTCAAGAACAACCCTCTTTTGTTGGATGTTCTGCTCTCCACGTCCAGTGGGGTGGCAGCAGCCCCGTCCCCTCAGCTCTTTGTGGTGGCCTCTCCCCTGAGGTATTAGGCAGGGCGGCCTGACATGCTGACACCAAGGAGGGCGGCCTGTCCTCTGAAAACTATGAAACTAAGGAGAAAACAGCCTTATACCAGGGGCTGGTGCAAGGCTCACCTTTGGGGTCCTTCTTCCCTTTTCTTAAAAGATAAAAGATGTTCACAGTCAAATGGCTCTATTGTCCTGTTCTTTTCCCTTTGATCCTAAATGGCAGTCTCTGCTGATGTAACCTCATTACTATTCCTGGATTCTGCTGAGATGGCTGATTAAATCCATGGCTCACATCCATAACCTCTTTATCAAACGATTTTCTATCTACATCCTTGGTGTTCTCTTCAGAGTGCACGCTCTTTTTTTCCTTTTTCTTTCTTTTTTTTTTTTTTTTTTTTCCATGTGGATAGGCTGAGAATTTTCCAAATCTTCAAGTTCCGGTTCCTTTTTGCTTAACAATTCCTTCAATTTATCTCCCTGCTTTCACATCTTCCAATAAGGAATAAGGAGAGACTAAGCCACTCCAACACTTTGCTTAAAAATCTTCTCAGCTATTTCATTTATACTTTGGTAAAGCTGAAAGTTTTTAAAAAATACCTCAGCTAAATATCCAATTTCATCACTCTGGAGTTCTACCTTCTACAAAACACTAGAACACAATTCAGCCAAATTCTTTGCTGCCTTATCACAATAATCACGTTTCCTCCAGTTTTCAGTAACATGTTCCTAATTTCCAACTGAGACTTCACCAGAATCACTTGTAGTGTTCATTTTTCCATCAATTGTCTCTTTAAAGCAATCTAGCCTCACCTATTATCCAGTTCCAAAGCCACTTCCACATTTTTAGGTATTTGTTACGGCAGCACTCCACATTTTTGGTGCCAAAATCCGTATTATTCTGCTTGGGCTATCAAAAGGTATCACAGACTAGGTGGCATAACTACAGAAATTTATGTTCTTAAGTTCTGGAGGCTCCGAGTCCCACATCAAGGTGCCAGCAGATTTGTGTTCTGGTGCGAGCACTCTTCCTGGCTGGTAGACAGCCAGCTCCATGCTGTGTCCTCACATGGTCGCTCTTCTGAGTGTGTGCAGACAGTGAGGGAGGGAGAGAGCTCTCCGGTATCTCCTCCTCTTGTTAGGACACCAGTTCCATCAGATTAGGTCCCGCCTTCATGACCTCGTTTGACTGTAATCACCTCCCAAAGGCCCCATCCCTAACTACCATCATATTGGGGGTTAGAGCTTCAACAAGTGAATTTGGGGGTTACAAAATTCAGTCCATAGCAGCTACAATCATCATGCAATTATACAAACAGTAAATTTCTGAGCCAAGAATTACCCCCAGGGCCCCTAGGGGCTTTCTCATTCCATCACTCTGGTCTCCCTCCCTTTTCACCAACGCCATCAGAATGACATTAATAGGGATAATGGGAAGACGTGCGATCTTTCTTTGCAGAAACGGTGACTTTCCTACTAAAGCTGCATGGTGGTGGTCTCATCTCAGTTTCCGAGGGGAGGCAGCCTAGAGTAGTAGAAAGGGCTACTAGGAAGCTCTGGGGTCAGACAGCCCTGGAATGGAATCTATGAAATGAAGATAATAGTAGCCATCCGTAGCACTGCATCAAGGGACCATGAAGTCACATAGGTAACAAACCTCCCACATGCTTGATTCTTAGTAGGTGCTCAGCCCATGCTTCTAATGTAGTCAATAACTCATTTAAAAAATCATATACTACAATCAAGTGGGATTTATTCCAGGGATGCAAGGATGACTCAACATCTGCAAATCAATCAATGTGATAAACCACGTTAACAAAATGACGGACAAAAATCATATGATCATCTCAATAGATGCAGAAAAAGCATTTGAAAAATTTATCATTTCTTCGTGATAAAAACTCCCAACAAAGTGGGTATAGAGGGAATGTACCTCAATATAATAAAGGCCATGTATGACAAGCCCAGAGTTCACATCACTCTCAACAGTGAAAAGCTAAAACATATTCCTGTAAGATCATAAACAAGACAAGGATGTCCATGCTCACCACCTTTATTTAACATGGTACTGGAAGACCCAAGCATTAGGCAGGAAAATATAAAAGGTATCCAAATAGGAAACAACGAAGTAAAATAGTCTGTTTACAGATGATGTCATCTTATATACAGAAAAACTTAAATATACAGAAAACCCTAAAGGCTCCACAAAAAAAACTGTCAAAACTAATAAATGAATTCAATAAAGTTGCAAAATACAAAAATCAACATTAACAGTTGTATTTCTACACACTAACAACAAACTATCTGAAAAAAAATTAAAAAAACAACTCTATTTACAATTGCATCAAAAAATAGTAAACTACTTAGGAATAAATTTAATCAAAAGAGTGAAAGACTTGTACACTGAAAACTATGACATTGATTAAAGAAATTGAAGGGGACTCAAATAAATGGAAAGATATCTCATGCTCATGCATTGGAAGAATATGGTTAAAATATTCACACTGCCCAAAGTGACATACAGATTCAATACAATCCCTATCAAAATTTCAATGGGATTTTTCACAGTAATAAAAAATAATCACAAAATTTGTACTGAACACACAATGTCATATATAAATGATGTATTACCCAAAACCTATGTAACTTTACTAACAATTGTCACCCCAATAAACTTTAATTTAAAAAAATGTGTGGAACTACAAAAAACAAAAACAAAACAAAACAAAATCTCTGAATGACAAAAGCAATCTTAAAAAGAACATGATTTCTCAGCATCAACTTTACAGGTTAGAAGGGAATAGCAGGACATCGTTAAAGTGCTGAAAGAAAGGAACCTACAACCTAAAATAATTTACCCAGCAAGGGCATCATTCAGAATTGAAGAAGAGATAAAGAGTTTCCTGGACAAGCAAAAACTAAAGGAATTCATCACCATTACAAGAAATGTTAAAGGATTTCCTTTAAGCATGAAAGCTTAAGGTCATAACCAGAAATAAAAAATATTAGAAAGGAAAAATATCTCACACCTAAAGCCAAATATTTAATTAATACAACAAATTAGACATTTGAAAAACTACTATGAGGTCAACAGGAAAAAGTATCAAACTCACTTCAAACTACAGTAAGTAGTTGGGAAATACACAACAGAAAAATATCTAAAAAATTATATTAATAACAAAGCGTGGAGAGCGAGTGTAGTCTGTATAGGATATATTCAAACTTAAAAATGCCTATTAGCTTAAAATACATTTCTATAGATATAGAATGATATATACAAACCTCCTGGTAATCACAAACCAAACACCTACAAAAGATACACAAAGAATAAAGAAAAAGGAATCCAAACAAAACACTAAAGAAAACCTGCAAATTACAAGGGAAGAGATCAAGAGAAGAAAGGAATAGAGAAGAACTATAAAAACAACCAAAAAAACAATCAACAAAATGGCAATAAGTGCATACTTCTCAATAACTACTTTAGGGGCAGTCAGATAGCTCAGTTGGTTAAAGTCCGAGCTCTGAACAACAGGGTTGCTGGTTCGATTCCCAGATGGGCCAGTCAGCTGTGCCCTCCACAATTAGACTGAAGACAACGAGCTGTCGCTGAGCTCCCAGAGGGGCGGCCAGATGGCTCAGTTGGTTAGAGTGTGAGCTCTCAACTACAAGGTTGCCGGTTCAATTCCCACATGGGATGGTGGGCTGCGCCCCCTGCAACTAAGATTGAAAATAGCAACTGGACTTGGAACTGAGCTGCACCCTCCACAACTAGTTTGAAGGACAACGACTTGGAGCTGATGGGCCCTGGAGAAACACATTGTTCCCCAATATCCCCCAATTTAAAAAAAAAATTACTTTTCATGTAAATGGATTAAATGCTCCAATCAAAAGACAGAGGGTAACTGAATGGCTTAAAAAAACATGACTCATATATAAGCTGCTAATAAGAGACTCACTTCAAATCAAGACACATACAGACTGAAAGTAAAAAGATGGAAAAAAGATTCTATGCAAATAAAAATGAAAATAATGCTGGTGTAGCAATACTTATATCAGACAAAATAGATTTCAAAACAAAAAAATGTAAAAAAAGACAAAGAAGGACATTACATAATTATAAAGGGGTCGATCCAAGAGGAGGACATAACAATAGTAAATATATATACATCCAAAATAGGAGCACCTAAATATATAAAGCAATTATCAATGGACATAAATGGTGAAATCCACAGTAATACAATAACAGTAGAGGATTTTAATACCCCACTCACAACAATGGATAGGTCAGCCAGACAGAATATTAATAAGGAAATAATGGTCTTAAATATCGCATTAGACCAGATCAACTTAATAGATATTTTAGAATATTTCATCCCCAAACAGCGGAATACACATTTTTTTTTAAGTGCACACAAAACATTCTCCAGGATAGATCACATATTAGGCCACAAAACAAGTTTCAATATATTCAAAAAGACTGAAATCATATCAAGCATCCTTTCTGACCACAATGGGATAAAACTAGAAATCAACTACAGGAAGAAAACTGCAAAAGCCATAAATATATGGAGACTAAACAACATACCTCTAAACAAGCAATGGATCAAAGAGGAAATCAAACAGGAAATTAAAAAAAAAAACTATTTTAAAACAAATGGAAATGAAAGCACAACTTTTCAAAATTTATGGGATGCAGCAAATACAGGTAAGAGAAAAGTTCATAGCTATACAGGTAGACCTCAAGAAAACAAGAAAAATCCCAAATAAACAATCTAACTCTACACCTAAAGGAACCAGAAAAAGAAGAAACAAAACCCAAAGTAAACTAAAGGAAGGAAATAGATAAGATCAGAGTGAAAATAAACCAAACCAAATAGAAATTAAAAAAAAAAAAATAGAAAAGGTCAATAAAACTAAGAGCTGGTTCTTTGAAAAAATAAACAAAATTGACAAACTTTTAGCCAAACTCATCAAGAAAGAAAGAGAGAGAGAGCCCAAATGAATAAAGTCATAAATAAAAGAGAAGTTACAACTGACACCACAAAAATACAAAAGATCATTTAAGAATACTATGAATAATTAAATGCCAACAAATTTGACAATCTAGAAGAAACAGATAAATTTCTAGATTTATATAACCTTCCAATACTGAACCAGGAAGAAATACAAAAATGTAAATGGACGAATTACTGGTGATAAAATTGAATTAGTAATCAATCATCTCCCAACAAATAAAAGTCCAGGATTAGATGGCTTCACAGGTGAATTCTACCAAACATTTTAAGAAGAATTAACACCTATTTTCCCTAAACTATTTTTAAAAATTGAAGAGAAAGGAACACTTCCAAATTCATTCTACAAAGCCAGTATTACCCTAATACCAAAAGTAGACAAAGACATTACAAAAAAAGAAAATCATAGGCCAATATCCTTGATGAACATAGATGTAAAAATTCTCAACAAAATATTAGCAAAACAACTTCAACAACATATTAAAAGGATCATGCACCATGATCAAGTGGGATTCATCCCAGGGATGCAAGGATGGTTCAACGTGAATAAATCAATCAACATGATATATCACATTAAGAAAATAAAGGATAAAAACCATACAATCATCTCAACAGATGCAGAAAAAGTATCTGACAAAATTCCACATCCTTTTATGATAAAACTCTCAACAAAGTGGGTATAGAAGGAACATATCTCAACATATAATAATAAAGGCCATATATGACTACCGCACAGCTAATATTATACTCAATGATGAAAAACTGAAAGCTTTTCCTCCAAGATCAGGAACAAGACAAGGACCCACTCTCACCACTTCTATTCAACATAATATTGGAAAGTTTAGCTACAGCCATCAGACAAGAAAAACAAATAAAAGACATCCAAATCAAAAAAAAGTAAAACTCTCTTTATTTGCAGATAACATGATACTACATATTGAAAACCCTCAGAACTCCATCACAAAACTATTAGAACTAATAAATAAATTCAGTAAAGTTGCAGGATACAGAATCAATATATGGAAACCTGTTGTGTTTCTGTACACGAATAATGAATGATCAGAAGGAGAAATTAAGAAAACAATCCCATCTACTATTGCATTTAAAAACATAAAATATCCGGGAATAAATTTAATCAAAGAGGTGAAAGACCAATACTCTGAAAACTATCAAACACTGAAGAAACAAATGGAGGAAGACACAAATAAATGGAAGGATACACCTTGCTCATGGAGTGGAAGGATCGATATTGTTAAAAGGTCCTTACTATCTCAAGCAAATATGCAGATTCAATGCAATCCCTATTAAACTATGCATGGTATTCTTCACAGAATTAGAACTAATCCTAAAATTAATATGAAACACAAAAGAGACCAAATAGCCAAAGAAATCTTGAGGAAGAACAAAGTGGGGAGTATGCTCCTGGTATCAAATTATACTACAAAGCTACAGAAATCAAAACAGCATGGTACTGGCATAAACACAGACACATAGATCAGCGGAATATAATAGACAGCCTAGAAATATATCCTTGCTTATATGGTCAATTAATCTATGACAAAAGAGGCAAGGATATACAATGGGGTAAAGACAGTCTCTTCAATAAATGGTGTTGGCAAAACTGAACAGATACATGCAAAAAAATGAAACTAGACCACTTTCTTACACCATGTACAAGAATAAACTCCAAATGGATTAAAGAATTAAATGTAAGAACTGAAACCATAAAACTCCTAGAAGAAAACATAGGCAGTAAACTCTTTTAGATAGCTGTTAGCAATATCTTTTTGGCTATGTCTCCTTGGGCTAGGGAAACAATAGAAAAAAAAAAATGGGACTACACCAAGTTAAAGCTTTTGCACAGCAAAGGAAACCATCAACAAAATAAAAAGACAATGTTCTGAATGGAAGAGGATATTTGCCAGTGACACATCCAATAAGAGGTTAATATATATATGACACCAAAAAACAAACAATCTAAATTAAAGAATGGGCAGAAAACCTGAATAGACATTTCTCCAAGGAGGATATACAGATAGCCAATAGACATATGAAAAGATGCTCAACATCACTGAACATCAGGGAAATGCAAATTAAAACCAGAAAGAGCTATCACCTCACACCTGTCACAATGGCTATCATCAATAAATCAACAAATAAAAAGTGCTGACGAGGATGTGGAGAAAAGGGAACTCTCGTGCACTGTTGGTAGGATTTTAAATTAGTACAGCCACTATGCAGAACAGTATGGAGATTCCTCAAAAATTTAAAAAGAATCGCCATATGGTCCAGCAATTCCACTTTTGAGTGTTTATCCAAAGAAAACAAAAACACTAATTTGAAAAAAAATATGCTGCCCCTAAGTTCACTGCAGTATTACTAGTAATAGACAAGATATGGAAGCAACCTAAATGACCTAAATGTCCATCAATAGATTAATGCATAAAGATGGGATATATATATTCACACATATACATAATGGAATAGTAAGCAATAAAAAGGAACGAAATCTTAGCATTTGTGACAACATGGATGGACCTAGAGAGTATTATGCTAAGTGAACTATGGCAGACAAAGACAAATACCATCTGATTTCACTTATATGTGGAATCTAAAAAAAAAAAATGAATAAACAAAATAGAAACTGACACACAGATATGGAGAATAAGCTGATGGCTGCCAAAGGGGAGGCGGGTGGGGGGGGATAGGAATAAAAATTTTTAAGAAGAGGAAAAAATGTTAATGTACAAAAACGAAAGTTAACTGAAATTAAAAAATAAAATGAATTGGATGGTGCTATGCAGACAAAGGAAGCATAGAAACAAAACCCACAAGGCTCTTGATATTGGGGATTTTATTTCTGGAGGATGCACAGAGCCAAAAATTTAGCTCATGGACTTTCCATGCCTCAGTCAGTTTGCAATTCCCAGTACTCAAGCAATGTCGTGGCCCTGGAAGTCTGGGGAGAAGAAAAGAAAAGTAGAGCAAAGTTGGAGACATCACACTTCCTAATTTCAAGCTATATTATACAGCTATAGTAATCAAAAGAGTTTGGTATTGGCATAAAAACAGACACATAAATCAACAGAACAGGAATTTCAGATATAAATCCACACATACATGATTAATTTACAACAAAAGAGCCAAGAATACATAATGTACAAAGGATAGTCTCTTCAATAAATGGTGCTGAGAAAACTGGAAGTTAAATGAAAAAGAATGAAACTGGATCACTATCCTCCACCATACATAAAAATCAGTTCAAAATAGAATAAGAGACCTGAAATCACAAAATTCTTAGAAAAAAATACGGTGTAATGTAAGCTCTTTAACATCAGTCTTGGCAATGACTTTTTGGATTTGACACCAAAAGGAAAGGCAACAATCTGATTTAAAAATGGGCGGAGGAACTGAATAGACATTTTCCAAAACATACATACAAATTGCCAACAGGTACATGAAAAAGTGCTCAACATCACTACTTGTCAGAGAAATGCAAATCAAAACCACAGTGAGATATCCTCACACCTGTTAGGATATCTGTTATCAAAAAGATAAGAGGTAACAAGTGTTGGTGAGGCTGTGGACAAACAGGAACAATTATGCTCCGTAGGAGAGAATATAAATTGGTTCAGTCACTATGGAAAACAGTATGGAGGTCCCTCAGAAAATTAAAAATAGAACTACCATGTGACCCAGTGATTCCTCCTCTGGATATTTATCCGAAGGAAAGTAAATCACTATTTTGAAAAGGTATTTGCACCCCCATGTTCATTGTACATTAGTCACAGTAGCAAAGACATAGAAACAACCTAAGTGTGCATCAATGGATAAATGTATAAATAAAATGTGGCATACAAACACACACACACACACACACATACACACACACACACACACAGAGTGCCAAAAATATGTATACACATTTTAAGAAAGGAAAAAACTGTATTAAAATGTAATACTCAATATATATTCACGTTTGACTTCTGCGATTACAAGAGGTGTTCAAGGTGGTTACCATCAGCGTCCAGACACTTCTGATTATGGCAAAGTACTGCTACATAGATAACATCTCTTAAAATGTGTATACATTTTTATGGCACCCTCTGAATATGCATACACACACAATGGAGTATTATTCAGCCATAAAAAGAAGGAAACCCTGCCATTTTGCAACAATGTGGAAGGACCCTGAGAGTATTACATTAAGTGAAATAACTCAAAATGAGAAAGACAAATACAGTTACGTACTGTATAACATTTAGGTCAATGATGGGCCTCATATATGATGGTGGTCCCTTAAGACTGTAACAGAGCTGAAAAATCCCTATGGCCTAGAGACGGCGAAGCCATTGTATCATGGTAGTACAATGCACTACAATTGCCTGCAGTATTCATTAAGTAACATGTCATACAGGCTTGGAAACTGGGAGCAACAGGTTGTACACACAGCCTAGGTGTGCAGGAGGCTGTACCATCTAGGTTTCTACATGTGCACTGTATGATGTTTGCTCAATGACAAAATCACCTAACGATGCATTTCTCAGAATAAAACCCTGTCATTAAGTGATGCACGACTGTACCATATGACCTCACTTATATGTGGGATCTCAAAAACATCCTGAACTTATACAATCACAGAACAGATTGGTGGTAGCCAGAGGCAGGTGGAGGGGAGTGGGCAAAATGGGTGAAGGTGGCTAAAAGGTACAAGCTTTCGATTATAAGATGAAGAAGTCCTGGGGATGTGACGTGCAACATGGTGACTATAGTTAATAACACTTTATTGTATGTTTGAAAGTTGCTAAGATTTCTAAAATTCTTATCACAATATACAAAATTTGTACCTATGTGTGGTTTGAATGTAAACTAAACTTACTATAGTGATCATTTCATAATATAAACATGAGGTCTAATCAATAAATATGGTGAATATTTAAATTAAAAAATTTATTACAGGAAAAGACACATTGCCATTAATCCCCCTCAAAATATTCCCCCTCCCTTCGAACACACTCATCCCATCATTCTGGCCACTTTCTGGAGCAGTTCTGGAAGTCCTCTTTCGTGAGTATCTCTAGGTCATCCTCCATCATGACAACGATCCATATCATACATTGCTTCTGGTATATGGCACTTTCTGTCAAATAAAAAAAAAATCACAGTGTGTCCTCATCCACCTTATTCACTGGATCTGGCACCGTGCAACTTCTGGCTCTTCCCCAAAGTCAAAATGACCATGAAAGGTAAACGTTTCTAATTGATTCTGGACATTGAGGCAGCCATGACAGTACAACTAAAGACTCTCACGAAAAAGGATTCCAGAACTGCTTCAGAAAGTGGCAAGAATGATGAGACAATTATGTTTGAAGTGAGGGGGAATATTTTAAGGGGGATTAGTGGCAATGTGTCTTTTACAGTGATTTTTTTTAATTTAAACATTCACCGTACTTTTTTTTATTACAACTCATGTATCAAATCATTATGTTGTACACCTAAAACTAATACAAAGTTATATGTTGATTGTATCCCAATTAAAAAAAAGAGACGGTATCGGAAGCCTTTTTTCCAACCATTGAAATACAACCTATATTTCAATTATTGAATCAGAAAATGCAACACTTCATGAATAGGCAATGTTGGGCATTCAGAGAACAAAATGGTGCACTTATCAAAGAAAAATTCTTTTCCAGATATCAGAGAGCTCTTGGGAGACATTCAGTCCTTTTTATGTAAAACTAAATTAAATGCTGAATATCTTAATTTATGGCAGCTGGCCAAGCAGCTCTTTCCATAGAAGGGTACTGTGAGATGGAGAAAGTGAAGGCTGGACTAAGCAGCGCGTTATTAAAAAAGATGTTAGCAACATTGAAGAGTTGCAGTCTGAGTGCAGACAGCTGTTGTATGAATACAGAACTATGCCTAATGGCTTGTGACCCACGTGAGCTGCTGGACAGTTAGTTACTCTGCACCAGGCTCTGGGTTAAGTGCCGTTCTGTGTTACGTCACTGAATACACTCAACCATCCTGGAACAAGGACTGTACGAACATAAAACGGAGCCCCCTTTTACAGATGAAGAAAACAGCGCCAGAAAGGCTAAGCTCCTCTCACTCCCATAGCCAGTAAGTGATGGAGCCAGGCTTGTGAACTCTGAGCTATGTGCCTCCCTGGGGTTCTGGTAGCCACCAAGCTAACTGAAGAGTAGGAACACTAATGAGAGGTTATATTTCGGGAGGCCTCCCCGGTGCTATGGTACTGCAATGGGGATTCTCACCCGTGGGAAGACGGTAAAGGTGAAGCACCTTGGGAAACGGGCAGGGGCTGGAATAGGCCCCTGAAGGGGTCTTCTGGGAAGGCTTCACATCTTAACTACTTCCCTCGTGGACTCTGAGGAAAGTCATATTTAGCACAAAACCATAAGATGCTCCCTACTCCCTCAATGAAATTCCATTTAATTATCCAAACCCTTTATTTAGTAAAGGGCACCAGGGAGCCAGTGGAAAAGAAATTCATACAGAACTCACTAAAGAAGTGAAAAGAAATAAATAACTTTCAGAATTTCATATGTGAGAAACAGCTACTTGCCTCATTCATAGACACTCAATATACATATAGCAGTAAAGATCTCTCAGTCAGGAGTCCTTGGTTGTGAAAGATAGAAAATTCAACTCAAACTATGTTAAACAAAAACTGAGAACTTTAGTTTTACTATTTGAATTAATAATATGTTCACATGATCCCAAAAGGTAGCAAAGCATGTACATTGAAAATTCCTACCGAACCCCCAGCCATCTGGTTTCCTCTCCAGAACCAATCAAAGTGATCAGTTTCTTGTATATATTTCACACACACACTGTACTATTTTGCATTTTACTTATTTTATCAAATTTAAATATATATAAATATAAAAATATAAATACACATGCACACACGCACAGAGGGTACTAGAAAAATGTACATTTTAAGAAAGGAAAAAAACTATTAAAATTATAATACTCAATATATACCAATAACAAATCACATTGGACTCCTGCAATGACAAGAGGTGCTCAAAGTGGTTCCCATCAGCGTCCAGACACTTCTGATGATGGCGAACTACTGCTTGAGCAACGTGACCAAAGTGTCCACTTGTATACAGCTTTTTGACCCCCTTGAGATATATATATATATATATATATATATATATTTCATATATATATGAGTGCTCCACTTCAGTACACAAAGAAATACGCAATTCTTAAAGCAGGTAATTTATGGTCCACGGAGGGTTACGTTTTGGGGTGCTTTTCCAATCAAGTGTGAGGGAATCTTATTCAACAGTCTTCTCCCATGTTGTCATGTCAGATCTAAAGAGGTGGAGACTTCAGTTTTGGGTGGTGCTGGTGTGGACTCTACTGTGATGGGAGAGGGAAGGGAACTGTGACTGCTCCCACATCCCCCCTCCCCTGGGACCCAGAGGCAGGGAATGACATCCTATCATTGCTGGCAGGAGAGTGGCGTCCCAGAGGGACGGGAGAGCTCTGAGACTCCAGGAGTTGCCAAGAGTCCTCTCGGGAGAGGCGGAAGCTGATGTCCACATCTTCGCTATGTGCACTGGGCGGAGCAGACCCTTGAGGCAGAGGGCGGCTGAGGCTGGAGTCCGCCGTGTAACAAGGACTTGGTTTCACCGTAGCGCCCTTCTTCACTTGAGCATGTAAACAATACGGTGTCCCCTGTGAGCACGCCAGCAGCACTGCGTTATAATCATGTCCAGTTACCGTACGAGCCCCACACAGCCCATGTCCACGCCCAGCTCCTCAGGAAGGTCCAGAGAGGAATTCCACTGCTTAGAGATGGTGAGGGCTGTGCTGAGCTGAGTGACCGCGGACAGGAGACAGTTGCCTTTCCAGAGAAGAACCTCCCTAAGGGGCACAAATGTTGTTGGTATTTCAAAGAACAGAAGAAATCGGGTGAGTAGAGCAGTGGGGAGACTGTCCAGACTGCGATAATTTAGTGTCCATCTTTGACAATCCTAGGATTCAAAATCCACTACGACCTTTCTTAGCTTTCTGTGAAAATGCAAAGGAGGAAAATCTTTACTTAAATGTCCACAGTTTTAAACAATAGCCATTTATCCCCTCTCGTCCTTCAATTGTTCTGAACTTTGGCTCAAAAGCAAGAACCAGAGACAGGCCTTTTCCGGGGGTTCTCTCTCCCTGGTGGGGATGTTTGGGCCAAAGCATCCTCTGTGTCTGGGGAAGAACTCCACAGCGTCCTTCTCTTCTTTCCAGTTACTTGCTGTTATTCAGCACCACTGTCACAGGCGATTCTGCCACCACCTCCCAACTAAGACAAACAAGTAAAAACCCCTAGTTTTATAAAGTGTCATGCAATTCTGCTTCTTCCAGAGTTTGGTGTCAGGAAAGGTATTCCTTGGATCCACAGAACTTACACTCCATGCTTTGGAGTTAAGCTCTATCAGTGTTTGTTCAGTCAGGTTTTGAGGCAAATGCTGCAGTTTTGTGGTCAGAACTTAATGTCTCTTCTTCCCAACCTGGTTCTTCTTGCCCTTCTACCACAGCAAAAACGAAGAGGGATAATGATGTATTCTACACCAGTAGGCTGATGTCCACTCCTAAACTATCCAGAACAATCCATTCTGAGAGCCGCTTCTTGGGTCACCCAGAGCCAGAGCCAGGGCCTCTGTTTCCATCTTCCCTAGCTCTATCTTTCAGGAGCGGCAAATTGTAGTTAGAAACACACACACACACACACACACACACACACACACACACACACAGTCTGGCTAAATAGACTCTAGTTTTATCATCTTCGTGAACATTTCCTGGATTTGTGGACAAGTCACTTCACCAGTTTGAGCCTTAGTTTCCTCATCTTGGAATGAATGGGTTGGGACAGAAGCCCCATAAGATCTTCTCCAGCCTGAGGAGTATTTGATTTCACCTAAATTTTCACGTGAGAGGTGTGAGTGAATTCCCCAAATCCCATAGACAATCAGAGACAGCACTAGTATTAGAATCAGGTTGGGTGGCTTAGTTTTAAAAAGCATTCCAAAACACCTACCACAAAGAATATAGACCCCTTCCCCCCAAATTAGTCCTTCCACTACATTCTACGGGAGTAGTGAATATAGCTCGCCTAAAAGTCTTTTGTTTGGTCTCAAATGGTGTGTTGGAGCCAGATCAAACAGACTTGCAAGAGCCGACTGTTTGTGTGTTATCTTCCAAGCTCAGTGACTTAGCGTCGGTCGCTTAAAATTGTCATAGTAGGAATACAAACCAGAGCTATTTTTTTCCCTCACAGAGAGCTGGTTTATCAGAATGTGTCTCCCAATAACATTACTCATTGTGATGGTTAATTTTATGTGTCAACTTGACTGAGACATGGGTGACCAGATAGCTGGTTAAACATTTATATCCAGGTGTCTCTGTGACAGTGTTTCCAGAATAGATTAGCATTTGAATTGGTGGACTCAGTAAAGATGATGGCCCTCCCCCGTGTGGGTGGGCCTCTTCCAGTCCACTGAGGGCCAGAACAGAACAAAAAGGTGGAGGAAGGTTGAACTTGCTCTCTGCCTGACTGTTGAGCTGGGGCACTGATATTCTCGTGCCCTCAGCACTCTTGCTTCTCAGACCTTCAGACTTGGACTGGAATTTTCACCACATGCTCTCTGGCTTTCAAAGTCCACAAGAAGCTACCCTGAGTCTCCACATTGCAAAAGGCAGATTGTGGGACTACTGTGCATCCATTATCGAGTGAGCCAATACCTTAAATCTTTTTATATGTCTAGATTGATAGACATAGTTACATTATCGCTATAGCTCTATATCTATCTGTCCATCTACACATCCATCCCTCCATCCATCCATCCACCCTATTGGTTCTACTTCTCTGAGTAATACATTCATAAAAATCACAATGTTCACTTCATAGTTATCCTCTTCTCATAGTGAAATGTATATTGCTGAATTTAAAACAAAAAAAAATTTGCCTATTTGTAGGTTTCCTTCTACCAAACAGTCTACTTAACTAAAATCCAAAAGAAAAAAAAAATGGGGGAAGAAAAGCAAAGAATACCAAATTCTTAGGTCTAGAATACTAATTCTAAGTCAACCCTGATTTCTCTAAAACTCCAGCCACAAACTGCTTTCCCCTGGGATCTATAAACTAAACAAGGTTTCACTCCAGACCCAGGTTTCTGCCTCAGATTCACCAGAGCTTCACCAGCCTCAAGTTCCATCAGATCGGCTCTGTGTCTCCCGCTAATTGCAAAATTTTGACTGAGAATCATGGCTGTCTTCCACACAAAGCTTATCTGATGCTTTGTTCCTCTGGGTGAACAGATTTCCACGTAGGCCTGCCAGAAGCACTGAGGACTGGCCAAGGTCAGCAGACATTACGGGCTTGGGGGTCTCCTCCGGGGTCTCAGCTCCAAGCTGGCCATGAAATGTCTCTATTTCCCAAAGCCCACCAGGCACTCAGCCATTCCCGCCATGCACCCGGGCTCGCGGACTCGGCCATCTTCCCTGTCATAAGCCCTGTACCCACTTTGTGCTTGGCCGCCTGCTTGGACCTAGGGCATCATTTGTGCCAGCCCTCAGGATGGCCTCCCAGCTCACTTTAGTCTTTGCTTCCCTCATACTGCTCAAGTGGGGAAGGGGAGTTATTGGAACCAGTGGCCACTGCAGGGGATGGGGGTGTGGATCAGTGTCAAGAAATGTTAATGGAGACTTTTCCTGTCCCAGAATTCCAGTTAAAGGCCAAATCTTGGAGAAAAAACAAAAAGCTGTGCTAGGCACCCCTCATCCTAAAGGAAGCCAGCGCAGTTAGGCATTATGGTTTGGGGGCAGCCACTCTTCTGCATGGTTAACGAGGACGTGTCCTTCCCTGGGAAGATGAGCCCAACTAGAGAATGAAAATGCTAGTCTCCCTTTCTTGCTGGCACCCAAATCTTTGCCACTTGGCTTCTACGAAGAGAACTCAGCCCTCTTCATCCCTCCAGGCAGTCCACCATCATGACGGCATTCCCCACCAAGTTAATCACAATTTCCACTTCTTCCCTTTTCCTCCCTCTTCTGATGGTGACAAGACAGGGCTGAAGGGGGTGGAGTGGCTTTTTGTCTCCACACTTCGGGGGTGGGTGCCTTTCCTTGGCAACTCTCTGCCGACAGTGGGGGTACTGACTTAAAGCCTTTTCTTTAACCTTTGGATCTCAGCTGAACTTTTCAGAGAACAGGAACGTCCTGCCACAGCATCCTGTGACACACAGTGACCTCAGGCCAATGATGCCCGAAATTGTGGAGTAGAAATGACGCCGCCTCACTTCTCTCTCGGTGCCTAATGGCCTCCCACCGTACCATCACCCATGTCACTGGACACCCAGGTCTTGCTGCCTCAACGGTGTTCTACTGTCCTGTCCATTGACTTGCATCCCTTTTAAAATGTCTGTGTCCCATTCTCAAGTGCTCGGAGACCTGGCACTTTTATTACTAGAACCCACACAACCCCCCAAGATTGAGCTCCTCATCTAAAGACTACAATTCCCAGCCTTCCCTGCAAGAAGATGGGACCATATGTCTAAGTTCTGTTCAATGGGATGAGTGCAAGTGATGTATGCAGTTCTGGTTGGGCACTTCCATGGGGTTGATCTCTTCCTGGCCATGCAGGCAGAGAGAGCATTAGTGGGAAGGTAGAGCAACAGGACAGGATTGGTGCCCATATAAAAGAGACCCTAGAAAGCTCTCTTGTCCCTTCTGCCATGTGAGGACACAGAAAGAAAACAGCTGTCTATGAAGCAGGCCCTCACCAGAAACTGAACTTTCCGGTGCCTTGATCTTGGACTTTGCCACCTCCAGAACTATGAGAAATAGATGTCTGTTGTTTATAAGCTACCCAGCCTATGGTAATTTGTTTTACCATCTTGAACAGACAAAGACACATGTCTTGATTATATGATAATCTTTTGCTTCTTTCTTTCTCTTTATTATTAGCCTTCAATGGAACCTCAGAAGATGTGAAAAGGGTTTTTGAGATTTGCCATCTTCCCAGACACTGTGCTGGGTCACAAGAAGTTTCCAGAATCCAAGAGAATAAAATACACTGGCTAGACCGAGTGGACTCAGGACATTTAGAAGTATCTGAGGCAGGAGAGTAGAGCACAAGCCTCCACGCACAACCCAAGCAGAATTTTCCCTCTGTTCTCCCTGCCTGTTTGATCCCAGAGAAATTAAATGAATCTCTATACTCCATCTTTAAATTACTGCTCAGGATGAAAAGAAATGAAGTGATCCCAAAGAAGGTTAAATGATGTCAAGGAAAATTCACACACACGAAAGTCTGTACAAATCTGCCCATTAACCATAAACAAGATACTTTTGTTAATAGCATAGCAACTATGCTAACAAACTTCAGGGAAGAGATAAAAGGATGAAAGTTTATAGCATTAGACACTTGTATTAGACGACTCAGAATATATAAAGAAAAGCAATAACAAAAAGACAGCACACAAAATTGGCAAAAGATGTGAACAAGTACTTCACAAAGGAAAAAATTCAAATGGGCCAAATAACGTAAGGAAAGGTGATTGACCTCATGAGTGATCAGGAAAATGCAGCTTAAAATTATAATGATATATAAATATACAATCATTATTTTGGCAAAAATTTAAAAGTCACACTAGCAAGAAGTGGCAAGGATCTGAGAAATGGGACTTCTCAAAGTTGCTGGAGTTCTGTGTAAATTGGAACAAATACTTTGGAGCAATATTTGACATCATTAATTAAATCTGAACATATACATACCCTATGACCTAACAATTTCCCTCCTGGGGGGTAAGCTTTCCAGAAGTGTGAGTGTATCGCTACCAATACGCATGTAAGAGAATTTCACAGGGAAAAATTGGACACAAACCAAAGGCCCATTTCCTGCAGAATAATGGATAAATACACTATAGTATATTCAATGGCATGCTGGCAGATGTTTAACAAGGGGTGGAGGAGCCCTGGTTGGCAGCATGTGCCTATTTCCACGATGTAAATACTCCCACTGTGGCTAGTTTCTGGCTCCCAACATAATGTCAGCCAGCTTGTAAAATTCCGGAACATTTCATAATCAGCTCTTCTGAGGCAGTACAAGCCGGTTCCAGCACATCGAGTCAATTCATATGCTGGACTACTACACAGCAACAAAAATGAATGAACCGTAGATACACACAGCAACATGGACACAGCTCACAAATATAACGTTGAATAAACAAATCACAAAAGAATACATAGAGTATGATTCCCTTTATATCAAGTTCAAAATTGGCCAAATTAAGTCAGACTTTTTAGGGATGCATACTTAGGTACAAAAGGGTCACTAGCAGCGGAGAGGTCACCACAAAAGTGAGGACACATTAACTCTACTGGGAAGAGAAGGACTCTAAATGGGAAAGAACATGTGATGGACTTCTGGGGCACTGGCAAAGTTCTATTTCCTGAGCTTGGTGGAGCTGTATGGGTACTGTCTTTGCAAGTGTGTAAGTCAGATATGCAGACGGTCTGCACCTGCATATGCGTAGGTTAACGTCAGTGCTGTTCTGCAGCCTGCTGGTCCTGGCTCATACCACTTTGTGAGGGCCATTCGTGCTGTCTCCTCCAGCTCCATATTTAGTGACATGCTGACAGCTTGAAATCAGCCTTGGTAGGAATACCACTGCAACTGGCCAATACACAATAAATCAGGACTTTTTTTTTTGGAGAACCGATTTACCAGCACACCACTGGTTAAATATAACAAGACATTTTTTAAAATATGACCTCAAAATTGGCTTATCTAGGCAGATATTTTTCAAGGCTGAATATGCTCAACAATGTCAAGGCAAAACTACATTAAAAATAAAGAAACAAAACATGACAAGATCCTTGCAATAAAAGAAGGCTTGAGAGTTAGATAAAGAGAATGGGTTGGGAGAACTATGAAATGTTTGAGCCTCTTAATTACTTCATGTGTAATAGAAATCATTACACTGATGGGAAAATGAAGGGCCTTACTTCAGGACCACCACCTTTCTTTATAGACAATGTTCTTGTTGAATACTTTGCAAGACGGTAAAAGGTCTAATGGACTGGAAACTCGGTCTACCACTCAACTTCACTGTCTCAGTAAATTATACCAAAAGTGGCCCAAAACATTATACTATACCAACTCTCTGGCAATATTCTGGGCAGCTTTCCTTAGTAACTACCTGTCATAACTTATAAAGCAATAAAAGAACACTCGTTATCTTCATGAGTTTATGTTCTTAAAATTTTATAACTCTAATACAGGGTTATATGGTATATTTCAGCTTTCCTAATAGTAAATGATTTAAAAATCTTATTTGACAGTAAAATAAGCCCAGATCTATTTTGATGTAGAATAAGAAACATTTCAGTAGTTTTCAAGGTAAATCATAAGTCGGCAGGGAAATTTTGGGTTTGTGAATGACTTCTTCAGACAATGAGCTCAGATCCCATTGTGGTGGGGCACTGGCCATATTTCAATGGAAAGGTTTCCGCTCTTAGGGGAGGAACCCAATGGTGAAAACTTTACTTATAGGTGTGAGGAGTAGAGGTGGGAGGAGTCTTTTACTTTTTGAATGCTTTTGATTCATTTGTTTTCATTTAAGACCTATGTACTGGGACATCAAAGATAACCATACAGTTTTGTATTTTCCCACTGGTTCTTCAAAGGAGCAGTTTACCTTGATTTGAGTGGGCGAGGGACAGTAGGGGACAGCAGTGACTTGCACATGGGGAAGCTCTTTGATGGCTGCTGATAGTTGGAACACTGGATAGTTCCACAGGTGGGACTGACATTACAGATGAGTCAGAGCCTCAGGTGGTGGGTATCTGTCCTCCAAGCTCTCACCCACCACTTTCCTCTCCTATCCTACCGGCCTGACAATCCCACACTGAGTCCATCTCACTGCTATCGCTTGGCCATATGCTTTCTGAATTGTTCTGGATATTATTGGACAGGATTTGATTGATTCATTGTAACACAAGGTAAACACACAGAACAATCATTCATCACCATATTTAATATCTGTGTTGCCAATGGCAGTTCCACCCCAAGACATCCTGGAGATTACTGTCTCCACACGACTTCCAGGAGTCAGAAGAGAAAGAACTGTGAGTTCCACCACCCCCACTGTCAGACCTAAGTCATCAGAAGAAGGGGAACCATGTCCCCTAGTAAGGAACCTCTTTTTCTAGAAATCTCCTTTTTGTGCTTGCACAAAAGTACTTCTAAATGTAAGACTAGAATTGGTTAGCAGCAGGCAACTTTAGGTTGTCTGACATTTCTACTAAATTATTTCCAACACAATCATGGTACACCATAGCATGGGGGTATGTTGAAATCAAACCACAGGCATTGTTACTCCAGACTTTGTTCTGATATTCCAAGCAATAGAAGAGAATTATTTCAGAACTATCTTCAGTTTAAGGTGGTTTATGGGAAAACAGCCATTTTTTCCCAGAATTTTCGGTGGAGCTCTTCAAATACCAAAATATACATTTCAATCCAACCCAACGTCCCAATCTTCCCAGTCAGAATCTCTTAAAGTATGAGATAGGCAGCTTTGTTTTAAAAAGTTGATTCTGATATGTGCTTCCTGGTGGGGAGGTATGTGAAAAATGCTGATTTACAAGAACTGGGGACAACAGGATAATGCAGTCTTGTGCCCTATCCTTCTAGTAACTTAAAACATTCATCAAAGCTCCATGCTATACCCTATGAAAGAACAGAAGTGAGAATCCTTCAAGCCTTCAAGAAGCCTTCAAGAAGCTTGTGGTCTGGTGAGACAGTTGGGAACTCAAACATGAGACACATGAACAGAAAGTTCACAACACAAAGCCAAACAGGGCAACCCCTACTCTCCTGTTCCCTCGGGAGCATAATCAACCACCCACCCCCAGGGCCAGAGAACTTTCAGAAGTCACCTCCATGAGGTCACCAGTGGACAAGCATGCTGTGGATGAGTCATTCAGGCATCCGGAGTGAGTGTCTAACCACAGCAGATGGAGAGGTTCCCACTCATAGCCAGAGGGTGCAGAGCTGGAAGAAGGATGCCCCCTCTGAGGGCAGCACTGGCCCCGTAGCCCTCCCCAAATGACACACTAAAGACTTTGGTCTCTTCTACAGGCAGAAGCCCAGCTGGATGGCAGAGGGCAAGGCCCAGTGTTGTGTGTTGTCCCTGTTAGAACTACTGAACAGCTGTGCCGTTCATTTAGAGACCCTCAGGGCATCTCCCACTCTTCTGACATCACAGTCGTCCTAATTTAGATTCTCCCTTCCTTAGGCCACATATGCTCACATGTTTGGGATGAACAGGAAGCACATTTCCTCTTTGGATGGAGTAGATGTATGTTTGCTCAAAATCCTTTCCCTTGGAAAAGCACAAACACCCCGGTCTATTGTAACACTGATCAGCCCAGGTGATGAAGGTGGGGAGTGACCTCTACCTGGGGCCTCTTTCCCTTTTTAGAAAGACCTGGATAGAGAAAAGAAGAGCTAAGAAATATGGAGAGAGAGTGCCCTAAATACATGTAAATATAGTCTAATACATGGGCTTTTCAGCTATGTAAACCCATTAATTTCCTTTTTGTTCTTACTGAATTAATTTGACTTTGGATTTTTGTCATCTAACAAAAAGAGTTCTGATTAATATACCCATTAAGTCACTAGATTTATCAAATAAAAATACAGATGCCCAACTGAATTTGAATAATTTCTTGGTATATGTATGAGGTCTGACAATTAAGTTCGTGAACTAGCTGCAACCATGTTGCTAACCTTTTTTGATACCAAAGGGATTATTCATTATGAATTTGTACCAACTGGACAAACAGTTCACCAAGTTTACTATTTGGAAGTGCTGATAAGGCTGAGTGAAAAAGTTAGATGACCTAAACTTTTCGGCAACAATTTATGGCCCTTGCATCACGACAATGCACCAGCTCACACCGCACTGTCTGTGAGGGAGTTTTTAGCCAGTAAACAAATAACTGTATTGGAACACCCACCCTACTCACCTGACCTGGCCCCCAATGACTTCTTTCTTTACCCAAAGATAAAGGAAATATTGAAAGGAAGGCATTTTGATGACATTCAGGACATCAAGGGTAACATGATGACAGCTCTGATAGCCATTCCAGAAAAAGAGTCCCAAAATGCCTTGAAGGGTGGACTAGGTACTGGTGTGGGTGCATAGCTTCCCAAGGGGAGTACTTTGAAGGTAACCATAGTGATATTCAGCAATGAGGTATGTAGCACTTTTTCTAGGAAGAGTTCATGAACTGAACTGTCAGACCTCATGTATCCCAAATATTGCATGGGATACACTTACACTAATAAATAAATAAATAAATAAATAAATAAATAAATAAATAAATAAAATAAAAATTAAAAAATTCATTGTTTTCTGAAATTCTCATTTAACTGGGCTTTCTGTATTTTATCTGTCAACCCTACCTGGGATATGTAATTTGTGTCAAAAGTGTTTTTAGATCCTTTGTTTCAATGAGAAGAGCTCGGTCACTTGGTAGATTTGATGGAAACTCCAGTGGAACAGTCGAGAACTCAAACATGAGACACAAGAACAGAAAACTCACACTGCAAGTCAGAACGGGGCGAGCCCTATAGATCTTGAAGGATCTTAAAGGACTTGGAGACCAGATGAGGACCATCTCTGAGGAAGCCCCCGACTGCAGGGTCCTAGTGGATTCTTTCTCCCCCAGTCATCCCTGTTTTGTATAAAGCAGTCGAGAGTAGTAAGGAGCTCCAGGATCAGGCTACTTCATCCTCATCAGACCCAGGAATGCTTCAGCTGGGCCATGAGTCCCTCTTGCCTCATATGCTAGAACCATCTGAGGGAGCTTTGAAACCTCCCACGCACAGACCAATTACATCAGAACCAGCAAAGACTTACACCGGTGACTGCCATCTGCAGCCATGGGCGAGAACCACTGAGCTGGGCCCTGAAGAAGATTCAGCCAAACAAAAAGTGAGAAAGGTCATCCCAAGCTCATGTCCACCCTCCCAGCAGTTACCAGGAATGAGCAAATCGCCCCCAGATGGGAGTGAGCCCACCAGCTGCCGGCAGCTGGGACTCCATGGCACTGGGCCTTCATTGCAGGCTTGTCCACGTGTGGCCATGTGGCCAGCGGTGTTTGGGCCTCAGGGAAGCAGACGGGGAGCCCCATCCTATCTCATAGTCCAGAAACAACAAAGCATCTGGCAGAGAGAGTGTGAGTTTCATGCCGGCACACAGCTCAGTGCACGTTCCCAGAGCCAAGGTAAACCAGTGAGTGCGCTGAGGGGGAAGAGGGAGGGCCCTACATGAGTTTCTGTAAGAACCAGAAACGGCCTTCCTTTCCTGCCCTCACTGTGTGCAGACAGCCCACCCATCGGGTCGAGGGCTGCTGGAGCACATCCCTGTCTCCGGGACCCCCAGCTTTCCACTCCTGGACCGAATTCCCAGAGCAGCAGACCTTCCTCAGAGCCTCAAAATACCAACGAGGCAACCCAGGATGCCTCACCCACCCTCAATCTGCCTCATCCATCCTTTAGCCTGTCAACACCATCTCTGCCCCAGCACAAACCTCCACCCTGAGGGAGGAAACCATGTTAGTAAGCAGTGTCAGGTTCACAGCGAAACCGAGAGGAAGGTACAGCAATCTCCCGTATTCCCCCTGTCGCCCCAGCGGCTCCCCTATTATCACCATCCCCCACCAGCATGGGACATTTATTACAACTTATGAACCTACACTGACCCATCATCACCCAAAGTCCATAGTTGACATCAGGGCTCACTCTCTGTGTTGCACATTCTACGGGTCTTGACAAATGTCTAATGACATGTAGCCACATTTAGAGTATCATACAGGGTAGTTTCACTGCCCTAAAAATCCTGTGCGCCCCCATTCATTCCTACCTCCCCACAAACCACTAGAACCACTGCCTAACCATGTGTATTGTTGATTATGTCCTCAAAAACGCCTGGCATTTTCCTAGGCATCCTGAAGGCATCAGGTACACACAATCAGCCAAGTGAAAGGAAACACGTCTCTGATCAAATTGATTTGGAACACTACCCTTCCGGCTGTTCTGAATATCACTAGTGGAATGGGCACGGTTAAAACCGAAGACCAGGTAATTATTTCCTAATACGTCAAACCTTTATGCTGTACACCTGAAACTCACACAGTGCTTCATGGCAATTATGTCTCAAAACTGGAGGAAAACAAACCTGAAGACTGGGTGAACATCCATCCTAGTGGTGGGATGACACTAAGCTGACACTAAGGCGAGGTCCAGGGCAGGCTGGTGGACTCGTGTCCCCAGTGGTGCCAAGTGGGTCCCACTGCTGCCTTTACATGTTAGGCTGAGACGCTCAGGGCCGAACCAATACCTTCTCAAGTTTAAAATCTCCTCTGCCTGGACACAAGAGGAAAGGGGATAAGGCCGTAGAAGGAGGATTTTGAACTCTCTTCCAGCTGGCCCTCAGGATAAGTGCAGCAAAGCCCTACCTGCTGGGAACCCTGCCTCTCATGGTCCCACAAGCTGGTTAATGGAGACACAACACAGTGGAGCTGGTGACAACATGTTGGGTGAGGGCTCCATGACAAGGCTCTTCCTACCTGCCGTCTGTAAGCAGGGAAGCACAGAAGTGCTCAGGCTGTTCCTAAGAGGGCCCGAATATAGCAGACTAATGGCCAGAGGGAGGGCAGAGCTTGGACAGAGAGAAAATGATCCACCACAGCTGAGACAGCCAGTGCACAAACGCCGGGCTCTGGGGAGAAACGCCCGAGGTGAGCGGCAGTACGGGATCACATATGTTCATCCTGGCAGCGAGTCTGGCCAGCTAAGAGCCACCGCAGCTGTTCCATTTACTGACCCAGTAATTGGGCAATTCATTAATCTGTCCAGCAAATAGCTATTTAGTGCCGACCAGAGTACTGTAGATGAGAAGAGGAGCTAACTAGTCAAGGAACTTGTCCTCTTGTCATTCATATCCACCCTCCACGATTTCATTTGTACCACAACAGCTGGGGTCGGTGAGGGGAAGCCAGAGGCTCCTGCAGCCCATCCTAAGGGGGGGAATGAACTCAGCAGCCTTCTAAGGGGATTCACTAGCAAGTCTGCTCTCAGTGAGTGGATGTTTTTAAGAGCATCGCAAACCAATTCGTAACCACTTTGGGGAACTTTTCCAACACCATCTCATTTCCTCTGGGAAGAACAGGACCGCACACGTTTACCCGTGGGGGTGGGGCTGTACCGAGTTTTGACAGTTTTTCTTGCTGCTGTGCAGGGGAGACCAGGCCAGGGTGCAGAGTCATCTTTTCTCCCCGCTCTTTTTAAGGACACTACGTAGAAGTTGCCAGCCACTTCACATTAGTGTAAGGGCCGGGCATGACCTTGGAATCGCAGAGGGTAGCTTCCCAGTGGGCTCGAGAAAAAGAAATGGCTGCCTCTGCGGTCCTGGGGTCTTACCTCCAGGTGCGGGGTGTGGCGCAGTCCTGCCCAGAGCTCCAGAGCCGCTTATTCCTCCCGGAGTTGTCATGCTGGTGGCTCCGGTCACCGGGGGACTTCCTATGAAGAGCTCCAGTGGAAGGGTTTGTGCTCATAGTCTGAGCAGAGACGTCGCCCCACTTCATCAACCTTGAGCCCTCATCTTTTCCACTCAGCGGCCGCCACTTCCTCAAAAAGCGCCTCGGCTCCCGCTGGAGACCCCGCCTTGCCAGCAGGGGGCGCTGTGGTGCCCACCAGCCGGGCTCCTCCGGGCTTGGCTGCTACCTCCACTCGTCGAAGGGAGTGAAAATGGAATTGAAAGGAGTTTAACCCAAAGGTGCCATCTAATTTGGCTGGGATAGTGAGGAAGTAATAGTGAGGGCGGGCAGCGATGCTCCTGGTAAGAGGTTACTGCCTGTAGCTTCTGTGCTGTTTGTGGAGCTCACCAGTGTGGGCCTTGACCGCCTTCCAAACGTGTTGGCTGCTGCCCGCAAATCGAGATAAGCTCAAGAAAGACTGGACTACCCTGTTGAAGACACATATAAGCTAGGGCCTTGTCACTTAGGGATGGTCTTAGACCAGCCTCACCTGCATCTCTCTCTCTTTGTTTTTTGTTTTGTTTTGTTTTTTAATTAAAATGTATTGGGGTGACAATGGTTAGTAAAATTACATAGGTTTCAAGTGTACAATTCTGTATCACATCATCTATATCACACTGTGTGTTCACCATCCAGAGTCAGTTCTCCTTCCATCACTATATATTGAACCCCAGTTACCCTCATTGATCACCCCCCCACCCCCCTTCCCCTCTGGTAACCATTCAACTATTGTCTGTGTCTGAGTTTTTGTTTCCTTTTTGTTTGTTTTGTTCCTGTGTTGTTTTCAGTTTTATACCCCACATATCAGTGAAATCGTATGGTTGTCGACTTTTTCTGTCTGACTTATTTCGCTTAGCATAATAATCTCAAGATCCATCCACATTTTCACAAATGGCACTATTTCATCTTTTCTTAAGGCAGAGTAGTATTCCGTTGTGTATATATGCCATATCTTCTTTACCCATTCATCTATCGAAACTTTATTTATGGTGGCCAAGACATGGAAACAAGCAAAGTGTCACCTGTGTCTCTTGGGAGCTTGTTTGACTTGCAGAATCTCAGGTCCCATCCCAGGTGTGTTGAATCAAGATGCCCAGGATCTGTTTGTACCTGGATTATAGTGCTACGTCTGTGTAACATGATTTAGAGGGGTACAAGGAGCGTTGGCAGGAAGGGCAGGTAGAAGGGGATTAGAAAGAGAGAAAGGCCTGTAATGTCACAACCTTCAGTCTTGTAGGAAGTTTCCAATATCCATTTGCTCAAGTCCTCAATTACAAGTACCCCAACAATAGATTGCTGCCATTTAGAGCTACATAGTTTTGCACTACAACTTTTTCAGTTACAACAGTGCTTAGAAACCAAGAATTTAGATAAACTAGATTTGGAATCAGACTTTCAAATTGCTGTATTACAAAAATAACCACCTACTAGTAGATCACAAAGATAAAAGCTTTGTTCTGTTTAAAGAGTTTCTTTGTTTTGGTCTTGTCCTTTAAATTTTCTCCTTTGTGTATGTTTTGTGTGTTCATAGGTAAGTATAGCACTACATGCCTATAATTTCCAAGTATGTAAATATTGATATATTAGGGGTGCTTGCATGCTCAGAAACATTTTATCATAAGGGTGCACAATGAAAACTGTTTAGAGATCACTGAACTAGATTAATGATCTTCTGCTGTCTTTTGTCAACAAGTGGATCAGAAAATTCCTTTTATTGCCATTATTTAAAGCCAGTGACATGCTACCACATTCTCCTGGCCTGAGTCATCTGTGTTAACATTCATATTTGAGCTTGTTAATTGAACACCAGACTTGGAAAGAAACAACAGGAAATGTGGGTTTCAGAGCCGCTATAACAATTCTCCCTTATGCCTTCCTTGCCTCTGGGCTGGGATCCACATTTGGAAAAGCCCGAAATTCCCAGGTTCAACTGAGACTCTTCTGCTTGTTTCTCAGAAAACAAACAGGTTGATGTGGTGACAGCCTTCTCCAGACAAAGAGCAAAACCCAAAGAGAGGCACGGGAACACAGCGCAGTGGTAACATGGGGATCTAGTGGTGTCTGAGAGCCAGACAGTTCTAGAGCTAGATGCTACCCTAGCGATCTTCTTGTCAAATCCATCATTGCATAAATGAGGACACAGAGTGACTCACCCAAGATGATACAGCTCATTGTGTCACATCTGGGACCATGACCAAGTCTTTGGACTCCACTTGGACTCTCAGACTGTCTTATGTTCCCTTGGGGCTGACGTGCGGGAGGGACATGGAGAGTTATTGGCTTAGGATGAGACAAGACCAGATAATGTCTGGTGCTCAATGATCCCAGACAGTGTTTTAACAGAAATGTTACAGTGCATGCTGGCTCTGTGTGTCTGTGTGGGCTCCATCACAAGGGGCTCTCGAAGTCCACCCACCTGGCTGGGAAAGACTGCTTCGCACAGCCCTGCCCTGGAGAGTAGGAAGCTTACTTGCTGCTCCTTCAACCCTGGCTGATGGACTTGCAAATCTGTCTCCCTGGTCATGCCTACAGCTCCAGCACACACTGAAGGGCAGGGCAGACTTGAAATGCAAGGAGGGAGGATACTGGAACCTCTGCTAGGGCAGAGGCGTGTGTGTGTTTCTCACAGCTGTATTCTCAGTGCCTAGAACAGTGTCTGCCACATAAAAGGCACTCAGAACAATTTTGTTGAGTGAAAATGGCCTTACCTGGGAAGGTGGAAGAGGGACGAGTTTTCGACCTTCTTTCAATCATACTGGGCATCTGGGTGGCCAGAGTTGAGAGCTGGAAGTCCAGCCAACAGAGTAGGTCAGGAAGGACCAGAGAAGCATCCCAGTCTGCATCCTCTCTTGTGCTGTCACCTGCTCTTATATTTACTGCTGAACCAAGAGGCCTCAGTCAACACTCACTTATATTTTTCTTCCAAAGCCGTGAAATAATTCCACTTATTACCCTCCACTTAGCTGGGTAACCAGTGCCCTTCCCTGATTTGCTCGGTTGTGGGACAGAGAGACCGCACTAGGCTCCGTGGAGAGCAGGTCTGCACTCCAGGCCTACTCAGGCCTGCCTCTGGCCCTCACACAGGTCACTTTCTGTCTCTGAGACTCAGTTTCCTCGTGTATGAGGCAGAAATGATGTCTGTGGTTCGCAGTTACCTCACGAGCTGCTGGGAGGACTGAGTGATAATTCACAGCGAAGTGCTGCAGACACTGAGTCCCCTGCACGGGTGTGGTGGCATTAGAGAGCTGGGGCCACGTGTACTCAGGCCCGTGGGGGATTCCTGAGCTTGTTCCTGCTCAGAAGAACCATTATGACTCACCCCAGAGCAAAGCCTTTTCCACCCAGTCTGCATGTACGCGCCTAACCTAAATTATAGGACCTGATTTGTGGGGCCTGACCTCATTTCCCGTCTCCACTGGCAGCATCTGCTTTCTCCAGTGATGTAAAAATGAACGAGTTGACGCCATTTGGTAGATGGGGTGCGCCTGTGGATTTGAGGCATTCAGCCAAAGTTTATTTTTTCTCTGAGGAGTTAAACGCTCCTTCTCAGGACACATAGGAAACGCTGCATCTTGAAGCTTGAAACTCCCGTAGGGAGTTTGGAACTCTACACTATATTCTTACAGCAAATCAAAGATTTTAAAGACATTAATTGAATGTATGTAGATTTGAGAACAGTTTGGTTCTTTCCGGCATCAGTGGTTCTGTCCCCATGATGCCTCTCCCACACTGAATGTATTTGGACCACAGATCACAGCCCAGGCCCCATCCCTGCTCTCAGGTCAGCAAGGGTGGCTGAGCAGTCATGAACGCACAGCCAGAGGGAGGGTGGTATGGAAGCATCCTCCTAGAGGGCCCCCGTGAGACCCACATCCTGGTATTCACACCCTTGGATAATCCTCACTTCTAACCAACAGAATATGGCAGGTGCTGTGGGGTGTCATTTCTAAGGTGAGTTTATAAAAAGACTGTGGTTGCCATCCCGAGTTTGTTCTCTCTCTCTCTCTCTCTCTCTCTCTCTCTCTCTCTCTCTCTCTCTCTCATATCACTCACATTGTGAGCCACCCTACACATTCCACAAGCAGTCAAGGGTCCCAATAACCATATGAGTGAATTTGCAAGCAGATCCTTCAGTCTCAGCCTAGTTGAGATGCCACAGCCCCAGCCAACGCTGGCCTGCAACCTCATAAGCAACCTAGAGCCAGAGACACCCAGCAAAGCCACACCCCAATTCCTGACACACAGAAACTGTGACATAGTCAATGTTTGTTGTTTGAAGTCTTAGTTTTAAGCATTTTTCTACATAGCCAATCGATAACTAATATGGATGGAAAGAGTTGAGAAAAAGTGGAAACGATAGAGTTGAAGAAAATAAAGGGGAGAGGGAAAGAGAGAGAGGAGTGAAGTAGGAAAGATGCCGAGTGGGTGTCTCTGAGCAGGAAAGAACACCACCAACACCCACACAGCAGAGTGCTAAGAGCTTGGGAATGGAATCCTAGCTCCGTCATGGTATTAATATCCTTTGGTGCCATAACAAAGTAACACACACTAGGGGGCTTCAACAACAGAATTCATTGTATCCAGTTCTGGAGGGAAGAAGTTGAGATCCAGGTGTCGGCAGGGTTGGGTCCTTCCGAGGGCTGTGAAAGAGAATCTGTTCCATACCTCTCGGCTGGCTTTTGGCCATACTCTGGTGCTCTTTGGCACCGTTGCCTTGTAGATCTCTGTCTTCATCTTCACATGGCTGTGTGTCTGTCTATGATCAAATTCCACCTCCTTCCCTTTTTTTTATAAGGACCCCAATCATATTGGATTAGGGCCAACCGTACAGACCCTATTTCCAAAAAGGGTCACATTTTGAGATACTGAGGGTTAGTACTTCAACATACGAATTTTGGGGAGGACACACTATCCCATAACAACCACTCCTAGTGGTGTGACAGAGAGAAGTCACTTAGCATCTCTGTGCCTCAGTTTCCTTATGTATAAAATTGAGATATAATTGTACCGATATAATAGAGTTGTTATAAGGATTGAAAGAGTTAATATTCAAAGAGGGTCTAAAACAGTGGTAGGCACACAATGCTGATGACAGTTAATGAGTTTCTGAGAGCACAGTGGGAGTTTAGGGGGTTTTAAAAGACAGATGAGTCAGACAAGAGGAGGCACCATACGCCGGTGGAAGCCACACCTGGGAGGGAGGCTGGGGCTAGACTTAATCCTGGACTCTTAGAGGAAGACGGGTTATCACTTACAGTTACAGTCTAGATTTGTTTCACTGGATGCTGTGGCGTGTCTTAGATTAAGGTGATGTGATGGCGAGGCCACCGTGGTTCTGTACTTGAGAATCACCGAGGGCACCTTTTCACCAAAAATCCTGGTTCTGTTGGCCCGGCTATTAGCATCTGTGGCCAGGCCATTAGAAGATGACCTGAATGTGCAGGCAGTTTCCAGAACCAGCAGAAGACACTCCTTCGAGACCCTTGTCACTCAAAGTGGGGTCAAGGGATCCAAGGCACCATCTGCTGCATCAGAATCTGTATTTTAGTAAGATCCCCTAAGATGAAGTGAGACACCCTGGGGTGCAGCAGTTTGAGCAGTGGCAGCGTGGGGGTCTTCTGCCAGGAGCACCGCTGAGGAGGGGGTCTGTCCTCCAGGGTGGGCTGATCCCCTGAGCCAGAGGTGATGGGAAATCCTTGCCATTCGCTGGCTCTTGACACACTTCCTCACTGTGGGGATGACCATCCAGATACAAGAAAATTAATTTTAAAGACTTACCCGAGTGAGTAAGCTTTCTCTTCTCCCCCAAGGGGGCATGTGACCAGCACCATGGGCTAGCTGAGTGCAAAAGCCAGCTGTTTCCATGTTGGGCTGAAGAACACCTGGCCTCACTAGAAGGGTTGGGCCATGTGCTCTTTGGCGATTACAGCCAGGTTGGTCTGAGGATTCTGCACCGCAGTGAGCTTTTCTCCATGAGCTGACAGAAACAGCCTGACCCAGTGAGGCCCATGGAAATAGATCATGATGCGCTCAAAACTAAAATGTAATTTGAAGCTAAAAAAAAAAAAAATGTTATAGGGAGGAGGAGGTGGGCAAAGAGGTAGGCAGGAGGAAAAGGGTTAAAAAGTTGACCAAGAGGGTGGCCAGATGGCTCAGTTGGTTAGAGCATGAGCTCTTAACAACAAGGTTGCCAGTTCGATTCCCACATGGGCTAGTGAACTGCGCCCTCCACCACTAGATTGAAGACAATGGCTTGAGCTTGGAGCAGAGCTGCCAGTGGGCAACTGGTTGGCTCAGTGGTTAGAGCACGGTGCTCATACCACCAAGGTTGCTGGTTCGAGTTCCACATGGGCCAGTGAGCTGCACCCTCCACAACTAGACTAAAAACAATGACTTGACTTGGAGCTGAGCTGCGTCCCCCACAACTAGATTGAAAAAAACAATGACTTGACTGCCTGGAAAAACACACTGTTCCCCAATATTCCCCAAAAATTAAAATAAATAAATAAATAAATAAATGGGGGAAAAAAAGTTGACCAAAAACTGTGTTTTCCTGGCCCACTGTGTCTTTCTGGAAGGAGTCCGTGCTTGCTGATGGAAACATAGTAGGAAGATGAGCTCATACTGAATACAGCTCCTCTCAGGCAGGCTAGAAGGAAACAAGAGAGCTGAGACACTTTCTTGAAAATAAATCAGCGGCTCTGAAGACAGTTTGGAGGAGAATACCAAATGACAGGGAAGCCTGCATGTTAGGAATGAAACTCTGTATGTATGAACAGAACTTTCCAGAGATATTAATCAGAGAACTGACTCACTTCAAAAACAAACAAAGCTACAAAACCCCAGCCGTGTTATAAGTACTGTCCGCATCTCCAATTCTAGATGAATCCACCTTTGTGACATTTCACCTGAGAAATGGGACAACAGAACAGCAGAACGCATATGGGCTGGTTACACAGTCAGGCCTAGGCTCTCTGCGGTTCCTCATCTGTTGGACTGAATGGTCTGGCCTGGGCTATTAAAAAAACATAAATTCATCACGGAGCTACAGAATGAACCCTAGCATTGGTGAGGTTCCTAAAGGTTAACTGATTTGATCATGTCATTCGGCAACTGAATAATTGCCAGTGGCCCCCAGTACCTACTAAATAAATAAAGTCCAGATTTCATAGTTTAGAATTCAATGACCTGCACAAAGTCAGGAGAGGCAGTACAACAGAATGACCTTCGGTGTCAGCCCCAGCTGAGTTTGAAAGTCTGCTGACCTCGGGAAAATCACTGAACCTTTCCGAATCCATCTGGTAATAAGGGCTTCTTCCCTCTTGGGCTGATGATTCAATGAAATGCACTTAGCACAGTAAATGGTTAACACATGTCGTCATTATTATTATTACTTATTGTTGATGATGATAATACAAGGCTCCTCCAGCCTGCCTCTCGCCCAAGGAAATATGGTCAATTCCATCTGCACAGTTTCTAGCCTCCATGGTCTCTCACTCTGTTCCTACCAATTTTTCCTGTCCAAACTCTACCCTTCCTTCCAGGTTCACCACCAGGGCTTCCTCTTTCACGCAGTCTTTGAGGGTAGGGTCCAAGTCAGAGCCACCTTGCTTTTCTCAGAATGAATGAAAACTATTGATATAGTAGGTGCTCAAAAAATGTTGAATAAATGAACGAAAGAAAGCAATTTTCCTACCATGGTAGCTATTCCCCTACTATGGGAACTGGTAGGGGAATAGCTCAGGGAGGGTTGGTGGGCTCTGAGCACTCTGTGGTCTAATTTCCCTGCTGCCAACGGACCTGAATGAAATGCAAACTCTCCTTGGGTTTCTTGTGTGTATGAGAAGAGAGCCAACACATTTTTCTACAGCTGTGATACCAAATGAGATCTGTAAAGTGCTTTTTCATGTACCAACCCTTAGAGATAGTCTCTTGAAGGCTAATGCTTCTCTCCTCTTCTCACATCCCTGAACAAAACAGGCCAAACTCCCCCTGGAGACTGGGCATTGATTCTGACCTCTCACTTAGCAGCTTTCTCCAGCCTTGAAAACCTGATAAAAGTTCCAGTTGTCTCACATGTCACAGTGTAAAGCTGCAAGGTCTGCTGGGCACACACAAGCCGGCAGGTCTCTATATGGCAACTTCGTATGAATTGGGTGGAAAAAAAATTTCGCCTGCGCCCGGTGCATGGCTTGCCATGGAGGGTGTGGACTGGAAAGCAGCCCCCGCCACAAGCCCCTAGCTGGAAGCCCTTGAATGGTGGGTCTGCACGTGCACACGCACGCATACACACACGCACAGACACATTCTCTCTCTTAGAAAGAGACAATGTATTAAGAGTGCTCTTTTGGAGATTGCGCATTCTAGGGGATTTTGCAACCAAATATGTACAAAGAAGAACAGAGCTAAGCACACCTCCTCTTCTTCTTAGGTCTTCCTCGAACTGCTCAGTGCTGGCACAGCCAAGTACACACATACCCCTGCGAACGCAAGTAGCGCAGCCAACTGGCTTGGGCTGAATGTGAATTGAAGCATTCTGTTTTCAGACCCTTTCTCCATGCAATAGAGTTTTGTTCTCGTTGTCCCCCTTGAGGGCACGGAGGACTAGGGGCATTTGGGTGTACGTGATTGGTACCCCGTTTTGCCATTAAGCTGCTGCCTGCTGTGAGCAGACCCGGCTGTTTCCTGGATGGACAACCCTGTAACGCTGCACTATTTACCTCTTACATTATTGGCCCCTACGTGCATGGTCAATCATAGATATTGACCAATGATAGACAGATATGCACAAGAAGTTCCAGACCGAGTTTTATACGAAAAATACAGACAATGTGGTTGAATTTTAGTGCAACAGAGCTTTGAGCAAAGGGAGGCCAAGTGAGTGTTGGAAAGACAGAGGTGCCGGCCCGCTCGATGTGACTCGAGGCAAGCGCAGAACAGGCTTCACCTCCAACAGTTCACCTTGAAGGCCCTAAGAAGTACCTACCTGCTGTTGGGATCAGTTTGAGACGCACACTAGACATACAGCGGAAATGTGCATTTGCTTCAGCTAAATCTTCAGTCACGGTTGGCGAACCCTCTCTAATAAATCCTTATGTACAGTTTTCAAAAGTCGTTAGGTTACCAAAGTTCTTTCGTTCCATAAAATCTGCATTAACTATGTCACCTATGCATCCACTGAATGATCCCTTGTGTTGACATACCTCATAATTAGAGTCTGGACTAAGGGAAGCCGTGATCAACTAAGAAAGGACTAGCTGTCAGACGGCGTACACTGTACTACACAGGCAGACCTGGGAGAGGTCACAAGTTCCGTTCCAGCCCCCTACAATAGAGCACGTATTACAATAAAGCAAGTCACATGCATTTTTGCTTTCCCGGTGCACATAAAAGTTATGCTATCACACGCGCAATAGCATGTCTAAATAGCATGTCTAAAAAACAATGTACACACCTTAATTTTAAAACCTCTTATGGCTAAAAAATGCTCACTATCATCTGAGCCTTCAGCAAGTCATAATCTTTTGCTGGTGCAGGATCCTGTAAAAAACGCAGTATCTGCAAAGTGCAATAAAATGAGGTACACCTGTATTTCTTTGGGGCTCACTTATTTCTATGAAGGCCCATCTGTAATCACTTGATACTGGCTGTGTGGGACAGTGTTCATTCTCCATTTCTGTAATATATGTCCATTCATCCCCACCCCCCACCACACACACACACACACACACACACACACACACACACAAACCATTTATTATTGGCATTGAATTGTACAGTTGTCAGACTCAATCTCCACAATATATTTGATGACCTATGAACTGTAAGTCCCCCCAACCCACTCCAAAAAAGAAAAAGATCCCTGCCAGCCTTCTTCTCAGAAAAGAATCTTCCTTTGGGCATCGAGAACTCCAAGACTATGCTGAGGACATAGTGACGTGCAGGTGTGTGCCCTGAACCCCTACTGAGAGAGAGCTTTCTGCAAATGAACATTCGCTTATTCTCCAAACAACTCAAGGCTATCTAGTTATTGTGATTGGGGAGTCCAGGCCCACCTCCAGACACCTGTGCAGCAGCAAGGAAAAGGGGGAGCTTTCCTGTCCAGCAGGGTGTTCAACCTGGGCACCCTCCACAAACCCCCAAAACAAAGCCCCAAACCTGCCCTGCCCCCTCCCTGGCACTTCCTGATCATTAGACTGGAGATATGTAATATTTCGGGAACCTCGTATGTTTCCAGCGGCTCAATTCAAATGCCTTCCTTCAAATCCAAAGTTCAAAGAAAGGACGAAAGAGAGAGCTGCTGAAACACCTACTTCCTGGTCCGTGTTGAGGAAACAAACTACATACATCCAAAGATGATTAATTATCTTTATTGAAGGAAAACAAGAAGTCATCAGTCTCGTCATTATGAAAGACATCTGGATATGTGTACATGATTGTCAAGGCAGAGATTCACTTGCTACATAGGCCCATTCACAATTTTGCAGAGCTGCAAACCGATATGGGCTAAACTTCTTGCAGAGTTTATTACATGCATGGAATAAATGCACAGTTCCCCTTCTTTTGGACAAGCATGTTTTTATGGAAAAATGGAACCAATCGCAAGCCTGGTAATAATAGACAGGGGACATTCCTGGGTTCGACGTCAGAAGCTTTTGGAAAACATGCTTAGTGTTGGGAGAGCTGCAAGAAGGTCGATGACATTGTGTGTAGGGTAAAGCCAATTGTGCGAAATTGTTCCAAATTTTGATTCTGGACAGAATGTACTTTTCATGTCTCCCAACCTGAACATGGGACTGACATAAACACTCTCTGAAACATGTGGCCCCATCTTTGAAAACAAAGCATCTGAGCCATTTGGACAGCATTTCACACCGTTCTGAAGGCCAAGTGCCCCTGGGAAGAAGAGCACAAATGTCCTCTTCCTTCTCTCTGTCTGTCTGTCCCTACTTTGCAAGCCTGGCTGCCAGAGCTGCTCCAGCACCCCGCTCCTTCCCCAAAGTGAAGGCCTGCCATGAGGGCCCAGGAACCTCACTCTGTCCAGATTAAGGTTTTCCTTTGAGAAGTAATTCATCTAGTGTTTGGGGGCATTCGAGTCCCTGCTGACGTCTCATTGCTATGACTAAATCCTCAAACACTCCTCTCATTTTCTTTTTTCCTATCCATAAGAAAATAAAATCACCTCTAAGTAAAAGGAAACTGTGAATAATCAGAAGTCATAATCATCGTAGAAGAAGTTCCTGGAGACCAACAGGGTAAAAACAGGTATGGCGAATGCAGAAGCGGCATTGGTACAAAGGGTGAACGCAGTAGTTTGTCCCTTTGGTGTAGAAAGATACAGAGAAGCCATTCCACGCTTTGCTTTGTCCACAAAACCAGCCCTGGCAGCCACATGCTGCGGGTTTGGCTGCCGAATGCACAGGCTTTGGATTCTTAGGAGCGCACCCCGCACCCCGCCCTGCCCCCAGAGCCACAAGCTGAGCTGTGCAGGTCGCCGGCTGAGGGGGCTGGGAGAGCTGAGGTGCCTTCCCGTGGGCCAAGCCTTGGCGGGCATGCAGGCTGATTTCACAGTGGGGCTGGGCTCCTGTGCCCACACCCGGGCTGCACAGCATGGCACACAGGACCACAATGAAGGATTGGGCTGACGGGGGCGTGGGCCTCTGTCCTCCTCTCACTGCCCCCAGTCTGCTGTCCATGGTATAGCTGTTCAAGTTAATTCATCTGCAGACTAGTTTTCAGGACATAAGTCACCCTCCTTTTAGCAATCTGTTCGGCCACTTTACCTTTTCTATCTTAACATCTTCAATTCTGAAAACCAAAGGATTGCAACGCTTGTTTGCGAATGTCAGGTAGACTTGCAGCCTCAACCTAGGACCAGGTGCCCCCAAGAGTGGTGGGTTACATACAGGTATATACCAGTTTTTGGGGACAGAACAGTGTTTGGTCTGGAATGTGTAAGGAGAAGGCAAACTTTGCGGGCGAGAGTCGACAGGAGGGGGCGGGGTATCGTTTTAGGGAACATGCGGAGGCTCCTGCATTGGGATGAGTCCCAGGACCTCCCTCTCCCTGGCCAGAAGTGACTGCATGCCCCTGGGAAAGAGCGCATCTTATTTCTGTGTATGGAAGCGGGAGGAGCGGCCCTTTGCCGGCCCTTGCCTTCCTTTCTCAGATCCCAAGGAAACCCTGCAGGGCCGCTGTGCCACGGAAATCACACAGTAGGGCGTGTTGCTGGCCTGAGCTCAGAGCCAGGGACCACAGCCCTCCTGTCTTCAGCCTGGAGCGATGATGGTGCCAGTGTGGCCTCTCCAGTGTGAAGACCAGTAGTGCCAAGACTCTGGGTGGGCCACTGGGCCACGGTGGCGAAAGCCTTAACTCACTGAGGTATCTCTACTGAGCCAGGGTCTGTTCTTTGTTTGAAATTGCTCATGAGACATCAAGCCCCAGTGGGTTAACTGGATTAAGCTGTCACTCTTCGAGATCGCAGGTCAGCCCCCTTTCAGGAGGGGTCCCTTGGGCTCCCTCCCCTTTGTCCCTGGTGTCCCTGACCTTCATTCTGCAGGACAGTTCCCCCCTTCTACCCATAATCCATTCAGGACATGTTGGACACCAGCGTAGACAAGTGAATAGGATGAGACTAGGGCTGGGCAGGTAAACTGAGTCTGAGGGTCCCACGAGTAAGCCCTTGCATCCAACGGCTCAGGCCCGGCCTCTTCAGCCAAAGGTGTCTTCTTTTGACCCAAGCTGGAATGCTGAGTGCCTTGGACAATATGCTAAGAGCTACCTGGAGAGTGGGACCTTGTCAAAGGTCACAAGCTCCTGCGCCAGGGGGAGCTGCTCCCTGTTCTTGCGTGGGACTAAAATAAATCACAGCCACAGTCAAGAACACGAAGCCACGCCTGCTCTTGGGGGGCGGGGGCGGGGCATGCTTTCTGCATAGTTCTTTTTTTAAACAACAACAAAAAGGGAACATGAAGGGGGACATGTCCTTTCTATTCTCCTGTGGAGACGGGGGCAGTAAGAGGCGGTGGAAATTGCCCACCGCAACGGTCAGCAGCATCCCTGGCACTGCTGTTGGTCCATCTGGGCACTTTCGCTGCGGGAGGGTTTTCTACGGTTGTGTGCACTTCACGTGGGCAGGCCCTCCCCTCTCAGCTCCAGGTCCTCTTCCCCGCTGCAAGCCGACACTCCAGAGCCCAGAGTGCCCGCTGAGGGAGGGCAGTGAGCAGTCCAGACTCCAGGGACTGGTGAAGAGCAATAAGCTGCCGCTCTGTTGGGGACCTGCATGTGGGCATGAACTCACTGCTGGTTGAAGGGAAATGCCAGCTTCTACTATGGGCTCCCTGATGAGATGAAGCGAAGGGGGACAGGGAAGTGAGGGAGGGACAGACAGGCAGCTGAGGGAAAGACAATTTGAGGACACATTTCAAAATGTGAGAAAGAAAATCCCCCTGCTCTGAGGAGGTGAGGAGAAGGTGGGGGGCGGAAGAGTTGGGGCTGGAAGGAAGCCTGTGATGGGGCTGGGGTCCACACACACTGGCTCTGAGCGCAGTGTACACGTGAAAGCTCAGCTAGTACTGATGGAATTTGGCATCAGTGAGAGTGCTAGGACTTTGCCACCCCACTCGGCAGGTCTTAACAAAAGGTACATTCTACGTTCTCTTCCAGTGTTGTAGGGAAGCGTAATACCAAATCCAGCTGAAAGAGAACCTCTATCCCTATACAACTCAAGCTCTCTCAAAAGAGCAAAAGTTCTTCCATATGGCAATTTTCTCCTCTTCCTAAAATAATAGGAAATAACCTAAGTCTGGCGACATGGAGACAGTATGGACTTGCCCGATGTCAAGTTCAACCTTTGGGCTGAAACCAGTCACCATCTCCTCCTCCCACTGCGTATGTTACTGGGACCTGATGTGTTCCAGGCCAAGCATGGCTGAGAGCCGACCCAAACTACAAAGAGGACACCTGTGGTAGGGCCCATCTTTCAGCTGCACTTTTCAGGTAGAACATACTTTCAAACTACTTGGATATAACACGCACGCCACCTATCCGCTCCAGAAAATCATGTAATCACCAATAATGGACTTTGGCTTCAAATGCTGCTTTCCCAACACAACTGCTGCATATCGCACACAGTACAAAGAGCTGACGACTACGCAGGCACACACTACAGGTACCAAAGTCAGGCTAAGGTGACATCTAATGATTGGTTTTCTTATACTGTAGAAACTTAAACGTTCCGTTACACGTGTTAGTAGGTGACATCCTACTGAATCCCCTGGAGAGAGGCCTCCGTTTCCTCAGATTCCCTTTACAAGACTCACGCTATTGTCCTGAGCGTGGGGGGTGGATGCATATTCAACTCACTTATTTTTTAACTGGGTCTATTGTCATTTTATAGACTTTTCCAGGCTTTTTACAGATTCTGAAGAGTGACAGACTGATTTCACTCTGGATGCCAGTGTGGCAGCCACCAAGCACGATTCCTGCCCAAGGGCTGAGTGCCTACGTTGTTTGTGGGAACAGGGGGACCAGCTGCCTGTCTTTCCAGCTATGCTTACGAATGTAAGCTGCACTGCTGTCCTAAAGGAGGCAGAATTAAGCCGCTGAATCTCCTAACACTGTGTGTGTGTGTGTGTGTGTGTGTGTGTGTGTGTGTGTGTGTGTTGCGGGCAGTTATCCATAAACGTTTGGCCTGGACATAGGCAAAGGTGTGGAAGTGATGGAGAAGCCTTGACCAATAGGAGCTGCCAAGTTTGGCCAACTGCAGGAGAAGGGCATGAGGACAACAGCCGGGAATGGCACTAGACCCTCAGGCAGACCTCAGGGACACACGCCGGCTGGAGCTGATTGTGGGATGCAGACTCACATGGTCCCAGGGCTGAGGGACGAAAAGCTGGCGTTGGGAGTCACCTGCTTGCCTCTACAGGAGAGCGTCCCTGCAGGCTCCTTGAGAAGTGGTTTGCCCTGGGTTTCACCCCGTGACTGCTGTGTCCTGCACACCGACCGACCATGTGGCTGAACAACGTGGCCGTTTCCCTGGGTCACTGACGGTGTTAGCACTGCAAGTCCTACACGCCGAGAAATCCTTCAGTCCTGGGGAAACTGTGACCTTTGGTGACCCCACCACCACAGGTCTAGTTTTCAGATTGCCTTGGTCAGAGGGACAGCTTCAGGTGCCGTCTGGGCCTGGCTGAGGTGGGGTCGGGCCATCACTGCAGTGGCCAGTGTCCTGCTTACTTGGCAGGTCACCTCTCCTCACTATCCCAGATAAACGGACTCTTTACCTAGGCCATTTCCCTTTCCTCCTCCAGATAACATTCGTACAATAGGGTAAAAATGTGCAGAAACAACTTATGTGAGTTGGAGGCCATTTTAAGTGTAAGCTTAGAAATGCATTTTTAAGAAACAGAGAGAGATTAATTTGAAAACTGCATAGCTGAGAGCAATGCTTTTGTGGGTGACCCCTCATGAGAAATGAGAGCTGCCTGGAAGGCTCACTTGAAACAAAATGGCATCTTGTTCCTTTTGTGAGGGAAATACTTAAATATCTGCTGGGTGGGCTTCTCCTTCATAGCAAGTCCAGCCTCTGAAGTTCAGCCTTTAGTCTCTGGGGAGCAGGCTTCTTAATTTCTGACCGCTGATGGCAAGGGGCCCTGGCGTCTCTGGTTGGCGAGGGGTTTGCCGAAGGAGTTACCGGGAAAGGTTTTCTGCAGGTTCCCTCCCAAAGCGACCCGGAGAGGAGACAGCCCTGCAGAACTGTTGAATTGTCTTCTTAGAGAGCTGCCCCTCCGGACAGAAAGAGAAGGAAGGAAGTAAAGTGCACTCTTTGCCTTGGAGACAGATTCTCGACCCTCTTATTAGAATTTTAAAAAATACCTTTAAATTCACCATGGAGAAAAAAAATCGCTTAAAGGTTAACATAAACTCTATACTGACAAGCAAAAGATATAGGTCACGTAACAAAGAAGTATAGATTGCAAGGACATATTTCTTAAAAAGAAAAAAATGAAACCCTAATGCACAATATTTACCAATACTTAAATAATCCAGTTGAAACCGTTTTTGTCATTAATTAAAAACAAAAATACAACATAGATGGTTACCTATACTGAGAAGAGCGGAAATGACAAGAGTTGGGGAGAGGATAGAGTCCATTCCATTAGAGCTTTGCAAGATTCATATATACAGCACCAGGTCCTATTAAATCAGCTCCCTTGAGTCAGTACAGTTTGTGAGAAATGAACATTTCAGAATTGCAGTATAAAATATGGCCATAAAAAAACTTCTGTCTTCCAGTCCTGTGCAGAAAGGCGCACCATGCAAGGTGGGATCACTCTGGCGTAGCTGGTGGCGCTGGAGGCCCCCCGGGGCCCCCTTCCCGGCCCCAGCTGAGGCCCCGCCCCCCGGCCCCACCTGAGGCCCCGCCCCCGGGCCCCACCTCCAGAGCCAGTCACTTGCTTCCAGAGTGTACTGTCGTCACAGTGGTGGGCCTCGGTCTCCGCTCGGCTCCCACTCCTGAGACCCCTGATGAAGAGGAAATGAAACTACAGAGCGTGGAGGGTGCCAGACCTGCAGGCGACAGTGGACACAAGGGTTCAAAGCTTCAGAAGGCAATACTTGCTTCCCTTCCCCCTGCAAGGATTTGTTGGCAGCTGGGGTCAAACTTTTATGCACTCGATTCTAAACTTTTACGTACCCATAGTTAAACATTTGCAATGTGTCCAAAATGCTTTCTTCTTAGCCCCAATTCGTCCTCCCCTTTTCATTCTAACTGTTTTGTATTTGAATACGACATGGTTTAGCCATACTAGTATGACAGGTTCCATTTACTGAGCACTTTCTAGGTACTATGCGTCAGTTTAAGTGTTGAATAAACATTAGCATTATGAGAACTGTTTATTACAATTCCATGAACTAGGGATTTTAAGAATGAAGAAAGAATGTGATACCCCCTTCTGCCCTCTGCTTGGTGTGTGGTCTGTACTCTTGGCTAAGTACATTTGTAACACAGAGCACATTGAAATGGGGCTGTTTACCTCTTCCTGTGTGAACTCAGCAACCCCCCTGGTCTAGAAAAATTCCTCACAGGCTGCACTATAACACTCCGTAAGCAGATGTGTTAGCACCAAAAGGTCTGGATGTGGGATCAATCCACCACAGCTTAGCTCCGGTAGTGTATTTCCCCTCAGGAACTTTGTAGGCTCAGACATAGGAAGATCCATAAAATAAATGATTAAGATGGCTTCCTGGTCAGAGCCATTGTACGACTGACTATTCAAAGAAACGATCTATTGTGGGGTTCCCCTTGACCAGAGGGTAGAAAGGACCTCTGCTAAAATATAAATGTGGGTCTACAGTAGTGTGCAATTGGTTTAGGGGACGCTCATGGAGATGTCTTGGGAAAATTTAAGGGCTGGACATTCCAGAATGAGATGCGGGGACTATTTGGAGAGCAAGAGAGGAAGGGAACCCTTTTCTAAGGCAAGCTGAAGTGTACTCCATGGTTAGGGAGATGCAGGTTGATGGGAAACGTGAAGGCAACTGCTCTGAGGTGGAGAGGAGCCATTGGTAGAGCCTGACGTGAGAAGAAGATAAATATACAGAGTGGGGAGTGGAAGAGAGAAACAGGGAGAGTAGTTATGCCCTCACCGACACCGCGTCCCACGCAAAGACGAAGGACAATGAAATACTACTATTACTTTGATTGCAAAGCCAATGCATTTCATGTAAATCGGCTTCCATTATCATCATCGTCATCAAAAATATACATGTGAAAAGTCACTGAGATCAGGCGGTCGTGAGTCTCTGCCACCCCCTGCTCAAATTCTAAGAGTGACACCTAATGACAAGCAAACAGAGGGCAAGGAAATAGGTCAGAAAGTATCTGGGCTTTTGTCCAGACAGACATGGCCGTGTGGGACTGAGGCCACAGATTTCTCATAATAAATGGAAATGATAACATGTAGGGTTGTGTGAATATTAAATAATTAATTTTTGGAATGTAAATTGGTGCAGCCACTATGGAAAACAGTGTGGAGAGTCCTCAACAAATTAAGAATAGAGCTACCATATGACCCAGCAATCTGGGTATCTACCCAAAATTTTGAAAACACTTTTTCGTAAAGATATATGCACCCTCATCTTCATTGCAGCATTATTCAGAATGGCTAAGACATGGAAACAACCTAAGTGTCCTTCGATAGATGCTTGGGTAAAGAAGATGTGGTGCATATACACAGTGGAATATTACTCAGCCACAAGTAAGGATGAAATAGTACCATTTGATACTCTTGAGAGCTTCATGCTAAGTGAAATAAATCAGCCGGAAAAGGACAAGAACCGAATGACTTCACTCACATGTGGGATATAAAACAGAAAGTAACAAAGAAACTCGTAGACACAGACAACAGAATGGTGGTTACCAGAGGGGAAGGGGGGTGGGGTGAGGATGGAGAGGGTAAAAGGGGTCAAATATATGGTGACAAAAGGAGGCTAAGCTTTGGGTGGCGAGCACACGTTAGAGTGTAGAGGTGTCGTATTATAAAGACATACACCTGAAACTTATGTAATGTTATCAACAAACGTTACCCCAATAAATGTAATTTAAAAGAAGAAAATAATTTTTAAAATTAAATCATTTGCAAAGCTGTTGGGAATCCTAAATGGGATAAATTATTGCAAGTGTCTGATACACAGCAGGTACTCAGCAAAAGGCAATGCTCCCCTCTCCACCCCAGGTTTATCTTAAATGCCGGTTGAAAAGTTCTGTTTTTGCTACATACGCACAATCTTTTTGGCTGGCCAGACTGAGGTTGCTTGAGACGCTTGCATTTGAACTGTCCAGGCTGCTGCCAAGGTGGAGTTTTCTCATATGCCTCACGACAGCTGTGGCATTAAATGCTTGCTGAAATTTCAGAAAGGCAAAAAGCAGACAAAATATTCCAGTGAATTAAAAAGGTGCAGACGGTCTGCTATTATTTCTCATTACCCTAAGCACCTCAAACTTCTGAAAATGTTCTTGTGATACTCTAGAAAAGAAATTTATTTTGCCCCTGCTTCCAAAAGTACACTAATGTATTTGATCCCTCCCTCCATCAAAATATATTTTGAAGATTTAAAAACATTTTTCTTTCAACGTAATAAACATATGGAATAAATGTAAACCAATTCTCTACAACTTGAGAAGTGAGTCTTAGAATACAAGGCATATTGTAATAATACTGTACCTTAAAACAATGTTTTAAAATAGTTTTTATATTCCTATTATTGGTGCTTTTGTTCCAAATAATAGCATTTCCTCTGAATAAAAGAGGTCAGTGTTGTTCATTTTGTTTCTGTATGGTCTCTCACTGTTGGTTCTTAGTTACCCACACCGATTAGCACTTAGGGTTTAGGTAACCAGTGGCTATCACAAAAATGGTTTAAATCCATCACATTTTTATCAGAAAATATTGATGAGTTCAACTCAGATTTCCTGAGTTTTTTCTCCTTCATGTCACTTTAATACAAGTCGACTATTCAAAGTTCCAGCAAAGTGGGGAAAGACCACAGGGATTACGTTTGTAAGACACAGCAAATGAGGCAGAGCTGGCACTATTGCTATTTTTGACTCCCAGAAGGGAAATATTACAGCACAGATTTTGTCCCTCTCACGCCATGCTAGTCCCTTCAAGTCTTCATCGTTATCTGTTAAAATCAGCAAAATGATTGGGGTGAGGTTCATCAAGAGTGGGTGATGGTGACATTTAGAAACCAGAAATGCTCCACCTGCAGGACGAGTTCACAAGAGCGTCACACTCACAGGGATCTGATGGACATGACACTTACTCTCCATTTGCTCTTGGCGAAGTTCTTCCGGATCTGGGCGCTGACGGACTCGTGGATGTTTTTGTTGAGGGCGGTGTCCCCCGCAATCCTGAAACAGAGGCAAAGATGCTTCTTCAACAGGGTTTTAAGAACCTGCCCCTGCCCTGAGGTTCCCAGAGAGCCTAGCTCTGCCCTCTGTTCCAGGCTGCTGATGGCTCCGGTCTGAATGCACAGGCGGCTACCACCGCACTCAAAGTTCGTCCCACTTCTACAGTCTGCACCCTGAAAGGCCAGGGGCTGCTCAGCACCTCCGTGGTTGACCTCTCTGCCTGGTTCTCACTTTGTCCTTTTTGGACCCCCATGGCTGCAACTTAAGAATCCCCAATGATAATGCAAGCTGAGCTCAGTTTCCATCCTTCTCCCTTCCCTTCCCTCTCTCCCGCCAGCTTTCTGCCTGCAGTGCTTTGCGTCCACCATCTCCTACGTGTTCCCTGTCTAGTCTGACCACCAGACCCCTACTCAGGGGTACCTTCCCAGCTTCCTCCCCCTACCGCCCCACAGCCCCTCCCTGCCTTCTCTGGGCCCTCTTTCCCACGGACCCGCTCACATCCCTGGGCCCACAGCTCCCTTCTGGTTCCATCCCAGCTGAAATAAGCTCTGCAGCTTTCTGCTCGCCCACAGCCACACTGGCCGCCCCTCACCTTTTCTGTGCTCACTGAGAGGGGCCCCAGGCTTAGCTCAGCCCTGGGTGGCACAGCTTCTACTCCTGAATTAAGTGAGTTCTCACACATGCCAGGACCACGTCTACTCTGCATTCAGTTGGGTCCTTCATCTTATTGGGCATTACTTCTTACTTGTTCCTTAGCCTTCTTTTAGAGAAGGTAGTTTCTCTTTACTTCTTGTCCTTAAATTTCCCCCTCATCCTATGACTTCCTCCCTCAGCCCCTCCCTCTCTCTCTCTCTTTCTCCCTCTCTCTCTCTCTTTCCCTCTCCCTCTCTCTCTCCCTCTCCCCCTCTCTCTCGGCTTACAACCTCCAGCTGTAATAATCACCTGGAGGTCGCTCAGAGCCGTTCTTCTCCTGCACGTCCCTTCTTACCTCATTCTATCCTCCCTCTACATCCAACCCCTGGCCTTCCCCCCACTTTCAGAGGAAGCTGGGTTTTGCCCTCAGTCTTCTGGGCTTGGATCCTTCCATCTTCCCTTTCTTTTATACCAAACTACAAAACTGCAGGTTGATATCTGATGCCTAAAAAATAATTTCTTGCACCTTGGAAAAGTTAAGGGGCAGAAGAAACCGGGGACAATGACCACGGTTTCTGGCTGGGAGGTGACCGGAAAGTGAGGAAACCTGTCGTCTCTCAGAACCAGAAGGCCCTGGACACAAAACAGCCTGGATGCCAGACTATTATGTCCAAATGTTTTAGGAAATGAAAGCAAGAAGCCGAGGGCTTATTCAGACAAGAAATCATCCCCGAATAAAAAAACATATTCCTGACCACCCAGCCTTTCACTTTAGAACTGGAAACATGGTTGATTGACTGGCCAGGAAGTCCAGGCCAGGCTGGGCCAGTTTTGGATACAGTCTGATATTCCTGCTAAAAGCAGCACCCCCACTCCGTGCCCCCCACCCCCACATAGAGTCCTCTCTTGTGGCCAGCAGGACTGAACATACTTAGCCAAGAGGATGCTCAGAACATAACCGACGAGAACCAGGTTTCCATTTCCAAAACTGTCCAGCTCCCCCTTTCCCTAGACGCACACAGTGAATAGAAATCGAATATCTGAGCAGGCAACCGGCCCAGAACCAAAGGAACGAGGAGGTAGGGGCTGTAGACATCTTTATTAGGCTTTTTCTCCTGGACAGCTCATGTGAGTGTGTTTCCCTCTGCACTATTTACAAAAGCTATATCCTCAGAAAAGGAGGCCGCTCCAACTCACCGGTGGCCAGCTCTTACTTGGAAACGGCACACGGAAGTGGTAGGAAGTACGGGATTCCTGGGGCTGAGCGTGGCCGCCGGGCAGAACCGCACTCCAAACCAAACAGACCTGCGAGCGGGCAGGGAGGCCCCCTTCTCTGTGGGTGAGCATGGGCTGGCATGAAAGGGAAACGCACACTTCCAATTATTTCAGGAATGTTCTGCACTCACTTTCCACAGCCCTGGGCTGTGCCGCAGCTGGGAAAGAAGCTAGCAGGGCAGCCGGAGGCCCAGAGCCTCCTGGCGGGCAGTCTTCCTGGGGGTACAGCCACCCTGGGCCCTGACAGCAGAAGGTCTTTCCCCAATGGACTCCGTGAAGAAAACCGTTGCTGCTATTCCCCAGGACCCAGGACGGTTACAGTGACAACGTGTGACACTCATGACGCGTGTGCGGCTAGCTTCAGCATTACTCATTGACAAAACTGGAGGCATGCAATCTTAGACCTGGAAGGGCCTCCTGGTCACCTCAGTTGTCCTAGGAATTGAACAATGCCTCTGACCCAGGACTTCCTTATACATCCCGATACACACACTCCCGTACAGCTATGGGCACCCACATTTCACTCAGGTCTCCCACTCTCCCTGCTTCCCAGTTTTGCCGTGCACCCCAGCACTGCAGATGGCGTTTGTGTAAACCACACTTTGTCTTCCTCCACACACACAGCACCACACTCCTCTCTCCTGGCCTTTGGGTGTTGTTGTGTTTTGTACGCAGGCTGCTCTGCCGCCATGGCTCTGATTTCGCACTTTTCTAGCCACTGGCTCAGGACAGGCGTGGTGATGCCTGTATGGCCCCAGACTCCGGGGCTGGGTCCCAATTCCTGATTCTAGCTGGGCCGGCTGAAGGCAGAAGAAGGGAGGGGCCCCTGTGCATACTGAGAAGAGGCCTGCAGGTGCCACTCTGGCCCAGGCAATAGACCAGGTCCCCGAGGTGGGCACACTGCTGAAATGAGGCACGGTGTCACCTGGGGCACAGATGCCCAGGACTGTCACTCTGGTTTGCTTGTCACTGAGACTGGAGATCGAGGCTCTGAACAACGTCAACCAGGTACATGACCTCTGCCAAGGTACTTCCCTATAACCAGGACTGGGTCTCACGTGCCACCTGCCATTCCCTCATCTTAGGCTGTCCGCCAGCAGCCCATCGGTTCCTCCCACGCACCACTGAGAGAAAGGCAAAGCCTCAGGTAGGGGCTCAGGAAACATCTGCTGAGATGGGCTGACTGCCCTCTATAAGGAGAGCCGTCTGGGACTCGCAGAGGGCTCTCCTGGCCCTGGGTGGCCTTGATGAAGTGGAAGAGCAAGTGAAGAATAAGAGACGCTGCCCTCTGGAGACAGTCGATGCCCTTGGAAGCTGAGACCGCAGCTTCCAGAACGGTGAGGTTGATAAAACCATGCGACACTGGGACAGCCACTCCACACTGCAGCTCCCAGCTGACGCCATGCTCCCCTTGGCCCAGGCAATTTTACATACAAGAAATAAGCATCATACATGCGGGCAAGCGGGGTATTGCAATGATGCCTGAGTTGAATGCATTCTCTTTTTTCCACATCATTTACCAGTGTTTGACTGGGAATTCTGAAATGAATATTAAAAATTATAAGCACTGGGAAAAATAGCTCTGAAGTAAAAAGGTATTTATTTGTGCAGCTCACGTGCTAACATGTCTTAATGTGACCAGGCTGAGACTGCGAGGTATTCATCTGCAGCTCGACCCCTCCCTGAGCTCCAGACTCATTCAGCAAAGCGCCCACCACAGGTACCCATCTACACGACCCCGGCACCTTCCTCATTCTCTTTCACACAAGTCCGCTTGCTCTCCCAGTCCCTTAAACTGGAAAGTTGGGAATAACCTCAGGCCCCTGCGTCTGCCTCACCCCACCCACCGGTTCTCCTGTAGCTTGCTCATCCCTGGAGCCTCTCTTGTGGTCTTCTCTATCCATGCCCATCCCTGCAGTGCTGGGCAGGTGACCCCTCCCTGGGCCAGCCTTCTCTCCACCTGGCACCTGCCCCTCCCGCCCACGCCCCGTCTGCACTGCTCGTCCTCTGTCCTGCAGCCAGGTTGAGCTTTCCGAAGTGCACATCTGATGACCCCACTGCAAACCTGTCCGGGGCTCCCACTGCCCAAAGGGAAACGTATGCATTCCTCAGTACAATAATAAAATAATGGCCACTCATACAGACTGGAGATTTATTAGGTATCTTTACTAGATATTTACTAGGTATCTCCTTCTGCTTTTGTATGTATCATGTCATTTAACCGCTAGAAGAGTCCTATGGGGTATGCACTGCTGTTATTTATGATCTCAGTTCCACAGGGGAGGGCCAAAGTGTTGAGGAGCTTGTCCACATGGTGTACGTGGTGAAGCCAGAACTTGAAGTTCAGCGGACTACACCAGGGCTCGTGCCAGAATCCCGCCAGCTCCGCCTTCCTTTCCAGTCTCATCTCTGGCCTCGCTCCTTTGTACCCCCTACTCCAGGAATACCAAGTGCTGTGGTACTCAGGGTGGAAGAGCGGGGTATGTCCCCATACACAGTTAGGTCCCTGGCCTGGCCTGAAATCCACCCGCCATCCTGGATGACCTGGTGGGACCCGTCTCGTAGTGTGAGGCTCAGCACCTCCATGAAGTCCTACTTGATTCTGCTGACCCCATCCTGTCCCCTCTGCCAGGCCCCTCAGTAAAAATGACCTCTCCCTTCTTCGGTTTTTGAAAACTGGTTGGTGAAGGAGAGACTGGGTTTTAACTGGCCCCTTTCCTGCTTTTCATGGAGTGAGGCTGGATCAGTGAACAAGTACAAGGGAGCAAACCTCTTCCCTTCTTTTAAGGTCATGTTCCTCCTGTATAAGATAATCCCCGAAGTCTCATGCATGTAAGATAAACAAGTCCTGGGGATGTAATGTACAACAGAATGATGATAGCTGACACACTGTATGGCATATGTGACAGGTTCTCATCACGAGCAAGGAGAAAACAATTTTTAGTAACTATACAAGGTGATGGATATTAACTCCACTTATTGTGGTTAGCATTTCGTAATATATACGTATGTCAATCATTCTGCTGTACACAGTGTCATGTGTCAATTATATCTCAATGAAACTGACAGAACAAAAAGTCTATATAGCTTTAAAGTCCTATTGTTTATAAAGAAAACTTTACTATCTCTTTGGTCACATATTTTGACCTATTGTCCAAAGTAACTTATTAAAGATGATCAAGATGATGTATAACCCAAACTGCCTCCTGATGAAGAAAATTCTTTACCCCCCCTCCAGCCTATTCTTTCCTTCCCCTTTACGTCTCTTATCTGCAAAGTAGTGAAGAGCATGCATTTTCCAATCCAACAGTGCTGACAGGAAACAGTTCTGGCTTTGCCATTAGCTAGTTATGTCATCTTGGCTAAGTTACTTTATCTTCTTTTTAAATCCATTTCCTTCTCCCTGACATGGCGATAAAGCCTACCTTACAGGGTTATTATGAAGAAAAAAAATGAGATGATATTTTAATGCAATTAGAACACAGTCTATAGAACATAATAGGCGCTCAATAAATGACAGCTGTTTTTATGAATTAAAAGACTGTGAAACTGGGTCATGACACTACCACAAGCAGGTCCCCTTTGGGAGGTTAACCAGTATGTGAGACTCTGGAGGAAATGCTAGAGGCGATGGTGGAATAAACAAGGGGACAGTTTTCTAGAGTGCTTCCTAGGGGGAGTTTCTCCTGAACTCAAGGTTCTGTCCATTTATGTTCATTGTATTGCCTATTTTGCTTCCCCTGACCTTTGTTTCGAAATGGATGCTCCTGGTGCTTTATTAATGAAAGCTTAATGAAGCAGCTACCCCAGGCCAGACATTGTGCTAAACCCTTTGCATCATTCCCTCGATGATTTCTTAAGCCAACCTTTTAAACCAGGTATCATCACTCTCGTTTTAAAGATGAGAAAATTGGGGCTCAGAAAAATTAATATACGTATAAACCCAAAGTCACAGCGTGTCGATAGTGAAGCTCGGCTCAAACCTGTAAGTGGCTCAAACACAAGGTGGCCTTAAGGGCACTGCTGAAAACGTCGGATACAGAATGCCACAAACTATCAATTAGTCCCTGTGGAGATGAAGAAACACTAAACTTGAAAAGTATCTTCCAAGGAAAAAAATCTCTCTAACTTCAATTCACTTAACTATTGAGGGATAAACTCAAGGAATAAAACTCCCAGCTCATGCTCCGATGGGTAATTCCCTTCAATGAAAGTGATCCTAAAACCGTTTCATGCAGTGAAAAAGCTATAGCTTTCTTTCGCACACTTATCATAACTGCACTTAGTAGACTGCGTCCTGAGGGAGCAAGAGATTGCAAGTGTTGGCTTGGGGAGAGGACTAAGGCCACTGGCCGGAGGGAGGTGCAGTCACCACCCCTGGCTTTCAGAGCCAGCGGCCGCCAGCAGGACGTCAGCCCTGGGAAGACGTCAGGTACTCCATCTCTCCAGTGGGAGATCTTCCTTACCATGGGTGCCGAGCTGCCTGCTCACATGTGTATCTTTTATTTGGATCTTTCTCCATCAGATTCCGAATGAAATCTTTTGCTGTTGAAAAAGAAAGCACAAGGGAAGGAATGAGTCTGTGGCTCAAGAGGCGGTGACATGATACCGCTGGGTCTCTGGCAGTGGCGTGTGGGGTGTGGAAAGCACGAGACCAGCCTCCGCGTACCCTACAGTAGTTTGGACACAGGTACCAGTATTTGGGGGAAAAGGAAGCCAAGGTTTGGGACTCTGAGTCAATGAAGAGGCAGCCACCAGGCCTGGGACCCCGCCTTCCCAGCTCTAAGTTCTTTCCCTCCAGCAGCTAGTGACACCTTTGGTTCAGAGATGAGAAATCTTTGTCGTCATGAGCCTTTCATTCAGCTCCCTGCTGCTGTAGGGGGCTGTTTTGTGGAAGTCCTCTCCATGTGTTAGATGTCACTGATTCAACAAAATCCCCAGAGCCTGTAGACCAGGGGACAAATGGGACGCACCCTTGAGGGAAGTGGAGAGTGCGGGAGGTCCCGGGCGGGTCTGGCCCAGGAGCAGGACACTGAGAACATGAGGGACCAGGTCACAGAATCAGAAGACGACAGCCTGGGACCAGGCCGGAAATCTGCAGCCTCATAGGCTTGGGTTCGAAAGTCAAATACTCCCCGTGAGGCTCCTTCCTGCAAGCCTTGGAGAACTGTACTCAGGTTTTGAAAGATTGGGGAAGAAAGCAGGATGTTTCCAGTTAGGAGGAACTAATACAATGATGAAATACAATATTTGGATAGCTCATCGCTGAGTACAAAGCTCTGTTCCGTTTATTATTTCCTTTGATCCTTGTAACACCCTCCATGGTAGGGAGTATTACTATTAGGTTGGTGCAAAAGTAACTGCGGTTCAAAAGGTTAAAAATAATTGCAAAATCCACAATTACTTTTGCACCAACCTAATGCCATCCTCATCATATCGGTGAGGAAACAATCGTGAGAAATTTCATTAGTTTCCGTGGGGCTTACTTTTGATCTTTATCCCTGAGGAATCAAATGGTGAACTTCCCTGGGAACGTGTCAGTGTGGCATGGTAGCTGGGACATGGTTCAAATTCAGCTCTGCCACTTACTCGCTGTGTGACTTCGGTCAAGTTCGTTCACCTTCCTGTCAAATGGGGATAATAGTAACACCATCTGACAGGTTGCCCTGAAGATGGAGCGAGTTGCCACATGCATACAGCTTACAGCGCTCGGCCCCGTAAGTGTTAGCTAACATTGCTTCGGCCCCAGAGCACCAGATCAGGGCAAGGCTAGGAGTGGCGTGCCTTCGTTCACCCTGTCCCACGGCCTGTCAGGACCAGTGTCCCAGCCTGTCTTCTGCTTGGCAAGAATGTAGCTCCTGAAGCTTCCATGGGAGGCTCGGGCTCATCCCGAGGCCCCGAGGCCTGTCAGGGTCTGTGGTCTGGGTGTAAACTCCCAGGGCTGCCCCCAGGGAGCAGGGCACCTACCAGAATCGGAGATGTCGTCCCAGTAGGGCGAGTCAAACTCATATTCAGCCTTGAGGATCTGTTCAAAGAGCTTGGAGTCATTTTCATCATAAAAAGGAGGGTAGCCACAGAGCCTGAAAGACAAGAGGGAGTAAGGAGCTGAGACGCTGCGTCTCAGGGTGGCGGCCAGACACCTTGCCTGAAAGGAAGAGCCATTTTCACTGGAGCTGAGAAAACCTGCACTGTGTGTGCTGCAAACACAGTCTCAGCCAAGAAATCACACGTTCTGTGGGCACAGGTGGCACCGAAGTAAATTTGTGATTTAATAAATACCAAAGAAGGTAAACTCAGGTGATAATTGAAGGTAAATACATACACAAGTCCACCTTAACTCTTTGCATATTATTCAACAGAGTCCCGTATACCCTACAAACCTACCAGAGAGCACTCTGAATGTCATTTATTGATGTTATTGTCTGTGATATTGTCTCTAACAGATGATGGGTTGGTAGAAAAAAATACATGCGTTTAATATACACTTTATGGCCCTCCAGGTTCATTTTGTTTAACAAATCATCATGGGAAGAAAAGGAAACGTTAAAAGCTTGAGCACCGAGTTGTCACAAGTCACTCTAGACTGCGCAGTGTCACCCGACCCTGCCCGGACCGGGCATTGGGAAGCTGACGTCTTGCCCATTCATGGCAGTAAGTGTAAGCAGAAGCGGGCACCAATGGAATACGATCACCGTTTTCCACTGAGCGCTTTCAAAGTTGATTTTAAATGGGGATGTTGCGATGTTGATGCCAGTGTCACGTAGTTCTGGAGACACCAACAGTCATCTGACAAACATAATGGGACTACACATTTTTATTAAATACCCCAAATAAAATTAGTTCCATAAAATCATGGGTTCTCACTCCAGTTCTGCTATCACCTCCAATGTGGCCTTCAGCATCAGTAGGCCATTGGCGCCATTTCTGGACCCAAATTTTCTTATCTGAACACAAAGAGGACAGACTAGAAAATTCCAAATATTCTTCCTGGCTTTACAATGCTGTAGTTCTACGACTCCCTGTCCCAATTTGCTTGGCTGGTCCAGACCCAGGGGAAGATCCGGCCTGTGCTTGAGACCCTCGTGGGGCAGGGACAGGTCCAGGTTGGGGCTGTACAGCCGGGAAGTGAGTGAGTGAGTGATGGACAGTACAGAAGTCCAAGTGCACAGCTGGCTGGCACAGAACTCATCCGACACAGCCCAGAGGGTGGCGGCCACCGTGGGATTCTGCCCTCACAGGAGCCCTGAATCTGCCCACACAGGCAAACTTTGTTCCAAACACAGCTACAGCCTAGTGACCAGCTTACTGAGAACAAATTCACAGGAATCAACAGGTTCTAGGCTTGCGAGGAATGAGTCTTTTCAGCAAATTAGAAATTTAATAAAGGTTTGAAATGGCCTGGGTACAGTCGCTGTTCAGCAGCTCCTGCCACGATGTGCAGCATTGCCAGCCAGGCTGCACAGGGGACTGGCTGACGACATTTTTAAAGGCTGTGAGACCTTCTGTGGTCTGATAAGATTCTAAATCATCTATCCCCACAAGGTTGATTTAGGGCCAACGGCCTGGAAAATTTCATTTTTAAAGATTTGCTGCTTTTGGCAAAATGAATAAGAGCCAGTGCTTCTGAAACCACCAAACACATATTTCACCGGTGGCCTGGGAAAGCCTAGCGCCACAAGATGGATATGTAAATGCGTCCCCTAATGAGGATTTGGGCTGAAAGAAATGTGCATATTAGGAAAAGCAGACTGAGCAAAATGTGAGTTTGTCTTAGAAAATAACTAAATTTTATATATGTGAAGTTTTTGTTTATTAACAACAGAGAGTGTTTTACTTTACAGTTTGGCTTTCTTTTCAAGGAAAAAAAATCTTTAAGAAAATTCCAAGAACCATTTATTCTTCGTGTGCCAATTTTCTTAATGTATACCCCAATTGCTTCTGGTTTTAGCTCTTTTCTTGGGGGTGGGTAATAGAATATTCCATTTATGTGGCTGTGCTCAGGATGGAAGTAAAGGAAATAGATCTAGCTTAGAGACTAAATAAATTCAAAGAAAGGAAGAGGATTTTAACACATGGATTGTAAAAGAAGAGAAGGGCAGATAGAAGCTGTAAAATCTTCCTTCACAGAGCTCCGTGGCAGACTATTTCATTAAGAAGTTTGTGTGTCAGGCCCAAATAGGAGAAATAAAGATTTTGGGTTGTTTATCTCCATATACAGACCGCTGACATCTGTGGTCCTGGGCCTGCCTTTTTGCATGTGTAATCTGTATGGTTATTTTACATATCAAACCATTTAAATAATCTACAAATTATCTCACCATGGGTACCATGGCAATAAAGCCATTTGCCATCGTTCTAGGCCTGAAATTCACAGTTCAGAAGAACCCTAACCTTGCCAATGCAATGACCGATGGTCACACGCAGTCCAGGCAGCACACCTTCAGGGGCCTGTTCCATCACCTCCACCTGGCGTCCGGGCAGGCGTCCAGGGAGAGCCACATAGTTTGCCACGTAGTTTGTCTCTTTGGCCACGTAGTTTGCCATCTTACCTGCCTGTGGCACACTTACGCAAATGTACTATTAGGTTCTAGTTTAGCCTCCACTGAGCAGTTACTTGGGGTCAAGACTTCACGAAGACCTTCACTGTATTACCTCACTTAACATCCCCCCCCCCCGGAGGTGGTGTCCCTGACACCTCCCTTTGCCCTTTAGAGTCGCTGTCCACTCTGCTTGTTCCTGGAAGGCTGACCCGTGTGAACAGCTGCATGAGGGTTGAACTCTGACATCAGGGAGTGGGTCAGCCAGTGGGGGCCCCAGTGGAGACGGTGAGGAAGGAGGAGTTGGGATGGGTGTGTGTTACCCCGGTCCTTCTCATCTAGCACCCAGGCTGGTTACAGCCCTGACTGAGGGCTGCTGCTCCTCTCAAGGGAGCGGACGCTACCAGCCTCTCTCTGCTCCTGATAACCACTCCCCACTCCCCTCATACCCTTGCATCTAGGGGTGTTTAGGGTTCAGCTGCTCTAAAGCTCAGGGTCATGTGCTATGCCCCGTGGTTCCCCCACACCACACCTTTTATATAGCCCCTTGCACAATTCTCGTTTTAAAGGCAAAGAAACTAACATGTAGCAAAGTCAGGACTCCAGCCCTATGAGTCTGTGCTGTTAACTATCTGGCTTATTCACTAGAGGGAAAGAGGCTTGAGAATTGATCCTTATGTTTCAGTCCTGACTTTGAATTCTCTCTGCAGGTTATTTAGTTGGCCCAGCCGCCCCGTCATCTGCAAGCAGAACCCTCCCGACCCCATTTCCCACACTCTCGGTCTTGTTGCCTAGATGCTGAGACCTGGTTCCCTGCACACTGGGCTCTTCCTTTGTCTGGACCAAGGTAAAGTATGCACTTAACCTGGGCTGCCTGTGCTTTGCCTCTTCCCCCCACTCTGATGCACCCTTGAAAACTAGCTGGGGTGTTATAAGGAAGACCCGTCTCCTTTCTGCTGGGTGTCGTGCTCTGTGATCTCATGGCAGTGGTCAGAGCTCCAAGGTGACACTTTCTACATTGCATGTTGCCCTGACCTGTCTCTGAGTTCCTTAAAACAGCACCACTTCTTATACCTTACTCTTGTCTTTGCATTCTCAGTGCCCAGCCTAGGGTCTGCCCACAGAAGATGCTTAATAAATACTTCGGTAAGTGAACAAATTCTGCAAGAAGAGGCTTCATTGTTGGTTGTTGAGCGCCCTGGCTGGGTTCTGAAACAGATAAGAATCTAGGGTGCAGGAGAGCCCACCGCTGCCCCAGCCCAGGGAACCCTCAAGCTCCCACCTATCCTGACTCGCCCCTCCTGTGCACTAGCCAATGGGAGCTGGTAGAAAAGCAATGTTCCATGGACGGGACTGACAGACTTTCCAGAAGAACCCAGTGTGCAAGGCCTGGTGTTGATAGCAACCTGCCTGTCTTTGTAGAGAATGCAACGTGGTGTGGGTACCTAAAATGCCATGCCAGGGCATGGAAACGTCCCATAAAAGAGAAGATTTTCCTTGAAGGAGAAAGCTTTTAACATAAATGCATGTGAAATTCGACAATGCGCACCATGGCTGACCCAGAAGTGCACAGTATTTCTTGGAAACTAAAATGAGATAATAGCCTGAGAGCCCAGTGAGTTTACCACGGTGATTATGCCACAGGAAGTCATGTCCTTCCTGTTTGCTTGCCCTTGTCATGGGTTTTCATCCCTGTGAAAATGGAAGTCTGCTGAAAGGATTTCCAAATAATGATCCCATGCTCTTTCCCATTTTACGTACTTTTATTTCCATAAATCACCTCAACCTTCTATGTTCTTGCCTATTTCTTAGACCTCTGAATTACAGAATTAAGATTCTATTTTTCCTTATAGCTTTTGGTACCAGAGACAGACACAGAACGGACAAGAGGGAACTGACATCGGAATGGTGGTAGGAAAGGAGATATCATCTCACACTTGTTAGAATGGCTATTATAAAAAAAAAAAAAGCACAAAATAAAATATAAGTGTTGGTGAGGATGTGGAGAAAAGGGAACCCTTGCACACTGTTGGTGGGAATGCAAAATGGTGCAACCACTGTGGAAAACACTATGGTGGTTCCTCAAAAAATTAAAAATGGAAGTACTATATGATCCCACAAGTCATATTCTGGGTATATATCCAAAGGGAATAAAATCAGTACCTCAAAGAGATACATGTGCTCCAATGTTCATTGTAGCATTATATATACAATAGTCAAGACATGGAAGCAACCTCAGTGTCCACTGATGGATGAATGGATAAAGAAATTGTGATATATATTATATAATGTAATAATACTCATCCTTAAAAAAGAAAAAGGTCTTGCCATTGCAACAACACGACATTATGCTAAGTGAAATCAGCCAGACACAGAAAGAAAAAAACTGCATGATCTCACTTATATGTGGAAACTAAAAATGCTTAATACATAGAAGCAGAGAGTAGAATGGAGGTTACTAGGGGTCGGGAGGCAGAGGGAATAGGGAGCAGTTGGTCAAAGGCACTAAGTTGGGGTTATGTAGGATGAATAACCGCGGAGATCTAAGGGACAGCATGAGTACTGAAGTTACTAACATTGCACCGTATCTTGGAAGTTTGCTAAGAAAGTAGATTTCAGATGATCCCATCACACACAAAAAATAGTAAGAATATAAGAAGATATATTAATTGGCTCAGCTGTAATAATCTATCTATATATCTATCTATGTACCAAATTATCATGTTGTATACCTTAGATATATACAATTTTTATTAAAGAAAAAAGTGGTGGTAAAGAAAATGCCAGCCATGGTCAACATCAGGACGTGACTTTTAAGAAATGTTTTATTGTGGTAAGAAAACTTAACACGCGATGTAGGAGTTTTTAAGTGTATTGACGGCTGGCACGATGGCACACAGCAGACCTCCAGAAGTTATTCATCTTGCATAACTAACATTGTATGCCCATTGATTAGTACCTCCCCATTGCCCCTACACCCAGCCCCTGGCAAACACCATTCCACTCTTTAATTCTCTAAATTTGACTATTTTAGGTAACCTCATATAAGAGGAATCATGCAGTATTTGTTTTTCTATAACTGACTTGTTTCACTTAGCATCAAGATTCATCCATGTCACTGCAAATGGCGGGACTCCCACTTTTTTCTTTTTTTAAATTGGGGACTATTGGAGAACAGTATGTTTCTCCAGGACCCATAATCTCCAAGTCACGTTGTTGTCCTTCAATGTAGTTGTGGAGGGCGCAGCTCAGCTCTAAGTCCAGTTGCCATTTTCAATCTTTAGTTGCAGGGGGCGCAGCCCACCATCCCATGCGGGAATTGAACCGGCAACCTTGTTGTTGAGAGCTCACACTCTAACCAACGGAGCTATCCAGCCACCAGGGATTCCCTTCTTTTCAAAAGCTGAATAATATTGCATTGTAAATATACACCACATTTTCTTTATCCATTCATCTGTCGATAGACATTTAGGTTGTTTCCATATCTTGGCTATTGTGAATAATGGACATCGGAGTGCTAATATCTCTTTGAGATCCTGATTTCAATTCTTTTGGATAAATACTCTGAAATGGGATTGCTGAATCATATGCTAGTCCTATTTTTAATTTTTTGAGGAATCACCATATTGTTTTCCATAATGGCTGCACCGTTTTGCATTTCTACCAACCTTGTGCAAGAATTCCAATTTCTCTACATCCTCACCCACACTGTCTTTTTCTAAAATTTCTTGAAAGATGACATTCACATGGCCAACAGGTACATGAAAAAATGCTCAGTATCACTAAACATCAGGGAAATGCAAACCAAAACTACAAGAAGGTTTCACCCCACACTTGTCAGGAGGGCCATCATCAGGCAGTGACCTATAAAAAGTATTTCCACATGGATCTCATAGTACCTCATGGACATCATTTGTAAACAGCCAACACACACGTATTTACTTATGGATATGTGCCTCTTATGGATACCTTAGGTATAGCATTAATTTAGTCATCAAATACTTCTAGTTTGTACCCACTGTATATCAGGCACTGAGTTTGATACTGGAGATACGGTGATGAGTAAGAATCCGTTCCTGCCTTCAGCAGCTCAGTCCCATGAGAGAGGAAGACACAAATGGGTAATAAAAGCACAGGTAGGCACAGTGATGGAGGTACACAGAGGCTGTCAGCACTAGGAAGAGCATGGACACTGAACCCAAACAGTTGGGGGGAGGGGTGGAAGCAGCAGACGCCTCGCTATGTCTCGGAGGATGAGCAGGAGTTTTACAGAAGACAGGGGGCCGCAGGCGGGCGTGGCTGGCTGGGAATGAAGGCACGGACGCATAAAGACCACAACTTATGCAAGGACCTAAGAGCAATTGGCTGCTGCTTCAGTATAAAATATAAGTCAGCGGATAGTGAGAGACGAGGCTGGTGAAATGGACAGTGGTAAGACCAGAGAGGCTGTGTTCCCCATACCAAGGTAGACAGTCTATCCTCGGGTAACAGGAAGCCCCAAAAGGTGTAGACGGAGGAGGTCATGAGCAAACAGTTCTGCCACTGTGGGGAGGGCGGGTTGGAGGCAGGAAGACAAGTTAGCAGCTATAGCAGATAAAGGAAAGACAGAAGGCTGTGAGTGGTAGTCATTGGATCAGGGGAACAGAAAGATTCCACAAGGAGATCAGAGAACACCGGGAGGGTCTGCGGTCTTCCAGGGTGGTGAGTGAAGGCCAGGATGACACTCAGATCTCCAGCAAGCACAATTAGAGCTGCCGTCATCTGTGGTAGAGAACACAGGAGGGAGAGTGGGTCCAGGGCTGGTCTTAACATGTTGCCAGAGCAGCTGGCACTTCCAATATCTCCTTTCAGTGGACACGGCCCCACGCAGGAAAGCAGCTGTGTGCAGTTGTATGTGTGTGTGTGTGTGTGTGTGTGTTTGTGTGTGTGTGTGGCGGAGCCTGACCCACCAACGGGGGTACCCGTGAGGCAGCCTGACATCCGTGGTAATTAGTTCTACTAATCACACTGGGTCTCGGCTAAGTTTGGGCTGAAGACTAAGAGAGGCTGGACAGAGAGGGAGCTGATGATACAAACATGGAGTGAGAAGCAGAGATGCCGGGGGAAGGAAGGGTGTGGGGACAGAGCCGGAGTGCAGTTTCCAGGCTCTCGGCCTCACGTGGAAAGGTGCTGGCTCAGGTAGTAAATGGCCATCAACTGTGATTGGATGGCCATCAGCTGTGGCTAGTTGGCCGTCAGCTGTAACCAGTGAGCCATTGGCCACTAATATAACTGCCGTGGCTACACTGGCAAGAGGGAGTTGATCGGTTGACAGAAAAGCAGACAGCAGGTCGCACGTTGTGTGAATCCAGCCTCCAGTGAGACTATAGTGGTATGACTCCCCTACCTATGGCTCCATGGGTGTTCCTTTTTGGCCTAGCCACATCCTGCGTTCTTGTGCAGGGAGCGGGAGCTGAGACCCCGCAGGCCGCCCCACACGATAGGGGGAAGTCCAGCTCAGGGGTGAACTCGTGAGAGGGGCCAGTGTCTGGGGATGTAATAGTGTGGGGGACTTCTGTTCAGTCCACACAAACCCATGCAACAAATCCCTTTTCCTTAAGGTAATTGGAAATAATCTGTTCCTTGCAACTAAAAGCGTCAACATCCCACAGAGGATAAGATGAGCATTTCTGTTCAGGCTGTGGTGAGCTGGCCCAGGTGCGTGCGAATGCAGCCAGCAGGCAGCTGGGGACACGAGCCTGAAGCTAGGGACTTGGTCTGGCCTGGGGATGCTACGTCAAAGCTGTCGGCATTTGCATGAAAGCTGGGAGAGGGGCAGGGATCACTCAGCGAGAACCTGGAGAACCTGCAGACGCAGGAGCTGCAGACAGACCCTCCACAGGCTTAGTCTGGCCCACAAATGTGTGTTGCCCAGCAGGGACTGGAACGATGTGACTTTGAACGCCCGTGGACTGTGTTAATCCGGCCAGTTCACCACAGTCCCCACTATTCCCTATTACACACTCAGCAGATCACACATTTACGTCACCTCCCCTCTGGCCCTCCACACCCTAAGTTGGTGACCTCAAGTCAGAGGCCAAGGATGGGGGTCTGGAGAAGGCAAGTTGCAAAGGGTGGAGGGGCCATAGCACTGGGTTATATGCTTCTGGCGACAGGAGCTGCATGAGCAATGAGCCCTGCTGGCCAGGCTCCACAGCCTTGGTACCCGAGGTGGTGTGCGTGCGTGTGTCTGCGTGTGTGGTTTCCTCCTTGGCAACTGCCACAGGAATTCAGAGAGTCAGAAGCATGACTTGGGTAATCAGGGAAAGCTCCTGGGAGGAGGTGTGACCTGTGCCATGATTCCAGGGTGGTGCCCATCAGAATCACCTGGGAAGCTGGTAAAAACTTAAGTTGATCCCAAACCGAATGCATCTAAATCTGTAAGGGCAGGGCCCAAGTATCTTTACTTTTGTCCTTAAAACAAAAATAAAACTTAACAGGTAATTCATGCCCATAGTTAAAAAGTTCAAATACAGAAGAGTATACAGGGAAAACTTCTTTTCCTGACTCACATTCCCACTCCTGCTATTAATTTCCTGTGAGTGCTTTACAGAAATTTTTTTGGCACATACACGTATGTATGCATGTGTGGGGGCACTAGAATTCCAATTCTCTGGAAGTTTAGCATTGACTGTATGGCTGCATAAGAACAGCTAGTTTGTTTCCTTGCGAGTGCCAGCAAACCCCCAGCATGAACAGAAATGATCCTTCTTCAAGGGGAATGTGCCTGATTTTTCCCTCTGAGGTCTCCATTGAATATCACCTGGCCACTCTTTTCTGCCTTCTGATCCACAGTGAGTGCAGCCCTATGGCCACCGCCCCCAGCTGCTCTGGGTCACAACGGCCTTTCCTGAGCAGGCCCCTCAGGTCCCTACTAAGGACAGGGGATGGAAAACTGCCCGTCAGGCAGTCCTCTGGCTGCACCCAAATGCTGACTGGGCATCGGCTGTGTCCCAGGCCGGGGGATACAGCGTTGAATGAGACCATCGGAATCCTATCCTTATGTCACTTATATTTTATTTGGGGGGAACGGGAGACACTCAACATGAAACTTCAAAATAAACAAGAAATACAAAAATAGACCGGAATGATAATGCGGTCATGGAAAGCCACTGCATTTCCTCCTCCACGGAGAACACTCCTTCACATACTCTGCCCTTCTCCACCATGTCCACCGTGCGGGGTTCCCAAGCTCCGCGTGTGGGCCCCTTGTTCAATGATGCCTCTCCTGACCCCACCCTGGCCAGGGCAGGCACCCTCCTCTGTGCTCCCCAGCTGTCCTGGTCCTGCTGTTACGGCGCCCACGTTGGTTTATATCCGTGTCCCATCATCCCCTCTGTTAGACGCTGAGCCCCCTGAGGGAGGCCACATTCATTTGTGCCGTCCCCGTACTCAGTACAGCACATGCTCAGCAAAAGCCTGCCTGATGAATGAGTCTGTCCGTGCGTCAGCGTTCCAGGACTGCCACCTGCACCCCACTCACCCCACCCCAAGCACTCCACCTCGGTGCCACCTCTGTCTTGGGTCCTCTCAAAATATGTAAAAAAGAATTATTTCATGCTTATTACGTTTATCTTCCACCTTAATCCTGAATTCCTGGAGGAAAAACACCACGTCACATACTATATTGCTTTTCAGTTTCATTAGCACTTGACAGTATTCCATAATATTTGTTGGATGACTATTCTTTAATAAACGGGAAATATTTACATGAAGCATTTATGTGTGCGCGTGTGCAAATGCACGTGCAACAGCACACATGAAAGCCGACTTATAAAGTAGGGTTGAACACTCTGATAATGGGTATTTACTGTGGAAAAATGAATTCAACTAAACTTTCCCAGGTGTTATAGTTCTTCAGTTATGTCTGCAGTGAAGCTGAACGGCCCACAGCATCGGCCATAAGTGACATCCTCAGAGCAGACGGAACAAGCGCAACAAATCTGCAAGCGTCCTCTGTGCTCACATTTGCCCGATGCCCTGATGGTTTCCTCACCTGTCCATCCCCCTGCCCTGGAGTCTCTCCAGCCAGCAGACGTCCGTGTGGTGACACAACTCACATCATCTCCCCATCCCCGCCCGAATCCGCAAACCAGGATTAAACCATACAGGAAAAGTATGTTGGAAGAATTTTGTGTAGAAGGGGGATTTGCACAGAATCACAGAGTTCTATTCTGCGGTCTGGAAATCACCATCGGGTCTAAGCCCTCATTTGGGAGACTGGGAAAGTGAATCCCAGAGAGAGTCCTCAGGGCCACAGCTAATGCAGACCTGGGCGTCTATCTGCCAAGGGCTCTGGCGCAGAGCCACAAAAGCCATTTCAACCCAATTCTATAGGTAATGATTTAGCACCAATGTTATGCCGAATGCTGACCATGTAACAAAGACAGCCCTTGTTCTTCCTCCTCAGAGTTCAGAGGCCAGCCATATTTGAATAGGACAATGGAAAGCTGACTTTTCTACAGAAACTAATTATGTTGTACGTGTCCCCTGAAAGTTAATGACAACAGCCACCATCTGTTGAGCACTTACTGTGTGCCAGGCACTGGCTATGCAACTTACACATATTGTCTCATGGAATGTGCTCTTATGAGGTAAGGATTCCAGTCTTCCATTTCCAGATGAGGAAATGAATGAGAGATTAGGCAACTTGCCCACATCTAAGGGGCAGAGCAGAATTTGCATTTTCCTCAGCCAACCCCAGAGCCAAGTCATATTAACCTTTAAGCACTACAGTCAGATACGTCACTGCAAAGATGGAGAAACACCACACATGTTCTCTCCCTAAATCTGCTTCTGAAGTCACGGTGTGGTGTTGTGTTTTCATATATTATATGGTTGGAAACGAAGCCAGGAATAAGGCGATAAGACCTGCCAAAGAAATAAAGAACAGCTCAAGTCCTTGCAGTTAGGAAATCAACACCTAACGTTTACACGGCCTCCTTTCCAGCCAGGACCATTGTGACCCCATCTGTGGGAGAGAGGGATGGGAGAACAATGAACCCGAGTCTGTACTGAACCAAATTCCAGTACGATCACATCCAGGAGCCTTCGATCAGTAATCCATTCCCACGCAGAGGTGCGAGGGGACATAAAGGATAGGAAATCTTCATCAAGACCTGGTGAGAATCTGCAGAACTGAGCAGAAGTTCAAGCATGCCTCACTGACCCAGAGTAACTGGGAAATCAAGTAATATACGAGGTGTGATATGGTGAATGTTTAAATAAAAAAAATTATTACAGTAAAAGACACATTGCCATTAATCCCCCTCAAAATACTCCCCCTTGCTTTGAACACACTTATCCCATTGTTCTTGCCACTTTCTGAAGCAGTTCTGGAAGTCCTCTTTTCTGAGTGTCTTTAGTTGTGCTGTCGTGGCTGCCTCAATGTCCTGAACCAATTCAAAACGTTTACCTTTCATGGTCATTTTGACTTCAGGGAAGAGCCATAAGTCATTTGATGCCAGATCTGGTGAATAAGGTGGATGAGGACACACCATGATGTTTTTATTTGACAGAAATTGCCATATACCAGAAGTGATGTGTGACACGGAGCATTTGCACGATGGAGGATGAAACTGTTTGCCCATTTTTCTAGCTGTTTTTTATGCACATCATTTTTTAAATGTTCTAATAAGCCCTGATAATATTCAGAGTTCACTGTAGTGTTCCTGGGTACACACTCAGCTCACACAATTCCATCAAGGTCAAAAAACACAGTTAACATCACCTTGATGTCAGATCTTGATTGAAGAGCTTTTTTCACCAAAGAGGGAGAACTGGGTGATTTCCATTGAGAACTCTGAACCTTGGTCTCAGGATCATAACCATAGACCCAAGCTTCACCTCCTGTGATGACATGTCTTAAAAAGCTGGAACCTCAAGCAGCACGATCGCATGACTCCAACAAAATTGACAAACACTGTTGTTTTTGTTCGACAGTCAAAAGGCGCAGAACAAATTTCACACTCACTGGCCTCATGTCCAAATCTGTTATTAAAATGCTCTGAACAGAACCATAAGAGACGTTCAGAGCCTCAGAAATTTCCCTAATAGTCAACCCCCTGTTTGATCGAATCATTTTGCTTACTCTTTCAACATTCTCTTGGGTTTCTGATGCTCTTGGGTTTTGATGCCGATCTCTCCCTGTCTTCAATCAATTCACAAACATTATGAAAGCGTGTGAATCACTTGTAAACCGTCTTCATGGTCACTGCAGCATCACCATAAACTAATTTTAACATTTTGTGTGTTTCTTTAGCATTTTGTTGCAGTTTGAAACAAAATTTCATGTTAATACATTAATCATGATCCATGATTTGTGGCACACTTTAAAACACATCTTCTCTCAACTGTAGCTCACACCCAACTGAATGCACCAAACAAGCTGAAACTTGTCACACACTGTTGCTAAGATTTGACGCGCCGCTTCCCGTATTGAAGGTCCCTGCCTTCCCGTGGGATGGCACTCGGCAGCAGCAGTCACTGTATTTTTTTGATCATACCTCATACACATGCAAATTTTCTAAGCACCTGAAATGGGCTTCTTAAGTGCCAAAACTTACTTTAAATATTTTATATAAAGAGCATTTGAGTGCAACAGTGCTGACAACTGAATAATCATCAGAAAATGGCAAGCCAGAATTTGCCATTTTAGTCTAAGTGGATGACAGCACTCTGAAGAAGTGATTTTTTAAGGAAAGGTTTGTTGTCTGAGGGCTAACACAGACTTTATTTCAGAGAGGTTTCGTGGTGTGGTCTCCTCAACCTGGGCTTTTGAGAAACAAAGACACAGTTTCAAATCTGGGCTCCAACAAGCACCGGTTGAGTGGCCTTGGGGAAACTATCCTGCCTACGTCTGTTTCTTTTGTGAAATGCGGGTAATAATGCCCACCTCATAGAGAGACATTATAACATATGCTGTCCAACAATGTATATTATATATAAAACACACATGCATAGAGACATGGATGGAAAGATGTATAGGTGAAAGGTGTGACACATGACAGCACCTGTCACATAGCTCTTATTAGATGCCAGCTCCTTCACACGTATCCATCCTACAGCTACATCGAATCCTGTTCAGGTTCCTTCAGCTGAAACATTCTGAAGTGGGACACTGCTCCCCATCAGGAAGAGTGATATGAGGGGGACATAGGAGCAGGGGAGCCCCGAGGGACTCACTCCAAACTCTCCGACTCTAAACGTGAGAATGAAGCAGCATATATTTAAATTTTGTGCAAAGTCTCAGAATCATCCCCTCATGCTGACACATCCTGACCTGAACTTCTAACCTGCTAGAGAAGGGAGAAAGAGCCTGCTGCCTTGGGCCTGCCCCCTGCTGAGAGGCCCGCATTCAAGCAGCGATCTCCATGAACCAATATTCCCAAGCATTTAGCCCAGAAGCCTTCAGCTCTAGGAACAGCTCCAGATTTCCCAAGAGCATTTACTCAAAGGCACATCTGTGAAAAAGGAGTCAGTTTTATGTAGTTAGACCAGGGCACCCTCTGGGTCTCTCCTTAGGAAACCAGAGTCCACTCGATAGATATCTCTGGGCAGCACCATCTGCCTTTCCGTCTTAGCACTCAGTAGGTCCTCAAGTGTTAACTGAATGAACGTCTGGGGCCTGTGCTAAGAAATCTGAGTTTTATTCATCTTATTCTGGTTCACATGACAGACTTTAAAAAATAATAAACCGAAGCAAAGCTTTTGAAGCTAATAAATCTCTTGGACTTAGAAGCAAGGCCCACTTAGTGGGCAAAATAGGTTTTAGCATATTACTGAATGCATAGACTAGAATGACCAATGAAACCCAAATCATTACAAAAAGGTCATCCAATCACTTCAGCAACCACATATTTGATTATGTTCACTCCAGGGTGTTCTCCTTGCAAACTGAGAAGAGAGCAGGCTGGAGAAACTAGGAATCGTTCCCATATGAGAATCACGTGCAGACGGACGTCAGCAGAGTACTGTTGATGAGAATGCAATGGATAAATGCTCCATGTCAGCCCCTGGGATCTGCATAGTGCCCTGAAAGCTGAGAATGGGTAAGCAGATCGGGAAAGATCTAGGGGAGAAAGGAAAGGAACATTGGAGGAGGAAAAGGAAACACATTCCTTAGAAAGTTTATACACAACTAGAGCTAAGACTGGGAGCCAGGAAGGGAGGGAAAGAAGACCAAAGAGTTCCCCCAGCGTGAGAACTTAGCAGCGTACGCCATTTAGAGTAAAATAGTTCAAAACAAATTCTGCACACAGTACAGGCTTGGACTAGACAGGACATGTCCAAAGCTTCTGTATGTGATCCACTTCCAAGTGTGTAACTGTTTGATTCTTGCATTAACCAAACGGAGAGCACCTTAGGGGAGTCTGGGGGATGAGCACAGACAGAGGTGCTGTGCCTCCTCCTTTGGGGTGACACACGACTGAAGGAAGTTCAGACAAAACCACTTCCAGCTCAGCTCATGCTACCAGTGGCACAGAGGCCATGGCAGGGAGGGGGAGGATGAGTGAGGTGGGCTTCCAACTGCCAGGAATGTTGCATCAGGAAAAACACAGCAAAACTTTCAGCAAGCTAAAATTAGTTCTCACGAGTAATGAATTGCATACTGAAGCCCCGAGGGGTGCAGACATCCAGTCTGGAGGTGATTAACAGAGCTAACTGATGATTGGGAACTGGGCGGGTTTCCAATTCAACTTTTGCATCTAGATATTGCTTTCTTGGTTGTTGGGCTCCTATTCCCTCCCTTCAGCTTCTCCCTTTCTCTCTCTCTCTCTATCTTTCTCTCTCCCGCCCCCTTCTCTCCCTCTCTCTCTCTCTCACACACACACACACACACACACACACACACACAGTCTGACTGGTAAGCAGTTCTGAGTCTCTGCAGACTAACACTTGCATTTGGGAAATGCCTTGTTACCTCCATCCCCTTGGTACCACCATCTTGTTGACCTTGGTCTTTGATTTCACTTTTCATTTGTCTCCTGGCCTCCATTTAGTTTCACAATGCACTTGTGAGGATGACCAGAAGACAAGCCCTTGGAGCACAGCCAAGAGATCTGAAGCCAGAGAAAGTGGTCTCCGGTGCTATCTAGCCGCCGTGCACGGTGCTATCGGGTGCAGAGTCACAGGCTTCCGGCCCACGCTTCCTTAATTCTCCCACCACCTCCCTGAGCATTTCCTGACTTGCTGGTGTGAAGTGAAACCTCTCCGTTTCCTGTCCGCAACTCTGATCCTTCTAGTCACAAACCCAGCTCAGAGTAAGTGGTCTGAATTCAGGACTTGCTACTGCACGTACAGGGAGCTGGCCACTTCCTTCTCTGTGTGCTTTTGGGTCTTTTCATGCTTACACACGGCCTGTTTGCTGCTTCCATGCTGCAGATGGTAAACATTTTAAAACATAATAAGGCCTCTACTGATTCTTTCCTTGGCTCAGTATGGCGCTAGGTAAATTAACAATCCTGGTAATTCAGAGATTATATTTTCCCCACTGCCAAGTTTTAGGTATTAAATGTTCAAAGGTGAATCAAATCTTTCAAGTTATATTTTTAAAATCATGTTTCAGATTGATTGGTACATCTTTTCTCAAACACAGCAAGCACATCATATCCTGGGGTAACTGGGTCTTCAAGGAGAACCCATCGATCTCCCTGCATGACAGTCCTCTGAAGACAGTCCTACAGGACTCAGATCACTGTCACTCATCTTCTGCAGCCTGACTCGAGGCCAGCAGGGGTCACTGCTCTGCTCTGGAGCACCCCCAGCCCCTCCTTCCCATCTCGGTGACAGCCAGCAAGATTGGGTTGGAATTTATCTGTTTACTGACTGTCGCCTCCAGCAGACAGTAAGAGCCTCCAAGGCCGGGGAGGTAATGAATCCATCTCTGCAGCTCCATCATACTGCCTGACACACATTAGGCTCAAAAACTGTTAGCTCAGTGAATGAATGTCAGTCCTATGTCTTCCCTTCTCCAGGCTAAATATCCCTAAGCATTTAGTTGCTACTTAAATAACAGTTTCCAGGTCATGATGCTGAGATGAACAGAAAAGAGCAGAATGGGTGAAATGTTTTTCCATGGAGCCTAGGGCTACACCATTCAGAGTATGAAAGTGGTGTACAGTGATTCCCCGAAAATAAGACCTAGCCAGACCATCAGCTGTAGTGCGTCTTTTGGAGCAAAAATTACTATAAGACCCGGTTTTATTTTACTATAATATAAGACCCGGCCTAATATAATATAATATAATATAATATAATATAATATAATATATAATATAACATAAGACCGGGTCTTATATTAATTTTTGCTCCAAAAGACATTAGAGCCGATGGTCCCACTAGGTCGTAACTTCATGGAAACACAGTAGATGAGACTATTTCCTTCCTTCTTCTCCCTGCAGGTCCCTCTCTATCCCAGGGCCTTTGCAAAGACAAAGGCTCAGGTACGGATGGATTCCATCTTCCCTGAAGTCACTGGCAGGAAGTGGCTCCCACCACTATTGACAATGCAAAATTTCTTTACCTCAATTGCACTGCTTATAAAATTCCCCCATCACCATTGTGCACAACCCTGCATCTATTTTTTGAAACCAGAGAGTATTTTACATGTGACTATTTCCTAAGGGGTTAGAGGTGAACCTGCTGTCAACAGACAATGAATCAAGTCTTTTCCCCAAGGCAGTGGAGGAAAAAATCACAGCCCCATGAACAAAGAAGTGGAAATCTGGTCAGGCAGCACTTATGTCTGAGACTAAAGCTAAAAAACAGGCATTTAGCCACCCCCAGGGTCCACCCAGTACAGACTATGGAGAGGAGGTTAGGAACCTTTCAGAAAACCCTTGGAAATCAGCCTCACTGAAATGCACTCAGCAAAATAAGATCCGTAAAGCTAGACTGACAATAATCAATCAATGCCTGCTGAGACCAGAACAACAAAGCTACAATAAGGAAACGCAGGGTGGTGGCTGGTCCACAAGGCAGGAACAGAGAGAGGAAGGTGTGAGAACTGACAGCCCGAGGCCACCCCCAGGAGCCCGTGGGAATAGACAACACCCTTTGCTGGGAACGGGGACCGGACACCACTATAGGTTTTGTGAAAACAGCTAAGGCCATCTGACTCTACTGCTCTGATTCCTTGCTCGTAAAGGAAACTTCTGGCTTTGATTTGCTTTCTCCCACAGCACTTCCTGTTGGGGAGAGAACATACTCCTGCGATGACATGCCTCTCGTTACCTTGGGGGACCCAATTCTCATTATGATTTACTGAACTGATGCTCCAGTTTGGTTCTTTTTTGTTTTATTGGGGTTTTTTGTGTTTTTTTTTAACCTCTTTAGAGTCTGGCTAGTGTGAATCAATTCACTGAGCAAGATGAATAAACACCTAATTTAGTTTCTAAACGTCTAAAACCGCAGTCCAGACTGCAGGCCCATGGCGGCTGAACAAGTGCCACTTCGCAAAGCCTGTGAACATAGCAAGATGGCTGCTGCCTGCTGGCAATGCCCGTTAATTATTGTCACTAGTGTTAACACTCCTTATGCGGAGGTAGTGACAATACCCAGGCTCAGCTGCTTCCCTGGGGCTCGGTAAGGACACGCCACGCTGGGTTCACACTCTCCCCTGGGACACGATCTATAAAGAGGCAGCTGTCACCGTTGTAAAGGATGGTGACTGTCTTGGCGAAGATGATCCTTTGTCTCAGAAAATGGACATAGCACGCAGATTAGGCATTCGGTTTCACTCATACAAAACTAATTATTCTGTGTGCATCGGCTAATCAATATTTATGTGACCTAGCTTTAAGAACTGAGCAAAATAGGAGTCCAGCCAAAAACGAAGGGGATTACCCTAGGTAGAGAGGTCAGAGGTCACAGAGTGGGTCAGTGTCCTCCCCGTCCACGGTCAGTGCACCCAGCCATGCAGCTGCCTGCACGCTCTCATCTTCTTAAGAGCGCCCTCACTTTTCATATCAGCAAACATCTACTGTGTCTATCCACAGCATGTCGTATCTCTGAGTGTCATTTAGGCAGCTGATCATTAAATTGTCTCCCTGAAGTTAGCAGAAGAAAGGCAGCCTACGTGGGATCACAACGTTGGGTTTGGTCAATGAAATGCCGATTCTCATTTTAAGGGGGGAAATCTCTTTCCTCGGACCTTGTGCTGCCTTGGCTGAGCCAACCCTGTCCAACTGGACACCAATGGGCTCCTCAGGGGCGTCGCAAACTCTATGCTCGCTTCTTCACAGCAGCCTGAGCTCTGCCGGCAAAGATGTTTTTCGCAAGCCCTGATCCCCACAGAAAGATTCCTGGCAGGACAAGGACCCATCACATGTGTTTTAAGAAATGAGGATCCTTGATAGGAAAAATGATTTCTCCTTCCAAATGATGGATAACGTAGAAATGAGTGTGGAGATGCACAGAGAACCAATTCATCAAGTAACTGCGCCCACAAAATGAGGAATGCTTGCATAGCATGAGGAAAGGAAAAAACTGGGTGCCGTGGCCTGTCACAGCCTCCTCTGCTGCAATCTGATATCTCAGAGTGACAGGTTTTCAAATGAAAATAACAATGCTGTACTCCAAAAAACTGCAGCGGCTAACTGCTTTTCCATTACAGGTGATGTGAAGAACGAGAAGCTCTGCACGGATCCCCAAGGGGTGGCTGGCTGCCCCTCGGGGCCGTGTGCTGGTCACGGACAGCTCAGCGGCCTTGCTCATCTGTGTGCGGAGGAAAGACGGGAATGGGGAGGCCAGGCGCAATGGGTCAAGGGGAGGAGCAAGAATCTGAGACTGAGATCTGTGAGTTATAACTTCCAACGCTAGTTCAACCCAGAGTCAGCCTGTGCCAAGAACACCAATCCGGGCCATAGGCCTTTCACAGAATGTTTCCAACCTCAAACACGCCTCAGGCACCTCTTCCTGTGTCTGCATCCCTCCCAGGTTGGGATGACCTCTTTTCCTCTCTGCGTATGTTAGTCTTCTCCAGCCTTCTAGACATACCTGGAATGGTGTCTCCTCCTTCCTGAACGCCTGTCCTCAGCGGTGCATCATGCCAGGGACTCCTACAACTGTACACAAGCCTCTCTGCATGTCATTTAATCTACTCACGAACCTTCCTGTCCTGCCATACACCTTGTCAGTACTCCAATGAGAGGCACCATGTCCTTGTCATTGTCATATCTTTAGCGCCTAGCACAGTGCCTGGAATACAGGAGGGAGTCAAAAAATGCTAGCTGCTGACACTGACAATGATAAATGTGTGACCAGTGATTCTCCACGCATAGCCATATGACGTAGCAAATTAAAGTTATATCTGGCCAATCACTCAAGGATCTGAACACCTTGGGAGGTACAACTGAGAGGTTCAAGTCCATTCATTCTCTGCTTGAGGCTCTTAGAGCTCTGGACAACACCAAGGCAAACAGAAGCCCAGGCTGCCATTTTGAAGTCTGACACAGTCATGAAATCAACCTGAGAAGAAGTCCTGGAGCAAAGCTAGTGGTGACCAACTAACTATCAAGTTCATACTTAAAACAGAAATAAAGGTGTCCCGTATTTCTTTACTTAATACTGTACTAGAACCCAGCCAAATACTGCATTGTGTTCAAATCATACCCAGATCCATACGGCAGTTTCTCTACCCCCGACTTCTGACCTTCACATGCGCATACACTATTTCACAGATATCTTAAAGGGCTCTCAAGTTTAACACTCCCGATACGAAATTCTTGATCTCACCCGACCTCCAAACTTGTTCCTCCATCACCCCCTATTCTGTTTCCTAATGTACCCACAAAAGCCGCCCAGTGGAATGTATGCTATGGAAAGAGCATTTGCTTCTCAGGTGATGAGACAACGCCAACAGGGGGCCAGAGGGCTGGGGCGGTGGGGAGGGTGTTCCCAGCATTCCCTGAGGATGCCACGTACCGTCAGACCTTTCTCTGATCACAGTCCACCCCCGGTTTTCATTGTGTGCAGTGGGCTCTGTCTACTAAAAAACATTCCCTCCACTGGAGACAATGAGGAGGAGAAATTCATTTCCTATCAATTACAGAAACTAGTTAGCCTAAACCCACCCTAAAATTATGTTTGGTAGTAAGTGTTGGAAAGCATCATTGCAAAAAGAAATTGTAACTTAAAAAAGCTTTATCGTGGTCTTCAGCAAAATAGAACATGACAACAAAAACCAAAGTTGATCCTCCTGAAATAACTGCAACAAGCCTATGACCTACGATTACACTGCCTGGGGTAGTTGAGATAAGTCACCTGAGAAGAAATGAGGAATCCAAAGGCTAAATTTTGATTTTCATCACATTTTTTTCTTATTGTGATTTCTTTTAGAGATGTCCTAATATTTTCATCATTATTTATGTCCCCAGAAAAGCCAAAGTGGCACATGAAAATACGCTCAATATCACTAGCCATAGGAAAAATGCAAATCAAACCCACAGTGAGATACCACTGCACACCTATGAGGGAGGCTATTATCAAAAAGTGGAAAATAACGAGTGCTGGCAAGGGTGTGTAGGAATTGGACCCATGTACACTGCTGCTGGAAATGTAAAATGGTGGTGCTGCTTTGGAAAATGGTATGGAGTTTCCTCAAAAAGTTAAACATAGAATCACCATACGATCCAGCAATCTCACTTCTGGGTATACGCCCAAAGGTACTGAAAGTAGGACTCGCACAGACCTTTGTATACCTGTGTTCATAACAACATTATAGCAATAGCCAAAAGTAGAAACCACGCCAAGTATCCATTAATAGATAAACAAAATATAGTACATATGCAAAATGGAATATTATTCAGCCTTAAAAAAGAACAAAATTTTGACACATGCTATAACATGGATGAACCTTGAGGACATTAGGCTAAGTAAGTCAGACACAAAAGGACAAATATTGTATGACTCCACTTATATGAGGTACCTAGGGCAGTAAAATTCATGGAGACAGAAAGAAGAATGGTGGGTACCAGGGGCTGGGGGTGGAGAGAATGGGGAGTTAGTGTTTAATGAGGACAGAGGTTCAGTATGGGAAGACGAGAAAGTTCTGCTGATGGATGGGTGATGGTTGTACAACAATGCGAATGTACTTAAGACCGCCGAAATGTGTTCTTAAAAATGGTTAAAATGGTAAATTTTGTGTTATGCATATTTTGCCACAATTTGTAAAAGGGAAGAAAGAAGCCGAGGTGGCAAGCAATACTTACAAGATATAGGCAATCACCCCGATGGACCAGCAGTCAACAGCTTTGCTGTATGGTTTCTGGGCGAGGACCTCAGGAGCTGTGAAATGACAAAGGAGAGACACAAGCCTGACGATTTAAATGCTGACATAAAACATTTCTCAGTGTTTTTTTTGGGTTGTTTTTTTGTTGTTGTTTTGTCTTGCTTTTGCTTTTTCAGTCTGCTACTTGGGCTGAAGTATCTGTGATATGAAAAACTGAGTAGAGATATATGACCTGTTTTATTTGTTGGCTTTTCTAATTAGAAAAAAAAAAATGACGGTGTGTCTGTGTGTGTGTGTGTCTGTGTGTGTGTGTAACTAGAGAATATCAATCAAATTCAATCTATTAATTAGCAAATATTTGACGGTGGCTATTTTATGGCAGAGCTATTATGCTGAGCACTATAGCTTAGACCAGAGTGAGTCAGAGAAAGGTATATTCAGTTTGGGACTTGGGGTGTGACTTCACCCAAATCAATCCAAGGAAGCACTTCCGGCCCCTGTGCAGGCCCTTCTGGGCACTGGGAGGACACCGAGGTGAAGCCCCTCCTTCTGCCTCCAGGGGGCTTACAATCGAGTAGAGGTTAGACGTAACATCTGTGTTTTGGGAATCCTGCATCAGGCCTGCTCTTAGTTCACCCTCTAAGGTTTGGGTGGGTTATCTGTCGGTACTGTCATTTCATTTTCTCACCAGTGAAACAGAAAAAGTGCTATTTAACCTCACTTCCTTGGTTCAACCCACTATTCATCAAGAGTCATCCATCCTGGGGCTTTGGGCTTATTTGGTGCTGTCCCCAGACTTCCCGTTCCCAGCCTTGTGGTAACAGGCAAATCAGTATTAGACCTCCCCCAGTTCTGGCACCCAGCAGTGTCTGCCATACATATCTGTGCAAAGTAAATAAATACGCGACAAGATCATAAGTCTTCTTCACAAACAAAATCTCCTGCTTACCCAGCATTTCCAGAAAACTTAAGAGGGTACAGAAACTAAAAGCAGCTTTAGCTGACACGGCCCCTCTCACAGGCTGAACTGTGTGCTATATGTGCTCGGGATGCGTCACCACACTGGCCCCGCCATCTGTGGGGGAAGGGCTGAATCGTCTTTATCATCATTACCCCCAAGTTACAGGGAGGGCGCAGAGCGAGTGAGCCCAAAGTGAGCCAGCTGGAACGTGGCCTCTACACCACCTGCGTCGCAGAGGGACCTATCCCTAACTAAGAGGCCGCCATGATCTGGGTCTTACGCCAGTAACTCACAAACATCTTCTGCTGTAATCCTGTCAACAGCTTTGACAATTACCCTTATCTGAACCCGACAGAGAGAAAACGAGCCTTAGAGAAGTTCCTTTTCCAACTCCACACAGTAGATAGGAACCAGTTGGGATTTGAACTCAGGTCAGTCTCACTCTTATCCCAGCTCTCTGCAGTGGGAATATACTGTGTTAAGATGAGAGTTTCTTCAGTCTGTAAGGAAAGTCCATGTGCAGAAAAACTTACAGCAAAATCCTTTCATTCTGTTGAAGGTAAATCTTTCGGAGCAAGAATAGGGAAGTATACAAACTACTGTTGAGTGTTTCTAGTTATGATGGCAAGAAATACAATCCCCAAGTCTAATTGTCGGTTTCAGCCCCAATCCCTCCAAACTTCCCATCGGACTTTATTTTATTTTTTTAACAAGAGCAAAATAAATGAATGTGTACATATTTCCCTTGCTATGTTCACTCTGATTGTAGTAGCAGAAGGAGAGAGAACTACAAAGCCAGAAACTCGCAAACTGGAGAAGTGACCCTTGGATAACTGGGAGCGGGCTGCACCCATAACTGCTAAGAGCATATTTCTCAGATGTTTCTATTACGGCAACTGACACATAAATGTCTTGCTGCTATAGGAGGTATGTGCTCTCTGAGCTGATGTTCTGGTCTCAGTGGCCACACGGGCACAGATGGTAGGAAGGAGCACATTTCTGAGACTCTAGGGCCATCCTCGTGTCCCGATGGAAAGTTCAAAAGAGGCAGAGAAGACTCCCGGCAGAGCTGACGGCAGGTCTCACGAGCACAGAGCCAGGCTGGTGGGCAGACACCCTGGCCTCCATGGCACGGTGTCTGCAGGGCTCTGTGGGGAGAGGAGAGCCGGCCTGGCCGAGACACTCTATGGAACCAGATGTCCAACAGCACATAGGCACCAGGAACTCTGCATGGGAGTTTTGCTTGTGTCACGCAACAGGTACCACAGGCGACAGACGTGTGGGGAAGGAGCACCAAGAGGGAAGCTGGTTCCACAGTTTATGAGCAAATCCTGGGCCCATCCCCTGAGCCATGATGTGCAAAGGGGAAAAGAGACGCGGCCCCTGTAAAGCAGGTTTCTCACCGAAGAGGAGCTGACACTGTGTTCCCGTGAGTGCTCCATCCTCACAGTCCCCCACGCCTAGCACTGTGACGTTGGGGGCGCGGATCTCTAAAAGAATATCCTCCCCCTCGTCATCAGCAGTTAGAAAGAGGAAAGCTCTGGCCACCATCTATTGTTCAGAAACCAAACAAGAAAAAGGTCACGGTTTTCTCCAGGAGCCCACACACCAGGGGGCACCTGCACATGAGGTCTTCCCCGTTCCCGCTGCCAAAGTCACCATTTTGGGGAACTGTGCAAAGCACGGCACAGACATGAAAAGCAAGGGGCTGATTTTTATGCAACTTGTTACTTGAAATGTTAAAATTCTTGGAGCCACCGATGCCACATCAATTTTAAAATACGGGATTTTGTTTAAATGGTAAAGTTTATACCATCAAGTATATGGTTTAAGGGGAAAAAAAGGGCAGCCGGATGGCTCAGTTGGTTAGAGCGCGAGCTCTCAACAACAAGGTTGCCAGTTCAATTCCCGCATGGGATGGTGACTGCGCCCCCTGCAACTAAAGATTGAACACGGCGACTGGTCTTGGAGCCGAGCTGCGCCCTCCACAACTAGATTAAAGGACAACAACTTGGAGCTGACGGGCCCTGGAGAAATACACTGTTCCCCAATATTCCTCAATAAAATTAAAAATAAATAAATATACATAATATATAATATATATGTAATATATATACAATATATATTACATATATATATATTATATATACTTAAAAAAATTTTTCTGGATCTTTTTCAGATGCTTCAATTATGGCAACTGACAAAAGGGGCCACTGACCAAAAAGATGCCAGGCAGGGCCAGCACATGAATATTAGGGGAAAAGTCCTAAAAGATTAACAAGTAAATATCAGGGTCTCAATACTGGGGGTGGAAGTATATATTTGTGCCAAACAGTTCTTATTTTTGGGGTTGTGTCCTATGTGGGTTATATCGTCAATGAAATATAAATATTTTTTAACCAATTGGAGGCAGTTGAATCATTTACCCTTCTGGTGAGGTTCTTGATTGCACTGGAAACACAGAGGATGAAGCAGGAAGTGTAATATAGTGATAAAAAAGACAAAAGCACCCATTTGGAAATAATATTCTCACCAGCTTAAGATAGTTAAACATTGTATAGTGGCACACACAACTAATGGCCTTAATTCTAATTTCACGTGTGATGTGATTCCTGGAACCCAGTGTTCTTTGGGACATTGTTTGAACAAGCCTACCTACGCCACTTTAAATAGCTACTTTTCATCTCGTAGTAATTCTTCAAAAAATATACTCTCAGGCAGTATTCAAAACCCTCCTGACAATCTGATGTGGTGACCAAATCATGATGAACCCCTGAGATGAGCTGCGGTATTTTCTCTCCTGCTTTGTGTTCTGCAGTTAGCTCTGTTATTTCACCACATACTTAATTCACCTGGTTTTTGGCCAATATCCTACCATTTTCTTGATCCCTTTCCCTAGCAAGTCATGCTGAAAGAGTCCACTTCTCACTGATTCTTTTTTAAAGACCACCTTTCACTTTGAGAACCAGCCACTCTCCCTTGTATCGATTGCGTTATCAATCTTGTACCACTGGCAAGAACTCTGCTATAATTCTAAAAAGCCACAGCACCCAATTTACAAACTTTCAGAAGACAAATGCACTTCCAGGCCTAGGAGGCCCAGAGCACAGTCCATGTGGAATCCTGGAAGGTGGTAAGGGTTCTCTGAGTCATGCCACCACAATGCCACCTCCCACAACACCGCCTGCAGGTGCCAAAGAACTTCTTAATCAAGGAGAAGTAATTTTCTCTTCTCATTGTACCCAGCACAATTCCTGTGCAGTGGGAGGGTGGTACTGACTCTCGTCACCCCCACACCTTCTAATAGAGGAGGCTTAGAATTGAAAGAACTTAATTGGAGCTCCTGACAAAAAGAGTAGTCATTAAAAGGCTGGTGTCTGATGCCATCAGCCCACAGGCAGAACAGGAAAGACTTGGTCTCCTGGTTCAAGTGGAGGGGCACACACCTTGGAGTGCCTTTCCAGGCACAGCCCACTTCTGCATCCCTTCTCTGCTGTGTGAAGGTCATTGTCAAATACCAGACTTCCTGCTGCTGGACAACAGGGACATAGCTCTAGTACCTTCAGGGCGTAGCACATGCTGGTTGTTCAACAAATGGTTACTCAGCTGAACCCAACCTGCTCAGCACACACACCATTATTTCTGTAAGAAAACGTTTTCTAAGCTCCATACGACTGACTTACAAATAAACTTACCTGCCTGAACTATTTCTGGTGAGTAGGTACAGGACAAAAAGGGAATGAAAGAGAAAGAGAGAGCAACTAATGAATTCGGAAATTAAATCGTCAGTTGAGAAGTACCTGAATTAGGTACAAGTAAGATTGGTCACCAAATACCTGTCCTTAAGCAAATGATTTCTGGCATGAATTTTGGGGCTAAAAGAGGCAGAATTAGCCCTCATTCTCTATGTGTGGATATGTTCGCCATTCATGCTGCTCTTCTTTTAAAAGCTTGTCTCAAAGAGATTTCAGGATTTCTAATTTTAGGGCTAAAGGGCAGAAAAGTGATTCTGCTAAATGATCCCTTAGAGCCTCCTTCCTGCTCGGATCTTGAGGGCTATTAATTCAGTTTTCTTGGCTATTCCTCACAGAAACAGCGTCCCATTGGCTTGTTCAGTTTATACCAGTAAATACAAGTGAATCTCCATGGAAACCATGCAGCCTCAGCAGAGCACCCTGAAAGCTCCTGGAGATATCTGTGGTCAGATGCGGTCTTTCTCAGCTCCAGGCTTTACTTACACTCTTTAGAGAAACAGTAGGTTTAAAATTTTAAATAATTGAATTTACTGCTGTGAGACTCACTACCAATCCACGGTGGAAAATTCCACTTGATGGGAAACGTCTTCTATAAACCAAGCTATATTACAGTGATTTAGAGCAAGGGTTCCTGGTAAAGGGAAGGACTCCAGAGATTTCTAAAAGAAAAGAAAAACATGTTAGAAACTTTTCATCTTGTTTCTTTAAAACAATCAAGTTGCCCATTTTCCTTACTGAAAGAGAGAGAAGAAAAAGGCTCAACCAAGTGTAACTGGAAACCAGACTGGCTGTCTTGTAGGGGTGGAGGTGGGGCCATGGTCCTCAACCCTCGTGCTCTTCTAAAGTAGAAAAAGAATTTTCCCTATTCCTGTGCTCTCAGGGTGCGCTAAGGAGCATTTTCTGCTGAGACAGATGAGATTACAGAGATCTCACCCTGTTACCAAACTCATGTTCAAGGCGTTTTGTTCTCCTCTATGGATGCTCGAGTACCACCCCTCCCTCTCAATGATACCACTTCCAGTGGGTGAAGGGCAGGGATACAATCAGGAGGGGGTACCCTGGGGTGGCAGAAGCAGCCCTCGATGCCAGAAAATAAAACCCACTGGTCCAGAACAATGGGACCTAGGTTTCTCCCCCTGTTCGATCATCTAATGGGTTGGGTCCCATTTGAGGCCCTGGCTTTACAGGGTGAGGCAAGTAGACCTGACCCCTGCACTCCTGGCACACTGTTCAGAGCACTGATTATAGACACAAACCACCGAAGTAACACAGCCTCAGCTGCCTTCCCAAGGACAACAATTGGGCCAAGACGGACAAGACAGTGGCAAGATGGGGGAGGTGATATTGATTCTCAAGTTTCACTCACTCTAAATAAAACTCTGAAAATACTAAACTTACTCAAAATAAAAATCTGAAGATATTCAGGAAAAGAATACATTACCTCCAACAGTCAAATGATGGAGACAGCACAAATAGAAAGAATGGGCAAGACACGGAGGGGAGAAGAAATCGCTGCGGCCAGCAGTGCTGGAAGAATACATCGTGTTCTAAGAGGAAAGGAATAGGTATAAAGATGAAACAGTAGCAGTGGTAAAAGGCCTCCATTTTGCTCACGTGTAAAATGGGAACATGAATAGAGCACAACTGTCAGGATTGTTATCAGGCTTAAAGCAGATACTAAGCACGTAAGTTACAGATATAATTAGTAGTAATTATGTAAGGAAGAAAAGTTGGTAAAGCCATCAGAGCAAAAACAGAACAGGTTTTATTAGTTCCTAGAAATAAGAATGCACAAATCCTTGATATCATTTGGTATTTTCCCTTGATTTCAGCTTAACATAATGGAAATGATTCATCCATGAATCATTTATGATGATTCATTTTGACGAAAACCTTCAGAAGTCAGGATTGAGCTGGGCGCACGTGTGATGGAAGGGCACGTCCTGAGAACTTGAGTCTTGGAGTTGTAAGGAGCCTTAACGCCGCCCTGTACTGACCTCTCATCCAGTGGGTCCTTTGTTTAGTTAGTTATTGATCCTTTTGCTCACATAATCAGCAACACGTGTATACAGCCCCCACTCTATCCAGGCACCATTCTAGATCCTGTAACCCAGGAACTGCCTGGTCACCATTGCTGACAGGTAGTGCTATAGAAACAGAGACATTTTGTCGTAATATTAGAGATTCCTGTGATGGCTGAGGAACCTGGCTCACCAAGGCACCCACTGGCTCTGCCGTTACGGGGGGAAGGGAGACTGTGTTCCTTCCGCGTTCTCCCTGGCCCTCTGTCTTCCTCCCCACCCTGCTTCCTACCCTCTCCCACCTCCATAAAGACTACCCTCTCCATCACCCTGCGCTCCCTCCCATCCTTTAAGTAGCTATCAGGATGCAATGCCCAGCTCTAACCAACTCTTGTTTTCATTGGCACCAGTTAGAATTCTTTGGAAAGGGCGGTTAGAAAAAATTGTTCCAGAAGACTGCTTATAAAAATGGGCATGTCCTCATTTTTTCTGTAATTCTTTGGAGGTGGAAAACTCCTGCCATCTCCCCGACCTGCTGAGACAGAGCTGAAAGAAACACTAAGATTTGGCGGCAGCTTTCCCTGTCTTTGAAAGAGCCTCTGTCTTTGAAAATGGGTTTGAAACATCCAACCTGCCACGTATCCTATGACGTCAGCAAGAAGAGGCTGGCAGAGGGGCGCCCTGCCGGCTCACGGCTTAGTCTAAGATTCATGTGTTTCTCTTGATGATTGGCCTCCCTGCCCTGAGGAGGCCGAGGAGAAACGCAGTTGACTTGAACTTCACGCATGTCTCAGCAGGGAAGGAAAGGCCCGAAGGAAAGGACCAATGTCAGTCATGGTCACAGGCAGTGAAGACTCCTTCTGCATCACGGCTTCTCCCAAGTGCCTCATGAAAGCAGATCATGGAACCCGGGGGGTCACAGGCACTGGCTTCAAATTCTCCTCTGCCACACAGGCAACGCGATGGGGTCTGAAGAGAAAGGAGCCTAGCAGGGAAGTCGGTGGCCTGATGGGAGAGCACTGAAATTCTATGAGAGTGCTTTAAAAACAACAAGACCGTACACACAGAGAGTGGCACTATCATGTCTGTCACCTCGGGCCCCACACTGACTCAGGGCAGAATTAGAGGGCTGGGCTCCATGCCAGTGCATCTCAGAGAACTCATCATGTTCTGTACCTCAGTTTCCTGATTGCAAGCGTACCTGTACTTTGTCTTGGGAGTTAGACCTTCGTGGGAAAGAACTTGAGCTCAACTGAAGAGCCGTGTGTGGGACCCCCCATTTTAAGGAATGCCCCTAGAGATCTGTGTCCAGGTCTAGGTACCCGGATCCTAGACAGTCTTACTGTCCCTGAGGAGTGTCCACAGCTGGTGAGAAAGAAGACAGCTCCACCCAGCATGGCTTGTTCAGAAATGGTGCATGGAATTCGTAAGATCAAGGAAAATAAAATTCAGACAGACATTTCCGAGGAGAACCGGGCCTCAGTAAGAACTGCGTTACAACAGGAGGTGAAATTAAATAGCCAGATCTGCTTCCAGTCAGTAGGAGGATTTTCAGCAGCAGGCACATTCAAAGAGAAAAAAACTGGATTAAGAAGGGGCTTTACTGTGAGCATGTGAATAAACAGGTCTTGCTTCACCTAGACGTAGAGCACAGCAATCTGGGTAATTGGCATGTGAAAATACAGCTGAACTGAAGAACCATTCCTTGCCTGTGGTTTGTCTTCAACCCAAAGGTAAGAGGAGTAGAAGTTTCCTGGGACAGCTCCGCTCTTTCGCTCTTTCTTATCCCTCCATAAGAGTTACTAAAAATGCACCGCAAAACAGCAGCTCACTCTCATTTTCCTAGTAGCCTCTTAAATTTTACCACAGGCATGAAAAATCCCCATTAAAGCACCATCCTGGTTTAAAATTACCATCTGATCTGAATTGGATGACTATTCAAACGCGACCAAAGCCAAAATGTAGCTGGTGGGTGGAGGACGAGGCTAAGGAATGGGAAGGGAGTGGAACATGGGAGGGCGGCTGGTGGTGTAAATGTGGGAGAGACCTGGAATCCAGTGGGACGAGGAAGGAGAATGTTTTGAGTGAGGTATTTCAGATCACTGTGGCAACAGACAAGCCTGATGCGTCCCTGATAGGTTGTCCCAAGAGTCAGGCTGTACCCTGACCGGTTCTTACCGCAGTGGGATGGCTACTTTGCACTTAAGCCTGTCCTTCCTCCTGAAATCTGACAAGGAGCTACACCTCAAAATTAAGAAGATAGGTAAAGTCATTCCAATGTCTTGTTTTTCAATCATTAAAAAAAAGAGAGTAAGTTCCAGAATACTGCTTCCCCCCCCTCCACCCAACAAAATAGTACCAGAAACGGCAACTCCCTCCCAGTATCGAGGATTTTGACAGGAAGCATTAAGAAATTCCAGAAGGATGAAAAGTGCTTTGCAAAGTGTGAGGAGAGTCAGTGGGACAGGACATGTGCTGTGCCCCCCGCCCCCAGGCAGGGCTGGGTTTCCTTTGCCCACGTTCTGAAACTGAGCTTTGGTCCCAGTCCATCTTCACTGTGTCACAGGTAGTAAAATGAGAGGGCCCCACACATCTCCCCACTTAGGGGGCCCTGTCCCCTCTAACAAAGGGGGTCTGGCTGCAGCACCCAGTGTGATGAAATGCTCAAGGCTCGTTGTCACCAAGTAGCTGCTGAGAGAGAAGAAGAGAGAAAATTCTTCTCTGAGTGCTCTGCCCACTCTTTTGTGCCCTGAATGCCCACGTGTCAGTTATATAAAATCCTGTTTCAACACGAAGGTCCCAGTGAGAAAACAAGAACAATGATGTCATGCTTAGAGCCAGGTACTAAAATGGGATATTGAAGTGAACAACAAATGAAAACCAAGCTCTCTGGGGGGACACAACCACACAGAAGAGTGAGGACTGAAGGGTTGGGAACAGACGGACGAGGAGGAAAGATGAAAAGAAGCGCTGTGACTTAGGTTGCTGAAGAGGACAGAAATGAATGATGTCAACCAATTTCATCTAACTGTTTTTCGTCTCTTCTGAGTGAAAATGGGAAAAAATGACAGTCAATATCCTTGACACGTGGATATTTATATACTTGAAGGATACTAAGTCACAAAGCTACAGAAATACCTAATAGTAGAAGCAGAAAAAACCATGTTGGTCAGTTAGTCCAGCCTGTTGATCTGACATATGAGAAACTGAGAACCCAAATGTTGACGTGAAGGGCTCGGGCCTCCCTCAGACCTAACTAATGACAGAGATATGCTACGGGACACTGGTATTCAAGCCCCACCGCTGTGGCTGCCACCAACTACAGGCTGGGTGGCTTTCACATCAAGGTCCTCCTCCCAACACAACACTGGCTGGAACCACTGGTTTCTAAAACCTCATCGTGACCTCAGGTCCCACATCAAGCTCTAAAAATGCAATGATCCCATGAATTAAGAGCATTCCTCCAACTGTGCGAAAAACATATGCCAGGAATGTTGACCAATTCTTTTCCATTTCCATCTCGTAGAAGAGAGCACAACGAAACTTACGAAAACTATTTTAGGTAAGTGAAGCCAGAGCTAGACCAAAGCCTTCCGCTGTGGCTGTGCAGGCAACACTCCAACTAAGTTATGGACGAAACCAGAAGGGCTCTTTCCCACAGCTTAAGGAGCATAACAATCAGCCTCCATCTACAGAACCATTACAAAATTCTGCTTTCGAACACGATGGACCAGGTGGAAATCTCCTTCCTGTTTCTGAGTAGCATCAAACAATGAAAAAGCGTGGTCGCTGGTGTGCGATCCACATGAAATCTGGCACAGGGGTTGGTCATCACTCAATGAGGCTCAATGACAAAAGAGAGTCTCATTTAACTTGGACACTTCACAGAGCACGGGAAGCCTCTCCCACCCAGGCTTCTTGTCCTTCCTCAAGCGCAGTTTGGCACTCCTACTCCTTACGAGCAAGAGAGCACGTGTTTGCCGTCCTCTGGCAAGACACTTGGTCACTTACTCTACAGACAAAGGTTTGAGGTTCTTTTAAAATCATTTCATTTTCTCTGTGAAGCCAGGGGAACTAGAACCACAGCATCTGAGAAATTGCACCAGTGTGCAAACAGCAAGAGCAAGAAATAAAACAACAGGCTTTTCTCTGCCGACTAGGAGTGGATTTGTCTTTAGTCTCTTCTCGAGTACCCGACTGAAATGGTTGCTTCTGTGATTCCTGTTTCCATCCAGTGAATCAGGAGAGCCCGTCTGGAAGTTTTCACTGGAGCTGCAGAGCAGGTCACATAAGTAATGTGCCTCACTTTCTTAGCTCTGGCTCTCTCTCTTGTTGGTGACACCACAGGGGGGTTCTACCTGACTTACTTAAATGGACCCAAATGCAGGTCAAGGCCATAATGACAGTCACCCTGTGATCCTGGTGAGCTGATTCCTACCAAGTGGCCCCATAATTTCCCCTAAATTGCCTCCAAGTACTTATTCACCCATGCCCCCTCTCCAAGCAAAGTGAGTCTGTTCATTTCCCCAGAACGTTCCGGAAGCACTTCATGCCTCTGGGCCTTTGATTTCCTGCTTGCCTGAGTGTGTCACTCTCATCAGCTTCCCCTGACTCCCACCCTTCCTTCAAATCTGCCTCCTCCACAGTTTTCCCTTGGTCGTTCTCCCCTTGCTGATCTATCTCACCTGTACTCGTGCTGTTGCTTCTGAAACGTGTCGGTGACTTCATATGGGAACATGCCACCTCATGGGGACCTGTGTCGCCAGCCAGCCACACTCCACTGCAGGAGCCTCTGCATGGCCTGTGGCCATGCAACACACATGGATGGCTCCACGCCCGCACGTGCTGCTCTCAGTGACGTCACACTCTGCAAGGCCTTGGCTCCTTTTAAAGGGCCTGTACGAGCTGGGCAGCGGTTAAGGGTCAAGAGTGAAGTTCAAAGTGCTGGGTTTCTTTGTCTTCTTCTACAGCACCATGTGCGTTGGGATACTTGAGATACACAACCCTTTTTGCATTATTTCTTCATTATTAGACAGATGATTTAAAATGAAGCAATAATCTTAATGTTGGCAAAATTAAGTATTCAGCTGAATGGTCGTTTAGGTAATAACAACAAAGCAACAGCATTCACACATTGAAACCAACATTTGAACCCAGAAGGAGTCTGACATAAGGTAAAAGCAGACAGTGACCCTCTGCTCCTGGCTTGGGCTGTGTGACGGCGTCACCCTAGAATCAAAGCAGGAGACCAGCACGCGCTCCCTTCTCCCTCACAGACGCCGAATGGGGCTGGGCTCTGCCCTGTTCAAGTGGAAAGCTGCCCCGCAGGAAGGAGGCTGTGGCCTCTTTGTCCAAGGTCCCAAATAGTGTCTCCACCTTGCAGCTACTGCACGGGAAACATGGGGTTGGCTGTGACCACCCCAGGGCTGATAGCATGTGGGGTCCTCTTACAAAGACCTGTTTCACCTTCTTCCAGCATGACTGACAGCCAGCCTCCCACAGACGTAATTAACGCTCACTTAAGTGATGATATGAGGCCCCCTAAAGCAGTGGTCAGCACGCACCCAGTCCTCCTCTTACCTGACTCAGTCGTGACAACAACTGACAGGTGGTCCTTTCTCCTCCTGGAAGCACTTTCCAGACACCACATCCCCTGCTACTCTTCCTATTTTACGTGCTGCTGCCTCCTCGTCCCCCTGGGTCCCAGGACTCAGCCCAGGGGCTTTCCTCTCCTCCATCGACACCCACTCCACTGGCAATCTCACCCCGGCTCCTGGCTTTAAGATGCGTCCACAGGCCACCAGCTCCCGAATACAGTGCGTCCTCACCGGTCACAGATTCCGTACTGTTTCATTTGCCTACTTGCTAGCATTTATTTGTAGCACCTCCATCGTACTCCTGATGCCTTCGACGTCATGTGTGGACGTGAGCAGAGTGGCCAAAGCTTCGCGTCGCCCGGAGGTGCACGTCCCAGCGGAGGTCAAACGCGGCACCACCCTGCCCTCGTTTCCATTCCCACACTGTGAGTACCATTTTCACAGTCTCACTGGGGCCCCGTTTTCTCACGGGTGTGTGTTGTGCTGATTTCACTGTTTATAGCAGCCCCTGAGTGTGCGCGGAGGTGCTGTGTGGGGTCCTAGCGCAGGAGGCTGGGATGTGCCTTATGGACAAAATACGTGTTTGACCAGCCTCGTTCAGGTGTGGTGGCAGCGCTGTTGGCCATGAGGTCAATGTCAGTGAATCAACAATAACGTTAAATGAGATGTCATTGAAGAGAAACACACCTAAAACAAGGTTCTGTGTCATCAAGCTGCTGAGAACGCTGTGACCAGAGGCCCACAGGCACCTACCCCTGCATTTCCCCAGGAGTCACTAATTCAGTGTCCGTGGTGACTTCACAGGGCATAACGACCACGTGTACCGAGAACCACCAGCAACGCTCCAGACTGGCTCTCTCTCCAGAACCACAGACTCATCTTCCAGTCGCCTCCCTGACCTTGTGAAGTCTAACAAATCATAACTCCAACCCCTGGTGATGTTTCTGCAACTTGCTCCTCCCACAGGCACCTCGATTAAAGGCAGCTGCACACATCCAGGTGCTCAGGCCCAAAGAGCGTGCAGTTATCCTTGATTTGTCTTTCAATTTTTCAGAAAATCGTGATGACACTACCTTCCAATTATATCTGGAACCTGACAGCTGCTCACCACTTCGGCTCCACCAGCCTGTCCCAGCCGCTGCCATTTCTCCTTATTCCAGCCTCTCCACTAGAGGGATTCTGGTAAAAGTCGGATTATGACATGCGTTAGCTCAGAACCTTCCAATGGCTTTCTGCCGCCCTCAGTAAAAGCCACAGTCTTCACAATGGCTTGCGTCGGGTCTGCACATGCCCTGCCTGCTACTTCTCGGCTGAGTCTATCTGCTGTGACCCTGCTGTCTGGCAGCCCACTCACTCCCGCCGTGGGGCCGTCGCAGCATCCTGGGAAAGCTCTTCCTTCAAATAACAGCATGGCCGGTTCCTTCACTTCCGTCAGACCCTTACCCCTCGCCACCCCTTCTAAGTGAGGGCGGCCCTGATCACCATGTTTAAAACTGCAACGCCCACCACGCACATACACACACTTGCTATTCTCTGTGCTGCTTCAGTTTTCTCCAGAGCACTGATCAGCATCTAAGATATTAATTAACATACCTAGCTGTTTGCTTATCATCTGTGTCCCTCCCACTCAAATGTAAATACTATGAGGATGGGGACCTTTATCTGTTTTCTATCTACTGATGCAGCCCTACTGCCTAGAACAGGGTGTAGGCACTAAAGAACTAAGTCTTGAATGGGGGAGGAATGTAGCACTCACCATACCTTATTCAGTGTAGCTATTTGCCCTCTGCGTCTCACAGTAACACTGAGAACGTGATTAGGGCCAGAGGCTATCTTATTCATATTTGTATCCCTAACACCAAACCACTGTGCATGGCACAGAACAGGAATTCAATCCATAACAGGCTGAACAAATGTAAGGGGAGGAAAGAAAAAAATCGCTAACTTTCATGAACCTCGGGTTGTTATTCAAACTACAAGCATCTGTGCAAAGATGAATAGAAAAACCCACAGCAAGGTTCGGGGCCCGGATGCAATGTACTTAGAGCCATGATGAGAAAGGAGTCAGGCAAAGAACCAGGATGACAAAGGAGAGGATGGGTATTAAGAAAGAAATCAGGGGCTGACGGGTGGCTCCGTTGGTTAGAGCACGAGCTCTGGGCAACGGGGCTGCCGGTTCGATTCCCACATGGGCCAGCGAGCTGCGCCCTCCGCAACTAGAATGAAGTCAGTGAGCTGCCACTCAGCTGCCAGGTGGCCAGACGGCTCAGTTGGTTGGAGCACGGGCTCTCAACCACAAGGTTGCCAGTTTGACTCCTGGAAGGGATGGTTGGCTTTGCCCCCTGCAACTAACAACGGCGACTGGACCTGGAGCTGAGCTGCGCCCTCCACAACTAAGATTGAAAGGACAACAACTTGACTTGGATGGAGCTGATGAGTCCTGGGGAAAAAAAAACTACTGTTTCCCAATTAAGCAAAAAAGTCCTGGAAATACATACTGTTCCCCCACACTGTTCCCGAATAAAGTCCTGTTTAAAAAAAAAAAAAAGGCAATCAAAAGGGAGGTAACATGTAAGCTGGGCTTTGATGGCTGAATAGGAGTTTGCAACGTAGACTGTAGGGGAGGAAACACAGCCCACTACCCGAGGCATGTCTAGGTAGATGTGAGCTCCCCGAGAAGGCTCCTTCCTGCTTCTAAAGTCTTCCAAGAGTCTCAGTGCTCAAGACACATGAACAAACAGAATTGCTATATTCCCACAGTCCTTCTTTCCCTCTCCCCACTATGAGTTTCATAGGAAACTCAGTATCTGACAACAGGATTACCCGATGCTCCACTGGCCGCCACTTAGGGCAGTGAGAGCAAGGGCGACATCTAAACATTGTTCCCAGTTCCCAGACTCATTAGCATCTGACATCTAAACAAAACCAGACCACTTAGATGGCAGCCACTTAGAAACCCAGAGAAACTGCCATTTTGTGGGTTCTGCCAAGATGCAAAGAAGTAAAAATCAGTTTAGAAAGTGCTAGAGCTTTCCAACATTAGAGCCAAATATGAGAAGAGTGTGAGGCATATGTAAATATGGACATTCTTTGTCAGAACATTACATCGCAGCCTGAGAGCGGGTTTCCTTCTGAAGGGGGACACTGGGCGGCCACCGCGCCCTCCGACGCTTCTTAGCCCGGGGTGGCCTGGGCACTAGACTGCTGCAAAAGCAGAGCCACCCCGGCAAGGACATCAGACTCCACGACCTCATAGGTCTTCTCCTTTTCTAATGTCGGTGGCTGGAACAGGCTTTCTCTTGCCCGTTTTTGAAAAGAAATGAGAATAAGCTTGTCCCTTTGTTTTGATGTGTCGCTTGCCTAATGGTTGGGACTGAGCTGGAGAAACTGCACACGTACCCCCTTCACATGCTCACATTTCCGCCCCCCCGACCCCCACCCACCAGGCACACACGTGCATCTACACGTGTGTCACAGCCCTGATGCTAAGTGTGCCTGACGGGGTCCAGCCTGTTCCCACAACCATCACTTTACTCCCCCAGAACAGAGATTGCTCACATGCCATTATCTCCATCAAGGCTGCGCTGCCTCTGAAACATGATCAGAACAGTCTCTCCTTCTCTGTCTGGAGCATGCACACAACCCAGGGACACAATCCCCGCCGGCGCAGATCACACCCTCATCCCCTGCCACATTTACACCAGCTCCATCTCCTCCGTTTAAAACTCCTTTTCTCTCATGCCATTCTGTATTTCCCGCAGCCTGCTCTTCCCTCCTCTTCTTTGAGTTCCTTAAAAATGAAACAGCTGTGACATAACACCCATTATTATCCACGCACTTGAAAGACTATGAAGAGCTCCACAGGTCACTTGGAGTTTCCCACAATGCTCTGGGCCCCCAGGCCCATGTAGTGTGTGGCCCCCTTTCCTCAGCCAGCCGGGGAAGGCAGCCGAATTATACCCAAAGACAAACAAGGATGATGTTGGTATAACACGCCCCGCTCTCTTCCAGAGGCAGGCTTCCTGTTCCCACTAAGAAAAGCCATGGTTTGCATGATGAGAATTCAGCCTTGGTGTCCATTTCCTAAAACTTTTCCAACCTCAGTTTTAACCCTGTTCCGGACATTCCGAGCCTCTACCCTCCCCCCAGGCTTTTTCCCACTTAGGGCTTTTGTACAAGCGATGCCTCTTCCCTCTAACGTCCTCCCTGTCCCCTTAACCCGGGCCCCATCCCTCTGCGCCCCTTGTTACTCTATCACACGCCCCTATTTTCTTTCATTTGTAGCACTTACTATGATCTCAAACAACACTTTCATTGATTTGTTTCTTTGTTTATTGTCTGTCACTCGCAACTAAAATGTAAGCTCCACGAGGGAAGGGGCCCTGTCTGTATCATTCACTGCTGCCACCCCAGTGCCTGAAACAGCACTGGGCACATAGTAGGCACTTTAATACACAGTTGATGAATGAATGAATGTATTTGTGTAAGTGAAAGTCTCAAAAACTTCACAAACAGTTCCGGCAGCCCTTCTCCAGGTCCCAGAAGACAGAAGACGAATCTCAGTATCTACACATTGGGATCTGTCAGTAGCCTTCTCTGCCTTCCTTCTGGTTAGTACAAAAAAATATGGGCTTCTGACTTTAGGGAAAACTCTCGTTCTTGGCTTCTCCAGTACATATCAGGATTGGCTAATTCAGGAGAGTGGCTTTGTCAAGGTTTGAACCAGAGTCTTCCTGCCAACATTTTCTTTCTGGCTGCTTCTATCTCAACGTTCTAAATGTCCTATCTCTGTCTGCACCTTACAGTCACCTCAGCGCCTCACTGTAAACCACCTGAAAAAATATACAAGCAATGTTTCTGGTGTTAGAACCCAGGAATTCACCCAAATCAACTCCCCGCCTTCAGTCAGGCCAACACTAAAATCAAACAGGATTCCTACCCAACTCTTAGAAGCTTTCAAGGGAAACAATTTCCCTTCTAACTCGCCCCAGTGTCTCTCAGTCTTTTTATTCTTCCCTCAAGGGAAATGAAGGCAGTTGTGAACATGTGCCAGGTCAAAGGCTTAAGGAGCCCGATGAAGCTGACACACAGGGACACACACACACCGTCCTTACCGACATAGCCAGGGGTCCCACAGGCTGTGGACATCACATCCCCTTTACCCTCCATTTTGGACAATCCAAAATCACTGATCATTATTTTGGATTCCTCATCTTGACTGTAGTACAACAGGTTTTCGGGCTAGGAAGGAAAAAACAAAAAAGATTTACAAACTATGTTGACAGCTGGTTAATTGTGGCAAACTCACCAAACCACAAAAATCTACCTACTACTCAAGAATATACTTGACCTTTACACAAAGCAAACACATTAAGAAAAGCAGTGTTTAATAAAGCTTCGTAGAGGGCCCTGCACAGCAGAGGGCACCTACTATTTAGTTCCTTTCCCATTATCAGTATTTTGTCTACTTAAAAAAAAAAAATAACCATATTTGGAGGCAGAGTGTCAACTATAATATTAACAGAGCCACTTTAAAATGGAGCCGGAGTTGCCATGTCAGAGGAACCACCTTTTTTGTGTTCTTGCGTGTTTTATACCTCAAACCTTGGAACGTTACAAACAGGGCAAAATAACCTTTGGACTAGGCTTAGGGCCACATCGTTTCCTAATAATAACAATAACAACTGTTTACAAAAATAACAAGAAAGCGGTTATATAATGACTGGACTGATGATTACTGGATGAAAAATTAAAAACATTATTTAGAATTAACATCATTGTGTTACCTGCACTGATAGAAATGCCTCCCTTCTATGGACGTAATTGTTCCCTTTCCCTTTCTCATAAATACCCACTGTCTCTGTCTCCTCATCGGAACATTATTGGGGCTTCTGCCTGACTGAATGATACCCCAATAGTTAGCTATTCTTGTTGGTCTGAAACGGTTGTTGCCTCTCACTTTGAAAGGTCTTTTCATTTTTAGGTGAGCACTAGAAAGATGGTACCTCTCCGACTTGTTGATTCATTTCTTGGGTTAAGGGGAAGGGGAGTCCCAGAAATAACATTACTTTTGCAGGTGCTGTTTCCTTCCTTTCTTCAGACCCTTGTTAGCAGCTTTCTCTACTCCAAGGGCCTCTCCCTCTGCCCTCAGTCACACCGCCTGTAGTTCCTGCCCACACTTTCCCCTCTCCTGAGCCCACTGACACCTGCTCGCTTTGCTTCCTGGGAAGCACCCAATGTCATCAGGGAATGAATGGGAGTTGGAAGATCCACTATCTTCTAGCCACGTATCCTTAAGGACCCGCGTTTCCGTTTGCCTTGCTGTAAAACATGAATTGCAATAGCTCCTTTTCTGCCTCCCTGGACAGACCGGGGCAGGGCTCAGGCAGCAGTAAGGCCCCTGGCCTAGCCCAGGTCTGGCCACTGGTCACTCTCCGGGACAGGTCTGCACAGCAGCGCCCCTGCACCCAGGGGCTGAGGGGCAGACAGTGAAGCTCCATTGTTACAGTGTTTTATGTAAAACTGGGGACTCTCACTGTTCCGCGCAGAGAATGGGGCAGGGCTTCTGCAGCCCGCGGGAGGAGTCGCAGCCTCAGAGCTGCCCCTGCGCCATCAGGTCGAGAGCCTGAACACAGACACACGCACATTTTTTCTTAAATCTGTTTTTGAAGAGTTGCTTAATTAATGACGCTGTCCTGAGGGAGATAACGTCACAGACTGACAGCTCTGCCATCGACCAGTGACATTCCCCCACCAAGACAATTCTGAAGAGCCACCGAGTGACTTTTCACAGAGTGAAAAGTAAGCCAGCCTCTTGTTTACACCAAACCTTACAGGAAATGCAACAGGAAGAAGAATCCGAATTGGGGAGCTCATTTGCCTGCACCATTTCCTGTCTGGCTCTCGTCCCGACCCGAGCGAAGCAATCTTCTGTCTTGTCAGTGCCTTGTGGTGAATCTTTGGTCCCTAAGCATGGCATTTTAGGAACTATTCCTATGTAGAGTCACTAGACGTGTTTAGAAAAGAGGTTCTGGGTCTAGCTGTGGAGCAGAATCAGCTGTGAGGGAACTAACTGTCTGGAGATGTTATTCTCCAGTAGACTTGGGCCTGGGGGCAGGCCTCTGGGTGTTAGAACTCCGAGGGCATTCTGAGGTGCAGCCACCACTGCAGAGAAACAGTGAGAAGTGACCCGGACGCCCTCAGAGGAGCACTCTCCTCGGCTCAACCGTGACCTCGGCTTTCTGTGCCCTCCTGCCCTTGCCGTGCCTGCAGGGCCCAGTCTTTGCAAGAATCCTGCTAAGTCAGTTTAGAGAGAATTATTCTGGTTCTCTGGTCAGGCTCTTCACTCCCCACCTTTGATGTTGTTAAAAAATATTCAGATACTTGTTCCAGACGGTGATGAAGACTTCATTCAGGGGGAGTACTAAAACGGGGTTTGCAGTCGGGGAGAGACCTGACTCAACTCTGAACACGGCAAGGACAGAGGAAGGTTACAGCCACAGCACAGTGCGGGGTCAGTCGGTGGAAAATGACTAAGGGGGTATCAAGGCTAAGGGAGATTCTGGATATACTGACTTGACAGGAGTTTTGCGGAAGGCAGGTCAGGGTGATTAGACACGGAGGGTGGGGGACAAGGAATCTGATAAACTAAGTCAGCAGGGCTCTCGCTAAGATGGGACTAAGTGGGCAGTCAGGGGACTCAGGACAAGCCCAAGGTCAGTCAGAAAGAAGGTTGAGGGGGCCCAAGTCAAGTTCGGTCAGGCTCCTCTGTCTGTCAATGTCTCGGTCCGTGGCCGGCCTTTAGCGAGAGGCCCCCACCCTTCCCCCTCCTCTTACTAACTTTCCATCCATGATGCCTCACTCTTCTCCGTGGCTATAAATCCCCAGTGTCCTTGCTGAAGGACACTGAGTTGAACTCGATCGTCCTCCCTATTGCAATGCCCTCTTGCAGCAGTCTGGAATAACAAAGGTCAGAATCATTCTTTTCTTTAACAGAACCCAAAGGGGAGGGGGTGCGGGACCCCACTATCCGTCACAGATAACACGAAAAGGAATGGCATTTAACAGTCACTATGACATTAATTCTGTGGACGAAGCACAAGGTCAAAAGAAAATCAATGTATGCTTGAGGATGTTTCCAATGAGCTTTAAGAGGATCAAGTGGGCCAATCAATTGAAATACGAATAATGCTTAGAAAGTGTGTGTGTGGGGGGAAGCGGGGGGATGATCTAACCAAAAGTGCATGTGGCTCTTGTTTTCTCTGAATGTTTAGGGGCTGCCCTTTGATGAACAGTAAGGATCCACGGTGGATGCAGAGAGGGGCCTTTTTGTTTAAGCTTCTGATGTTCAGTCTTGCTTGTCCCAGTATTTCCACATCTGCAAAGCCAGTGATCTCATGATCCGGAACCAGGCTTCGTCCAGGCAAGAGATTGCCAAAGGGCCCCTGATCCCTTCCTACACTCCTCCTACAGGAGACTCACCCGGTCAATAAAGCGCTCTTTTGAAGAACAATTACCCCTAAAGAGGGTTCGGTGGACTGGTCATTCACAGGTTAGATCAATACTTTTAATTGGCTCAAGACTAGTAAAGAAGGCAGGGCTTTTTGTTGGAGGGGGCAGGGAAGAAAGTGGAGAGAGGGCAGGCTCAGGGATGTCTGGATGGAGGCCCCAGGTGGCAGTAGGAGGCCTGTGGGAGTGGGGGAGGGGATCTTGCAATTCTGCCTGGGGTCCTAGGAGGCCCAGGACTCACCTGGAAAATCGGCTTTCTGTATTTTATGTCACTTTTACAAGACAATGGGTGGCCAATTCCTGAGTTGAAATGTCAATCCCTACCTTTTAATAGTCCCATAACAAGCCTGTAAAAGATGTCAATCAACATTTCCCATAAAGTCATGTTATCATAATCACCCCAATCCAGTGATTCTCAACTGGGGGCAGTTGCGCCCCCCAGAGGACAGTCGGCAATGCCTACAGGCGTTTTTGGTTGGCACAACGCTAGGAGAGGTACTGGCATCTGGTGGGTGGAGGCCAGGGGTGCTGCTAAACTTCCAACAATGCACAGGACAGTCGCACACAAAGACTGACCCAGCCCCAAGGGGCACTAATGCAGGGCGGAGAAGCCGTACTCTGATCTCAGGCAGTAGTGGACATTTCCTGTCTCAATCCCTTGTTTTGAAAAAAGGACCACTGATTGGCTCTAGTAGCTTCCTGGGGAAATAAGACACAAGAATACCTTCCTGGAGGAAGAAGGAAGTATATTTCCATGTGGGGGTGGGACAGTATCCCAGATTGTGCCCTCATTTTAAATTAACACAACTATGTTCTCCATTACTCAGGCCTAGCTCATACAGTTTGTTTTCATTTTCTTTGATGTTTATGAAAATTTAATATCAACTTCCTCCACATAGATCAAACTCTTTTGTGCCTCTGAAAAGAGATCACAGAAAGGTCCTAAAACGGCAATGTTCTTTCCACAACTACAAGCCTGGTGGGTGATTTTAAAGCTCCACAGGCTGGGATCTGCAAGTATTTCTCCCAAAGCGTTACATGAGTATAGAAAACAGTATCTCCCGTCCAGCCAATCTGCCCTCCTACGGGGGAAACAAACATTGCGCCTCTAGGAAATGGTTTATCTGCTTAGAAATGATTTCTAATAAGGATAACCAGCCCATCACATCACATCTCTGTGTTTGGCACACTAACTTGTTCTGAGAGAGCTGCCTGCTGTGCGCTGGAAGCACAGAACTGGCATCAGGGAGGGCACAAGAGAGCAGAGAAGGCACCGCTGCCTGTGCCAGGCAGGTTGGCTTAGCCTCACCCCACCCTCGAAAGGACCTCCAGGCCTGAAAACTAGCTAAGTGTGCTCACAGCCCTTTTCACCTGTCAAGAAGCCAGCAAAGGGCAAAGGCTAAGGACTTGATCAACATTCCCAAATCCCCTCATCCAGCAGTTCTCCAGGAGTGGTTTCTAGGCCAATACCGGCATCATTTGCAAACCCCTGAGAAATGCAAGTTCCCGGGCCCCCTGCAGACCCACAGAATCAGAACATCTCGGGTGGGGACAACCATCTGTTTGTACAAGTCCTCCAGACAATTCTGATGCAGGCTAACATTTGGCAGCCACTGCCCTCGTCAATGGAAACTGATAACATGGAGAGAACGAGAGAAACCTTTACAGTGAACCCTTATTAAAAGAAAGCTACACCATCTCATACCTTGGGAAGACACTGAAATTGCATTTTCACTAATGTTTAGGGTTTATTCTTTAAACGGATTTAGACTCCCCGTAGTCGGCAATAGCGTGGCTTCAGTCCAACACAATCCCTGCGTTTATGACACGAGTGGCGGGTACGTGAGCTGGGGTGGGATTTCTACCTTGACTGATGCAGTGAGCTCTGGGGCTGGATCCGTGACTGCGGTAGAATGAAGCCACATTACAGCCTTGGGTCAGCAATGCTCATTGCGTTATTCCTCAAACTGATATGTCTGATACCTAAATAGACCCAGAGGGAAATGTATTGCCAAGGGGCCCACATACAGCCCAGATCCTTCAGTGCTACTGGGTGAAGGGTCAGGATGCCAAAACCTCACGAGGAAAGGAAAGAAAGAAACCTCCAGGACATTGGAGAAGGCTGTAATTGCAGCTCATTTTTCCTGATAATCTTCCATTTCCCTTCTCTCTTATCTCATGCCCTCTACCCACTTGCTCGCTTTCATAAAATGTGGTGTGCTGAAACGGCTAGAATTGGGAGACGACTGAAGAATTGCACTGGGAGAAGGGTTTTGGGGGCCTGTACATCTTGAACAAAATAACCTTTTAGATAGGCTTGAATCAATACATAACGTACCTCTTGGTGGCCCTTTGGCAGCTAAGGTTATAAAACAACCAGAGAAGAGCCCGGCCCACTGATCTGCATCTGCTTTCAAGCTACTTCTGGGTCCCAAAGACCCTGACAACTAACAGGACACGAATGCCCACTTATTCCACCCATATCTACATCGAGGCAACCCCACCCCTCCTCTGGAGCCAGTCCTCTTGGAGAGGTGCATTGTGGGTTGGAGAGTAACTGGAGGATGTTGCTAAGCGACGGCCTCACCTTGAGGTCCCTGTGGACGATGCCCATTCTATGGAGATAGTAGACAGCATCCAAGACCTGGCGGATCAGAGTGCTGGCATCTTTCTCTGTGTAAAATCCTTTCTCCACGATCCGATCAAACAGCTCTCCACCAGATACACTGTTGGAAAAACAAACAGAAAAATTAGAAGTCTGAGAGGATCTATTGAATCATTCAGAGAAAACCATCAATCAGAGCTTTCAATATGATAAAGGATCCAAATTTTATTTCAAAAACGAAACCATTTTCAAAGTCAGATTTTGCCCCACCTATTCCCAAGAAACTGACACCTGGGAGGTGTTTCTACGTCACTGTGGTACAAATTTCCAGACTAAAATAAAGGGAATAAAAATAAGCCAGGACCCATGGACTATCCAGGCTTGACAAGCCTCTCCTGGCCTCTGCCTCTACGTTGCTGTGACAATGTAAAGTCATATAACCTTCCAGAAACATCATCAGATATAGAGAGATGCTGCTGGACATGATTTCTCCTTTGTACAACAGAGTATCTTTAAAGAACCCAGGGTTTGGGGAGCTGTGGGCAAAGCACCGAGCAGCCAACAGGATGTCTGGGGTTTTGACTGAGTTCTGCTTCTTCTATGCTGAGTGCATAAGCATCCCTGGAGTCTTTGAACTTCCATCTTTTATCTATAAAATGAGGGAGTTAATCTAGTCAACCATGTCAAACAGAGGGTAGGGGGACGCCCTCAGAGGCAGCAGAACCTGAAAGCCACATAATTACAAAAAAAACGAAAGAAAAATGACACTCTACCACATTGCATTGCTTTGGTTTTTGGTGACAATATTTAATTTTAATTTTCTCTGACTTTCAAAATGCATTAAATTTTTATTTATTTATTTATTGCAAAGAGGCTTAGGCAAAAAAAAATCTTTTTTGGCAAAGGTCAAAAAGCCCTGGTGAACAACCTCTACAGACCCTTTCATTTTGATATTCAATGCTGTTCTGAGTCTAACAGTGACAGTACTGTACAATTCTGAACGGAAACAACTAACACCTCAGCCTCCCAATTCTTAGAACATACACTTCTTTAGGAAAACAGTGCTTCTGTCAAATAATTAAGCCATCTTGGAAATTAGCTTCAAGGGATATGTTAAAACTATTTTTTTCTATAAAAAAGAAACAAATTTTCCAAAAACAAAATGAAAAAGAGATTTATTTGAAATATTAAAAGCATAAAACAGTTTCATAAACAACTTTTACAGCTTTAACAGAGTAAAAGGCACGCCCTGGCAGAAAACACACACACACACACACACACACACACACACAGAGCTACGACTTATTTTCTGCAAGTCATGGCAATTAATGTGCAATAACTGAACCTCTGATACTTCTTTTTTTAAAAACCAATAAAGAAAACACAACTGCAGCTATAAAAGGCCTCTGTGTTACCTATAGTTATTCCAAGTGATACAGTGCTTGGATAATGTCTTGTTTCCAAAGCAAACTGAGCAATCTAGATAAGCGAGGAAAGACGCTCAGGAGAAATAAAAACCAATTGAAAGAGGAAAAAGAAACAGAAACCATTTTAACGACCAAGTCATCTAAATGATCCCTGTAGGTAAACCCAAATCCCCAAACATCCCCTCTCAGCAACTGACACCAAGATCTCGCCATGCTTCATTTTTCTAGAGCCTTCTTCCAATGAATTTCAATGTCTGAAACTTTGCAGAGCTTGAGGATTTAGGACAGACGTACAGCTGCCAGGGGCAGGGTGACATGGGAGCCTTTACTTGACTTGGTCATTTATTCCACCTTATTCTACCACTCCTTCAACATTTCCTGGGGGCCGGTTCCGGGCCAGCTACTGCGCACTGCACGGCTGGTGTCAGTCTGGCAGCACTAGTTAGAAGGAGGAAATGCTGTTTTGATGGTGCCCCTCATCATCCTCCGCCATCAACCTATCTTCCAACATGGCCACGCATCACTAGCAGTGTTCCAGTGCCTTCTTACCACGGGTTGGCCTGCTACTCACGTCCTCTGCGCGGTGAGCTGCTGGAGGACCTCAGGCAGGGATGCTCACCCCTCCCCACCCCCACCCCACCTCCCACCCTTAGTACCCCGCACGACCCAAACTTTGCCAGACCCTCTCCTTCCCTCAAAACTGCTTTTTCCTGCTTCCCATTCTCTCAAAGTCCTCTTTTCGGCTCTGTGATCCATAAGGTGTTAGTTGATTCTGTTGAATCGAAGAACCAGAGCTGAAGTGTATAACACTGCTGTAGTACATATTGTCAGAGTCCAAATTCTTGGCACATTTAATATCTCTCTTCTTAAATTTCAAATTTAAGGGCTTTATTTTCCTGAACAGTGCTCAGAATGAATTTGGTTTCCTTAGAAACCAAGGCACAGGGGAAATGTTTAAAAACTTGCCAATAAAAAATCGTAACACTACTAATAAAAATATCTCAGATTTGCAAATCGCTTCACGTTTTTCAAAAATCTTCTTAAGTGTATATTTCAAAGGCCTGGATATTTATATGCACCCACCCCACCCCACCCCCACATTCCTATGTGGAAGCCCTAATTCTTAATGTGATGATATTTGGGGGTGGGGCCTTTGGGAGGTGACTAGATTTAGATGAGGCCATAGGGTGGGGCCCCCAGGATGGGGTCAGTGCCCTCATATGCAGAGGAAGACGGACCAACCAGGCTCTCTCTATGATGTGCCAGGAAGAGAGCCCTTAACAGGAATCAAATCTGCTGGCACCGTGATCTTGGCCTTCCCAGACTCCAGAAATGTGACAAATACATTTCCATTGTTTAAGGCACCCCATCTCTGGTATTTTGTTATAGCAGCCTAAGCTAAGATACCTACTCATTTTTAAAACCACTTGTGAATAACCAAAATCGCAGAACCACTAATGAGGAAATAAGTTTTGAATTGTGGCAATGGGTGTGTCTCACTTTCAGGCCTGCAGACCATGGTTAGGTTGGGTGGTTGGCTGCGGATCTGACAGGTTGCCCTCTTGAGTTAATATCCTCCTATGGCAAACTTCCTATGTGCACAGTTTCCCAATTAAATAATGCAAAGCATCAGGATGCAGTCAGAAGCATCAGAGGTCCAGTGACTGGGGAAAAGAAGCAGAACCATAATAGGAGATCAAGAAATCAAATGACTTGGGAGAGAGACTACTGGGAGAGAGACTTAGCTGTGGGGGTGCAGATATGGAAAGATACACTGGCTACTAAAGATTAAAGGAGAAGACTGAGAGATGCTTCAAAAATTCTCTGTTCTTTTCAATTCAAACTTTAACATTGGTTTAGAACAATCTGTCTTTGCCTGGAAGCTGGGTTTGCTCAGTCCCTGATCACCCTTGCCCATTACAGAGTACTGATATCATAGAGTATGAGAAGTTTAAATATGCAAATGTGAAATAGTTTGATGTAATAATCTCAGTAAACTTTCAGCTTACTTGAAAAATTTTAAGTAATGCAAATCCTTTCAAATTCAAGAATAATTGTCAAGAAGCATAATTTCAAAGTTGCTGGATCAAGTAAGCTGTAAGCTCCGATTCCATTATGGTATTCTGTAATGCAATATAACTTGTCGGTATATCATGCATACTGTCAGTACTGGGCAACCCCCACTGTTCTCTGCATGCACTTGAACTTCCCCATCTAATTTTGATAGATATTATCCTCTTATTTTAAAAATTTAATGCCAATTTTTATAACTTAAAATGCTTTATGCCTTAAAACAATATCCTCCACACTAAAAGACACTACTTGTGCTCATAAAGAAAACTGGGCTCCAAAAATCCATCACTCTAGAAGTTGGAGATGATAAAATAAAGTGAAGAAGGCTGGAGGAAACCAGAATATGTCACCCCAAAATATGCCTCTTTGACATAAAAATTATTTTGAGCTGAAAGCAATTAAGAAGCAGTAAAAGTAGAAAAAGCTCCCCCTTTTCTGGCTAAAGGCAAGAAATAAATTGTCTGTTGCAATGGAGACAGACTTTTACCAGCCCAGAGAATTCTGTAAACAAACCTCATCCTAGTTCCTCCTTCACCAATTACCACCCCTAGCCCAAATCTCTTTGTCTTGTCAGTTCTCCACAAATTTATTATTTGTCTAAAAGGTAAACAAGCTTCCTGCTCTGGTCGCTTCTTTAAGTCTTCATTCTCTTGTGAAGACTCTCCTGTACACGGAAAAATTCAGTATAGTACATACGCTTTTCTCCTGTGCGCCTGTCTTTGTCAGTTTAATTTTCAGACTCAGCCAGGTATCCTAAGAGGGTTGTGCAAAATGTTTTCCTCCCTTTCAAGGCCAAATGGCATAGGGCTGTGCTATTAATTTCAGACACAGTAGTCTGAGAAATATTAGCGATGATGCTGGGATAATAAAAAAGCAGTGGAGCAACAAATATGCCTTGAAATTCATAAGGGCTGTCACAGAAGTAGGCAGCAAAAGAAGAAAAGAACTGGGTGACACAGCTACAAGACCAATGTGGTCTCAATGTACCCCAGGGCTAGGCTGGTTATAAATGTGCATTTGTTAAGAACCATCTCGCCTATTTACATTTAGTCCTAAGGGGAAAGTACTCTTGAAAAATGCAGGTTGTGATGAAAAGAGGCTACAAGCAAAGCATTTTTCAACTGTGAAAGCTCTAGGCCCAGAGGACAGACAGAAGTATTTTTTTACCCAGCCCGGAGAAAGAAAGCATCTATCTTCTCAGTCTTTCCCTGAATCAAGTCCCAACTTGGCAGCCCCTGGGGTCTCCCTCCTCTCACACAGGGCAACCGCCCATCTCCCAGGCCACCACTCTTAATCCTCACTGCTTCATTTGGCGGTGGCACCCGTACACTCAGCTCCTGGCGGGGGGGGGGGGGGGGGGGGGGGGGGGGGGGGGGTGGGGGCGGGGCTCTCATCCACTCCAGGAAGCTTAAGGCTTTACTTCATGCAACCTCTGCCCTCAATATTTTCCTCCTTCAATAAATCCTACTCAAATAAAAATATCATTATTCTTAGAATTCAGTTTCTCAATATCTTCCAGGCTCAATCTGTTCAGAAATTTCCAAAACACAAACACATGCCTCTCCATTTCATGGACCAGATCAATTTAACCCCTTGTGTTCCTTTACGCTTTGATTTAGGTTATTTTGCCTTCTTAATGTCTGGGGTGTTAGGGACTGAATTGTGCCCCCTCTCGATTTTATATGTTGAAATCCTAACACCCCCCCCAGTACACCTCAGAATGTGACTGTATTTGGAGACAGAGCCTTTAGAGTGGTGCTTAAGGTTAAACAAGGTCATATGGCTCCAATATGACGGGTGTCCTCATGAGGGAGAGAGGGCGGCAGAGGGGAGACATACCAGGGATGCACGCACATGGAGGGAAGCCCACGTGAGGACTCGGAGAGAAAGCAGCCATTTACAAGCCAGGAGAGAGGGCTCAGAAGGAACCAACCCTGCTGACACCTTGAGGTTGGACTTCCAGCCTCCAGAACGGTGAGAAAATAAACGTCTGCTGTTTAAGCCCTCCAGTGTGCGGTATTTTGTTATGGCCACCCTAGCAAACAAACACGCTGGGCAACATAAAGGACCTTTCATATTCATGCAGCATATATTTGAATGTACATTGTCTTCATATATATTTTTTGAGGTTTATTGGAGGAAAACCCTTTTGGGGGGACTTTATATGCATTATATGCTTTTTTCAATTTACCAAATCATCAAATAATCCTGGATCAAGCCAGACAATATGTTGTCTCTGTTTCCAAGGGACTCACAGCTGGGGGTGGTGGTGGGGTTCTAAGATACACAGGTACGTTGAACACCATGCAGGTGGTTCCGATTAGGAGTGGGGTGATGAAGGTGTTTTGGAAGATCACATAGGACACCTGGAAGGGGCCCAGGGGACAGGGCAGGAGAAAGGGAGTCTGAGTTGTCTTAAAGGAGGAGTGGAGCAAAGCGATGGTAAGTAACAGTTGATCATCTGAATGATCACGAAAGGAGTTTTTGGTGAATTGACTCTTCAGAGAAATGCAGTCCATGAAAGAAGTGTTGGGTGAGCACCTTCTTTCCATCAGCCCACCCTGGCAGGCAGTGTTAGTCTGTATCTGGGGGCAACAAAAGAAGCTCAAGTTGACAATCAAGACCACCAGTGACTAAGACTTGCCAAACTGTGACCCCAGCTGGAGGACCACAGGGCACTGAAGAAGGGAGAAATCAGTGGCTAAAAGAGGCTTCCTGAAAGAGGCGTCTTAACTTCCTCTGTGCTTCCAGAGTCTAGCAGAATACTCATCAGATTGCAGAAAAACGTCAGGTGGGTCCTGAAGGAAGACAAAAGGTGAGAGACAGGAGGAAGGACATGACAAGCATGGAAAAGAGGGTGAGGCAGGAATGAATATGGTAGGCAAAGAAACCCGACTTATCTGGAAAATGCAACTGGTGCGGATGAAGGCAGAGCCTGAAGGATTCTGAAAACCGAGCAGTGGAGCCTGGCTGGGCTGTTCATTCTAAGCTGCTTGGGATCAAAGGTAGCCCGTTTCTGAAAGACGCTACTGAGCGTGCTGCCATTGGTGGGTGTGGGTGTGGGATGATGGGCATCTTGGAACGGGGTCATTTCCAGGGGCTGTGCTGTCTGCCAGCAAAGGGCTGCAGTTGCCACCCCACTGCTTTCATATTCTCAGTCGTGCAGACTTCCTGTTGCCCTTAGGTGTGCTCAGAGAGCAAATCCATTCCACCAAAACCAGGTTGGCCAGCTCTGTGGTGTGCACTGATTTTCATCCATCCAAGCACCAGACTTCATTGCTTTGGGTGGGGCCTCAGTGATTCCTTGGAATCATTTGTTTCTCCTCCTGCTTTCCAACTATGCCTCGTCAGTCCCCAACCAGCTGTCCGAAGGCTGGCCAGGAAAGGTGTGCTCATAGCCAAAATGATGGATAAGAAAGAACTAAAGGTGCTTTAATTTTGTTTTGGAAACTTGATTGCTGAGACGCTGATACTGAAATTTTACTCATGAGAAAAGGGCTAAAGGATGTATTAAGAAACAACTAACATGATCAAGATTCCAAGAGAAAACAGCTAATCTCTTTTAATTCAAAGCACCTCTTCAGAGCCCCACCCCCAAAAAAGATAATTACAAATCATTTTTAGTTTTTTGTTTTCCAAGAGGGCAAAACATACCTTATTCACATAGAATCCCCAATATCTATGACTTTTATATTCTGGTGGGTGAGAAAGAGAAATCAATAAATAGATAAACAAACAGATAAATGTGAAACTGTCAGAGAGTTCAAAGTGCGATGCAAAGAACCTGAACAAGCCAGAGACGAGCACGGCCCCTCTGGATGGCAGCAGACAGCCAGCCACGTGACAAAGGGGACAGCTTGTCCTAAGACGGAGGACAGCACAGAACTTAGGGTATTTGAGACCAAGAAAGTCAGGACGACTGGAGTGTGCACGTCAATGGTGGGACAGCTGAGAAAGGAAGGCCCAGCTCACGCACGGCAGGAGCTAGGGAATGAATGTTTGTGTTCTCCCCGAATTCGTATGTGGAAATATCACCCCAAATGGATGGTTTTTGGAGGCGGGGCCTTGGCAGATAATTAGGTCACGAGAGTGGGGTCCTCACGGGTGGGACTAGTGCCCTCATAAGAAGGTCAGAGAGCCAACTTGCCCTATTTCTGCCATGTGAGGATACAATGAGAAGCTGGCAGTCTACAACCAGGAAGCGAGCTCTCCCCAGAACACGACCACACTGGCACCCTGATTTGGGACTCCCAGGCTCCAGAGCTGTGAAAAATAAATTTATGTTATTTACAAGCCCCCCGATTTACGGTACTTTGTTATGACAGCCCAAATAGACGCAGGTGTCATGTAAACTAAGATCCTAACACGGATTTATTCTCTATTTGATAAGAAATCATTGTAAATGTCTAACTATTACATTGTTCTGTACACCCGAAACTACTAAAACAAGAAAAGGAACCGTGGAGGGTTTCAGCCAGAGGACAAGTGAACTGAATAACGTTCGTTAAAGGTCACTGTAGCCGCTGTGTGAGAAAGGGTTGCAGAGGCAGCAGCATGGAAGCACGCAGACATGGGGTGGGTCACAGAGGATGGAGGCTCAGCCTGGGGGCGCCGGAGTCAGACAGAAGAGAACAGACATGGTATGTTTTGGAGACGCGGGAGCCAAGACTCACTGGTGAAGCTGACACGGGGCACAGAGGAAGGCGCATCAAGATTGGCTCCTAGAGTTTTGACTTGAGGAACAGGTACTTGGCAGTGCCATTATTTGAAATTAGGGACCCTGGTGAAAGAACAGGTTTGGAAGGATAAAATCTAGTAGGCCAGCGTTGACCACAGAACTTCCTGCCATGATGACAATGTTCTTTATCTGCGGTGTCTGATGTGGCAGCCACTAGCCACAGGGGGCTACTGTGCATTTGAAACGTGGCTGGTACAACTGAAGACCTGGCCTTATAACTTTATTTAGTTTTAAGTAATGTTAGTAGCCACACGGCACTGCCACATCAGGCAGCATAGATTTAGAGTCACGGGTAGGATAGGTGCAGTTTGAGATGCTTGTGGGTGGAAACATGAAGCAGTAGCCATACATATAAGTCTGAAGTTCGGGGAAAAGATCAGGGCTAGAGTTCAAAACGAGCACGTCATCAGCATGTAGATGGTCTTCACAGCCAAGAGGCTAGACATGGTCAACCAGTGAGAGAGGGTCGCTGGGTAAGAGAAAGGCATCTAAGTGCCGGGAATGCCAGCTCTCAGACAAGGAAGGGCCCGCAGGGGACTAGACAGAGAGGCAGGAAGCAAAGGAGAGCGTGGTGCCATGGACACCAAGGAGGAGGGCTTGGTCAACCCTGACAAACACGGCTGAGAGATCAAATAAGATGAGGACAGAGATACGTCCATCGTATTTGCCAAGATAAAGGGCAGGGCCGGAGGCAGAGATCCGAGAGTCGCTGGCACACGAGATGGCATCTCGACCTTAGGAGTAGAGATGTCTGAGTACAGAGAAGAGAAGGGTGCCCAGGACTCAGCAATCTGAGCCTATTTTTCTCATCTATGAAAGGGGAAATTATACCTGCTTTAAGAATTACGTGAGACAGTGAAAGGAAAATCGCTAGGCAGCCTCTTGGCATGCTTTAGTGTTCTGTAAATGTCAGTTCCCTCCCGCCTTCTCCGCTGGGAAACTCAGGGGCAGGAGCAAACCACTGACTGACAAGGGATCAGTGGGAAGGAGCTGCTAGGAACGGGGCGTTGCAAGGAGAGGAGGGCGACACAGGGCTCTGTTTCTCGAGACAGGAGAGCCCGCCTCCCCACAGACAGGCTGGGGTTCTATGGAGGTCTCCATGTAGTTAGGATGGAAATTTGTGAAGACTGCAGCCTTATCACATTGTAAGTGTACAATTTAATACTGCGACTTCTGCATTCAGTAGGTATCTTCCTATAACCTTATAAAAGGAGGACTTGCAGTGAGGTTCAGGATGCTTCTGACCTGCCTAGTGCGGCCCGTTTCCTGACTTGTTCCAGGTTAATGAAGTACTTTGACATGCCAGAGCTCTAAAGAAAGACTTTGTGGTAGAACACAGCATGAGTTTTGTATTGACAGATGTTCTTGAATGTATTAAGTATAATTTTCGGTAGTATTCTGTCATAAACTGTCACATATCAGCTGCCTCCCAATTAGATCAAGTTTGGAAGGTTTTACTTGGCAACACAATTATTTTTCTATTATAATTTTCCTAATATTAAAATAATTTTGCATTCCTGGAGTAGTAACAATGGAAAGAGGTTGGAGATAGCTCTGGAACAGGTCTAGGAAAACAGCTTGGTTACAGATAGTCCACTAAATTGGTAACTCCCATGTAGGGAATTGCCAGTGGGCTGGAAGCACATCTTTGTCTATCTTGGGTAAGTGACTATGTTCAAAACTGATGGAGGACAATTATGCAATTTCACATATGCTCAGAGATTCAGAATCTGAAGACAACTTGATAGAGCCCCAATTGTATGACAAGTCTAAAAAATGCTTTCTAACTCCTTTTGGTTTATCCAGCTTTAACAGAAGTTCATTATATGAGGTATGGTCAAAAGATGTGGTGAATATTTAAATAAATAAAAAAAATGAATACAGTAAAATACACATTGCGATTAATCCCCTTCAAAATACTCCCCCTCGCTTCGAACACACTTATCCCATCGTTCTTGCCACTTTCTGAAGCAGTTCTGGAAGTCCTCTTTCATGAGTGTCTTTACTTCACCCCCTCTATCATGACAATGCTCCATGTCACACATCGCTTCTAATACGTTAATTTCTGTCAAATAAAAAAATTACGGTGTATCCTCATCTACCTTATTCACCAGATCTGGCACCGTGTGACTTCTGGCTCTTCCCCAAAGTCAAAATGACCATGAAAGGTAAATGTTTTGAATCCATTCAGAACATCGAGGCAGCCACGACAGCACAATCAAAGAACTCACAAAAGAGGACTTCCAGAACTTGCTTTATAAAGTGGCAAGAACAATGGGATAAGTGTGTTCAAGGTGAGGGGGAGTATTTTGAGGGGGATTAATGACAATGTGTCTTTTACTGTAATAATTTTTTTTTAATTTAAATATTCACTGTATGTTTTGATCACACCTCATATGTATTTATATTCATTCTAGTGTTTCTCAGCCAAGGGGGATCTCTACTGAAAATCCTGTGGCAGATGTGTGACAGGGCACGAGCATTTAGGTCTTATGAGAAAGGTCTAATAATGCCTTCAAACAGCAGAAACAAAATGAAAATTTCCTGACTATTGTTTAGACTTGCAAAATGCCCAACGCCTTTGTTGATTACGTCTCCAGAGTTCCTGGGTATACCTTCTATCAATAGCATCGACCAAGGTGCGCGATCACAGCTGCGCACTGCAAGGATCCCTGGCTCTGGGCCACCTTGGTCCTTGTTGAACCCTCACATCTAATTCTTACTCATCATTGAGATCCTAATTTGAATGTCACTACTTCAGAAAAGCCTTTCCTGACCCCCCAGATGGGATTACCCCCATTACATTCTCTCTGAGCAGCTGTATTTCTGCACAGCACTCACCAGTTAGAATTCATTGTCGGCACATTTGTCTGTGTGCTGCTCGTCCCCTCCTGGGGTGCGACCTCCATAAAGGCGAAGGTAATGTCAGCCTCTGCTGAAACTGCTTTACCCAGGGTTTAGCATGGACCTGGCAGACAGGAAAAGCTAACTCACGGTATGTTGAATAAAGAAAGATACTGCACAATAGATGCACAGTGAGTGGGGTCTGGGTCGAGCTGGGCATGGCATCCTTAAGCCATCATGCAAGTCCCCAAGCATGTGCCATGGAGCACACAACACACCCTGTTTAGCAGGTGAGCAGCTGAGCCAATTTTCTATCTCTACCCTCGTCCGTCTGTCCATCCATCCATCCATCCATCCATGCATCCTTGACTCTCTAAACTTGCTACTGGTTTGCATGCTATATTTTTGTCTCACCAATCATATCTCTGGGGTTTGCTTTTCTGCTGGGAGTAGGCACCCCACACTCTGAAGAATGTTCTAGAGCCTGCAGCCAATCCAGTGAATGGCTCTTCCTCTTGGCTGGCCCTGGCTTTGCCCAGGGACCCTGAGCAGACTGCCCCTCAGCAGAATGTCACAACATCTAAATAAGACAACCCTTCAGCATATTTATGTCATCACCCATTTAGAAAGCCATGTCCACAGCGTGAGGGCTATAAATGATACACGTCTAAGTATTACTTTGGCTTGTGCACCTGAAACTAATTTTTAAAAAAAGCCATTTCAAGAAACCATCTAGGATGATGTGCTACAGGGTGAGTTAGTGAGTGATATAGACCAGTCTCCAGTCTGGGGCGGGGACAGAGTGATCCCCAGGGTACAGGTGACTGGTGGGCAGTGCCACGGCCCAGTCAGTGCCACATGAACTGGATGGGGCAGACCTACACAGACCAAAGTAATCTGCAGAACAAAAGAAGTTAGGCCATGGTAGTTTGTTGTCATTTGTGTATTTTGATGGAAAACTATTTTAAAGCAGTCCTTTATAGTTGTACAAATACACATTATGCTCTGAAATGTCTTCAATGAATGTGTTCTTTTTAAATGAAGATAACAAAACAGACCAGGCACCAGACATTCCAGGTAATCGGGCTTGCTCTTTATCACTCAGCTCAAATTGCTGCAAGTCTGAGAATATAACAAAACTTCCACTCATGGAAGCTTCTAGAACACATTTCGTACGCCACGTTGTTTTGCCCAAGACTTCCAAACCAGCAGTTTGTAGCAACCACCAGTGATTTTCAGGTTCCAAAGACACAATCCTTTCCAGAAACTCCTTTCTTCCCCTGTCCAAGGTTTAAAGCTGTCCCGAAGGAGAGCTCGGCTCACACACCTGCCTACCTGGCTGCGTTCCCGACATGGAGCCAGCCCCCAGCGCCCGCGGCCCTGGGCTCACATGGGCTTCCTGTGGCCTTCCCGTTTCCTCTCAATCCCAGCACAGGATGGCTCTGCATTACTGAGCGCTACAGCAGACCTTTGTCCGAGTTCCTTCTTACTGTAGGTTATTCTGAAAGACACACTAAGCATGGCTGCTTTGGAACCAGTAAAAAATATTTTTTTAACAGATAAGAACGGGAAAAGTTTAAATATCACCAGCAGTGAGGGGTGAAGAAAGGAATACAATTGCATTGTTCTGGATCAGACCAGCTGCCAGGATCATTCCTTAACTTCTCTTCCCTGTATCTCTGACTGGGACTGTGATGGTTGATTTCATGTGTGAACTTGACTGGAATACGGCATGCCCAGATATTTTGTCAAACATAATTGTGGGTGTGCCTGGGAGGGTGTTTCTGGAAGAGATACGCATTTGAATCAGTAGACTGAGAAAGCAGATGGTTCTCTAGTGTGGGTGGACCTCGTCCAATCAGTTGCAGGCCTGGCTAGAACAAAAAGGCTTAGTAAGAGGGAACTGCCTTCTCGCTAAGACACTGTTTTTTCCTGCCTTCAGACTGGAACTGAAATACTGGCTCTTCCTGGGTCTGGAGCCAGCTGGCCTCCAGACTGGAACTACACCGTCGGCTCTCCTGGATCTCAGGTTGCCGACTCACCCTAGAGATCTTGGGACTTGTCAGCCTTGATAGTCATGAGCACCAAACGTCTGTCTGTCCATCCATCCTCTCGCTCTCCATATATATAATGGAATATCATACACATATAATAAAGAAACAAGGTGGAATAAGAGTAGGAAGTGAAGAAGAGGAGAATCATAGAGGACGCATGCTGAGGAAAACAACGGAGAGTGTTCTCGGAGCTGTCTGTCCATTCAGAGACTGCTTCAGACATTCTCTTGAGCAAGAGCGGGAAGGTACCACATGGAAAATTCACATTTACAAGCAATTCACCCACTGTTCCAACTTCCCCTGCAATTTCTGGCAAGCTTTTTCTAAGATTCGTGAGCTGCCAGTGGACAGATATGAGATTCAGTAACTTGTGTTTTCACTTTTATAGGTAACAATAGGATTCAAGCCAAATACTAAATGTTTCATTGATAACAAAACACTGCAAGGACAATTAGAAGTCTAAAATGCCATCTAAGTGCCAACAGAGCCCAAGAACCTACTTTCAACAAAGTTGCTGTCCTTGATTTGTGATTTGCTAGAAGAAAGTTCTTTCTCAGACTATCCTTTCTTTTATTTGAAAAAACAAAAATCCATATACAGCAACATTTTAAAAACCCACAGAAATCGCCTTAGGTAGAGACACACCTTCTTCAGTGCCAGCAGAATTATTTACCTCTGTTTTTCTCTTCAGCACAGTCTGTTTCTAGTGTTTTCGCTTGGGGGTGGGGGGCGCACATGTGTGTGTGCATGAGCACGCATGTGTGCACGTGTGCATGCGCACAGACACATTTATGTTTATTTGAAAATAACTACACGCATGAGCTTTGGTCAGTCTGGGTTCCACAAGACAGAGGAGACCCTGTTCGATGGGTGAGGCCGGAATGGGCACGCTCACAGCCCTGTGAGTGACCGGGGTCTCAGGAGCAACGGCCGCCAAACCCACTCACTGAGCACAGAGAACGGAGCTTTGTGGGCACAGCACTGAGAGTCCCAAGCATAGCACTTGACTTTTGTTTTTAATGTTCACCTTTCTTTGTGTCTTTTAAAATGTGCCTTCCTTTCTGCTTCATGCACACTTGGATAGCTATAATTTAAAAACAAATAAAACAAAACAAAAAAAACAGAAATAACAAGTGTTGGTGAGAATGTGGAGAAATTGGAATCCTCATACACTGCTGGTGGGAATGTAAAATGGTGCAGCTGCTGTGGGGAAAAGTTTGGTGGTTCCTCAAAAATTAAAAATAGAGTTATAACATCACCCAGCAATTTCATTCCTACATGAATTGAAAATATATCTTCATATAAAAACTTATATATGAATGTTCATAACAAAATTATTTATGATACCAAAAAAGCAGAAACAACCAAAATGGCCATCAATTAACGAATGGACAAACAACATTTGGTCTTGCCATATAATTCATGCGTGGAATATTATTCAGTCATAAAAAGGAATGCAGTACTGGCACATGCTACAACACTGCAAACATACTGAAAACATTATGCTAAGAGAAAGAAACCAGACACAAAAGGCCACATATTGTATGATTCCATTTACATAAAATGTCCAAGACAGGCAAATCTGTAGAGACAGAAAGTAGATTGGTGGTTGCCAGAGGCTGGGGGGGAAGATGGAACGGGGAGTGACTGTTAACAGGTACAGAGTTTATTTTTGGGGTGATGAATATGTTCTGGAATTATATAGTGGTGATGGTTGTGTATGTAACCTTGCGAATATACGAAAAACCACTGAATTGTATGTATACCTTAAAAGGGGTGAATTTATGGTATGTGAATTTTATCTCAATTTTTTTTAAATTCCCCTTTCTTTTCCTAGACCCATTATTTTTATCAACAGAAAGACAAATGTGCTAAGAACCCTAGAAATAGCCTCGCTTTCTGCCTAGACCATCTAACAAATGGAATTTTCCCCTTTGTCTTGTTTTTCCTTAGCCAAAGAGACCTATTGTTAGAAATTGATAGATCATTTGCATCTTCTCCATATCTGCTCTTTCTCTCTCTTCTGATGACATACAAAGATGGTCTCTCATTGGAGCTACCGTTTCCTTTTTTAAACAACCCTCCTCTTTTACTGCCTGCTGGCTTGCACACACTAGACCTACTTAAATAACAGCCCCTGTCTCTAACGTAGGTTCCTCTCTTGAGGAATAAAGCAGAAGAACCATAAAGTACAGAGCCTTTGTCAGATGTGATATTCTTAGATGACCTCTGGGAATAAACCACTTAACAAAGGGAGTTGGAGTCACTTTCTCTGGAAACAGCCTTTAGTTAGTTACATCTTCCAAAGTCTTATACTGTGTGACCTCAAATAACTGAAACGGCACCTTACTCACTCACATATAGATGTGAGTCGTTTCTTATTCCTACCAACAGATTGCTGTCAGCTGAGAACATCATCGCACTAAAACCTCACCAAAGCGATTGGCTTCAAAATATTCCAGCAATAATTTTCAAAAGGGAAGATGCTATTAAGGCGATGAGCACGTTCTAAAATTGGATTAGGGTGATGGCTGCGTCACTCGGTAAATTTATTAAAATCATTGAATTATGCACTTAAAATGAGTGAGTTTTACGGTATATAAATGGCACTTCAATAAAATTGTCAAACAAATAAATAAGTAAATAAGCAAGCCAGCCAGGGAGAGAGAGGGGGAGAAGTGGGGGGGGTAGAGGGGAAGCAAGGTGGGCCTTCGGCTGACAAGCGTGACGGGTAGATAGTGCTGTGTGGTGCCCAGCACACCCCTCAGGCCACCCTAAACCCAGGGAGTGGTGGCTGCGGGATCTCAGCTGAGCGCCTCTCAGGCTTTTCCCTTAGCATAAGAGTGCTGTTTGTCCAAGGCCACAGCCCCCACCCTGGGGACAGCCCACATCCAAGGACTAGATAATGAGAGGATGGCAGTGTCCACCTCCCCACACTTGTTCTGAGGCAGAAGAAGCCCTGGGCCAGCCCAGGTCCAGAGTTCCTGGGACTGGCTGAGGCTTTGGTGACAGTGCCCTGCAGCTCACTGGTCCCTCGGCCCGCCTGCTTCCTTCACTCCAGGCTGATTCTGATCCTGACAGCTCTCCCCAGAAAACCAGTGGCAGCCCCACTGCTTCTTCAGAGGCTCTTTCCAGAGAACCAGACCTAAGACAGAGGCTCAGCACACATCCCCTCTGTTTGTAAGTGTTTAACATTTTTCATACGAAGAAGGATAAAAACCCTCAAAGTTCCCCAAACTAAAATACCACAAACTCTAGGAAAAACATATCTGATACATACTGTAGTGGATACTAAATTTGTTGTTCCATGAATTCTAAGTCAGAAGCCTGGCGTCACGAGCGGTACTTTCCCTGTTCTTTCATAAGGACTCTGAGATGCATTTACACGTCTGTGTAGATGGGCTGCTGAACTCAGAGGGTCTCTTCTTACCCTGTCTGCAATAGTTTCAAGAATGTGTGGTCCCGGCCAAGCACGAAGAAAGGAAGACAAGGAAATCTGAGAGTCATAAGACCCCCAAAAAGGCAATGAGACTCCAGGAAAGTCTGTATCCACACTTCAATTTAAAGTCCATTTCTTTCCTACACTTAACATAATTGCACGCTGTGCTAGAAAATCTGCACACAGAAGGATAAGATTTTGGTGATTACGTTATTTAAAGTCACTGTCACTAGCATTTTAGAGGACATTCCACATATTTCATCTGTTACATCAGAAGGATGATCTGGAAAACCCTGCTTCCTCAGAGATTACAGAAACCACCAATTATTTGAAATTGTTTTGCTTAAAAAAAAAATCCCAAATATTTTTAGAAATGTCCGGTTAACGTCCCATTATTAATTGCCATTGGCTCATTATATGATGCTGTTACTATACGAAATGTTCTCAACCAAAGAGATGTCCAATACTGATTTTGTTACGGTGAGTCCCGCTCAGCACCCAGCACTATGGAGTGTGTTGTCCCATGCAAAAACTAAATCCTGCAACAGAGGCACTGCCTTCTAAATTCTTCTGATTTCTCCAGAACTGTCTTGGTTTACCTATTTGTGCCTTGTTCAGTATCTTAGCTCCTCCAATTTAACCCTACCTATATTCATCAATCCACCCTGCCTACTTTTCTGGTTCCAAATCCAGCTTCTGATCTTGTCTCCCCCCGCCATCACCCAACCCTGACTTGGTACCTCCATGAATGGATCATTCACTTACAGCACAAAATCTTCTCCTACGTGTGTATTTCCCTTGTAGCCTGGCCTCTGTGCATGCATTCCCCTTGGGGAACCAGGAGGGTCAGGAGGCACGGACGAAATGCTCCATTACCATGCTAACTCTTACAGAATATTACGAGTTAGGAAAAACACTTGGCCTAAACAACACATTTCAACTCTACTTGTTACCAATCTTTTACTTCTTAAAAGTATTTGTGAATCAAAATGGTAATATAGGAGTTTTCTGTAGTTTTCCCCCCGAGAAACACAGATTTTCAGAATCAGGCATGGGAGTCGGGATGCCAGAGAAGATGTTCCTTCCAGTACACCACTGGGGCAAAATAAAATCTGAGACTGGACTATTGAAAAGGGTAAGGGGAGCAGTTTCACTTTACCTGTGTCAACCTCCCCCAACGTGGCACAGTTCAGGGCCAAGAGAGACCCTCTCAGACTGTGATTTCCTCCACGGGGGGGAAGTAAGAGTGTGTGGGTAAGTGCTCAGTTTCCACAGCTGTGCAGGACACCGCCAAAGAGATCCACTTCTTTCTCACCCTATCCAGAAAACTGTGGTGAGCGACATGAACGTATGCCAAGGACAGGCTGGAAGAATAATAGCCAGGACTCTCTGAGGGCATCACATAGACACAGATCCTCCTAACTGCTTCATTGACTCCATCACGAAGCTCATCCGTGAGCTGCTGGGAACCTTGCCTGCAGATGCCCCTAACTTGCAGTTGGCTCCACCAACCTTCTATGCACTTCACCCACACACACACAGCCAACCCTGCAGCTGGCTCTCTGTGCACATCCCTGAGGGTGGCAAGAACAAGTCTTTGCAGATGGCTACTGGGCACGTGCAATAAGCTGGCTCAACACTGTGAGGCTGGGAGAGAGCACACCAACCTGACATTCAGCACCAGCCTAGGGAAAGCAAGCTAATGGGATGCTGTCAGCACATGACATGACTTTGCAGCATTGGGAGAAGGTACACAATCTTACGCATTCCCCCCCAGACAGGGAACAAGAGTGTAGAGAAGGCATAAAGATAGAAAAAGTCTGAGAAAACCTCAAAATCCCTAACATGGCTCATGGAAAGTATTTCTCACCTGAAGCCAGTTAGCAAAGACTGAAGGGGGTGACTGCTTTGTCAAATATGAAGACAGAAATACAAGATTTTAGGGAATATTAAAAAATAAAGGAAACATGACATTGCCAAAGGAATGCAATAATTTTATAATAACCGACCCCAAAGAAATGAAGACCTGTGATTTGCCTGATAAAGAATTCAAAGTAGTTGTTTTGAGGAAGCTCAGTGAGCTAGAAGAAAACATAGACAATTCAACAAAATCAGGAAAACAATACATGAACAAAATGAAAAGTTTAACAGAGATAGAAATTAAAAAGAGAGAGAAACAAACACAAATTCTGGACCTGAGAAATACAACGAATGAAATGCAAAATGCAATAGAGTGTCACCATCAAACTGGATGAAGCAGAAGAAAGAATCTATGAAGCAGAACACAGGTCATTTGAAATGATGCAATTAGAAGAGGACAAACAAAAAAATGATAAAAAAAAGAGTGAAGAAAGCCTGTGTAAACTATAGAATACCATTAAGAGAAACAATCTATGTATTACTAGAGATCCACAAGGAGAAGAGGGAGAAAAGCGTAGAAAGCTTCTTTAAATAAACAATGGTGGGGAACCTCCCATATCTGGGGAGAAATTTGGACATCCAATACACGAAGTTCAGAAGTCCTCCGAAAATTTCAACCCAAAATGATATTCTCCAAGGTATATTATAATAAAACTAGATAAAATCAAAGACAAACGTAGAATTTAAAAAGCAGCAAGAGGGGCATCTGGATGGCTCAGCTGGTTAGAGCGCAAGCTCTGAACAACAGGGTTGCCGGCTCAATTCCCCCGTGGGATGGTGGGCTGTGCCCCCTGCTACTAAAGATTGAAAACGGCAACTGGACTTGGAGCTGAGCTGCGCCCTCCACAACTAGATTGAAGGACAACGACTTGGAGCTGATTGGCCTGGAGAAAACACACTGTCCCCCAATATTCCCCGATTAAAATTTATTTAAAAAAAAAAAGCAGCAAGAGAAATAAATTACTCTCATACAGGCAAACTCCCATAAGACTATCAGGGGGTTTCTCAGCAGAAACCTTGCAGTGGAGAAAGGGATGATAGAACAAAGATCAGAGCAGAAATAAATGAAAGAGACCAGAAAAACAATAGACAAGATCAATAAAAACATGAGCCAGTTTTGTGATAAGATAAACAAAACTGACAAATGTAGACTACGAAACAAGGAGAGAAAACACTAATAAAGTCAGAATGCTCTAAAGAGGAGATATTACAACTGTTACAAAACAAATAAAAAGAGACTACGTACTATAAACAATTATACACCAACAAATTGGATAACCTAGAAACAGATACATTTCTGAAAACATACAAGCTAACCAGACTGATTCATGCTGAAATAGAAAATCTAAACAGACCAATTTACAACGAAGGAGATTAAATTAGTCATCACAAACCACCCAACAAAGAAAAGCCCACAGAAGATCATTTCCCTGCTGAGTTCTACCAAACATTCAAAGAAGAATTAATGCCAATCCTTCTTAAACTCTCCTAAAAATTGAAGAGGAGGGTCACTACCAAACTCCTTCTATGAGGCCAGCATTAATCTAATGCCAAAGCCAGACAAGGACCGTACAGTAAACTACAGGTAACATCCCTAATGAACACAGATGCCAAAGTTTTCAACAAAATACTAGCAAACCAATTTCAATAGTACATTAAAAGGATCATACACCATGATCAAGTGGAATTTATCCATGGAATGCACGGATGATTCAACATATACATATCAATAAATGTGATACAACACATGAACAGAATAATAAATAATAGCCATAACAACGTCTCAACAGATGTAGAAAAATCATTTGACAATTTCAGCATTCTTTCATGATAAAAACTCTCAACAAATTGGGTACAGAAGGAGCATACCTCAGCATAATAAAGGCCATATATGACAAGCCCACAGTAACAAAATACTCAACAGTAAAAGGTTGAAAGCTTTTCCTTCAAGATCAAGAGAAAGACAAAGGTGCTCATTCCCACCACTTCTACTCTACATAGCACTAGAAGTCCTAGCCCCAGCATTCAGGCAAGAAATAGAAATAAAAGACATCCAAATAGAAAAGGAGAAAGTAAAATTGTCTCTGCTTGCAGATGATATGATCTCATAGAGTGAAAACTAAAGATTCCACCCCAATTTTTTTGAATAAAGGAATTCAGTAAAGTTACAGGATACAAAATTCACATACAAAAGTCACTTGTGTTTCTGTACACTAACAGTGAACTATCCAAAAAATGGAATTAACAAAATATTCCCATTTACAACACCATCATAAAAAAGTAAAATACTTAGGAATAAATTTAACCAAGAAGGTGAAATACGTATATACTGAAAACCGTAAGCCATTGATGAAAGAAATTGAAGATGATACATATAAATGGAAATCTATCCTATGTTCATGAATCAGATGAACTGATATTGTTAAAATGTCCATACTACCCAAAGCATCTATAGATACAATGCCATTCCCCAAAATATTTTAATGAAATTTTTCAAAGAAATAGGAAAAACAATCCAAACTTGTATAGAGCAACAAAAGACCCCAAACAGCCAAAACAATCATGAGAAAGAACAAAGCTGGAAGCATCACACTTCCTGACTTTGAACTATATTACAAAGCTACAGTAATTGAAACAATTATGGTACTGGCATAAAAACAGACACATAGACCAATGGAACAGATTTGAGAGCCCAGAATACATCTATGCATATACGATCAACAAATAGTTGACAAGAGAACCAAGAATACTCGATGGGGAAAGGACAGTTTCTTCAATAAATGGTGCAGGGAAAACTGAACATTCGTGTGGAAATGAATGAAATTAGATCTATATCTTACACCATTCACAAAAATTAACTCAAAATAGATGAGAGACTTAAATCTAAGACGCGAAACTATAAAACTCTAAAAGGCAATATAGGGGGAAGGCTTGGTTTTGTGTGTGGCTGAAAACAAAGGGAAAAGCTTCTTAACATTGTTCTTGGCAATTGTTTTTTTTGGCTATGACTCCTAAAGCACAAGCAACAGAAGGAAATAAGTGGAACTACATCACATTAAAAAGCTTCTGCACAAGAAAGGAAACAATGAAATGAAAGGCAATCTTTGGAATAGGAAAAAATATCTGTAAACTATAGTATCTTATAAAGGGTTAATATAAAAAATATATAAGGAACTCATATTACTTAACAGCAAAAACAACCCAAGTAACCTGATAAAAAAAAATGGGCAGAGGATTTTAACATTTTTCCAAAGAACACCTACAAATGACTAACAGGTACATGAAAAGATGTTCAACATCACTACTCATCAGGGAAATGCAAATCAAAACCACAGTGAGGTATCACCTCACACCTGTTAGGATGGCTGTCATCAAAAAGACAAGAGAGAACAAATACAGGTGAGGATGTGGAGCCCCCGGAAGGCTGCGACATTGTCAGTGGGGAATGCAAATTGGTGCAGCCACTATGGAAAACAGTATAAAGGGTTCCTAAAAAATTACAAATAGAAATACCATACGATGCAGGAATCCCACTTCTGGTATATATCTGAAGGAAATGAAATCACTATCTTGAAATCCTGCCATTTGTGACAACATGGATGGACCTAGAGGGCACAATGCTAAGTGAGATAAGTCAACCAGAGAAGACAACCTACTGTATGATTTCACTTATATGTGGAATCTAAAAAAAAGCCAAACACATAGAAACAGAGAATAGAATGATTTAGAATAGTTTCTAGGGGATGGTGGAATGGGGAAAATGACAAGTTGGTCAAAGGGTACTAACGTCCAACAATAAGATGAATAATTTCACCACAGGGTACGGGGGAGAGGGTGGTAGATGAGGGTACAAGGGGTCAAATAATGGTGATGGAAAGAGAATTGGCTGTGGGTGGTGAGCACACATGTGCTATAGGTGATGTATTACAGAACTGTACACCTGAAACCTATGTAACTTTACTGACCATTGTCACCCCAATAAACTTTAATTTAAAAAAATAGATGAATAATTTCTAGGGATCTAATGTACAGCAGGATGACTAGTTAACAATACTGTGTTGTATACTTGAAAGTTCCTAAGAGAGTAAATCTTAAATATTCTCAACACACACACACACACACACACACACACACATACACAGCATAATTATGTGAGGTTAAGGATGTGTTAACTGACCTTATTGTAGTGTTTTTTACACAACATATTCATGTATTAAATAATCACATTGTATACCTTAAACTTACACAATGTTATATGTTAATTATATCTCAATAAAGCTGGGGGGGAAAATGTGTGCAACTGTATGAATTTCATTTGCTTCTCACAAGACAAGCTATTATTGGCCTTATTTTAAGGATAAGATAACCAGGCTACAGAAAGAATAAATGTTTTGGTTGGTTAGTAGTTGAACTGAAATGAACACCAAGTCTGAGAGTGTACAATTATAGGCCTTTTAAATTTTCTGACTACAAACAATAACATGCTCAGTATAGACAATATGGAATGTACACAAAGCATACAAAACTTTAAAGAATCACCCAAAACTACCACCCGGAGGTATCCACAATCAACATTTTGCCTTTAACCTCTCAATCTTTTTTCTACCTTTTATTGAAATCAAATTATATATATCATTTTGTATTGAGCTTTTCAAGTAATATTATATTGCAAATGTTTCCCAATACGAATAAAGATACTACATAAAATAATTTTGATGTTTGCATAATGTTAAGTATGATTATAGAATAATTTATCTTAACAATATATTCCTTGGGGACGTTTTTGTTATTACAAATAAAAATGAGAACAACTCGATGTACACATCTTCCTTACATTTTGGATTATGCCTTTGGGTGTCAACCCTAGAAAGAGAATCACAGCACTGGACAAGACACTGGGAGCAAAGAAAGTACTCATTCTCACTCCCTTTGATACTCTCATACAGATGCCTGGCTCACTCCATCCTTGCCAGGATCAGCTTTATTTATATTTTTACTCATTTTATACCTCACCCCCAACACACAGGTACGCTGCCCTAATCTGCATTTCTTTAAAAGTGAGTTTGAACATTGAAAATGTTTATTAGCCATTTCTAATTCATCTCTGTGACTAATCCCTAGTTCACTAATGACATGAGGTCCCAGGGTTTTCTTATTGGTGGAGTATGGTAAGGGTATGAGCATAATTTTGGAAATATTTTTCACCCTTTGACATTCGTCTTTAAATTTTATTCTCCTTGCTCTGTCACCTATAGCTGTTTCTATTTTATTAGATAGCTAAATCTAATATTCTTTCATTATTCTTTCAATATTCTTTCTTTGAAAGAATTTCTTATTTGAAAGAATTCAATATTCTTTCAAATCCACATATTCTTTCATTATTTCTTTTATTGAAGAAAGGCCTTCTCTCTTCTGAAGATCTCACAAATATTTCTTCCTAGAGATCTTGTGATTTGATTTGCTATTTGCATTAACTACTTAATCTGTCTAGAATTTATGTGTGGTGTGGTCTTGTTTTACCTGGCACATGAGTTCAGTAAACCCCAGGTGGTGATATTTCTTATGTGTTTCTCTTAGGTACTTCCATGGAGGGCCCTGACGAGACTTTATTCAACTGATAGCAGAGATACAGCACTCTGAGCAGAGAAATTCCATGCTTGGGGGTTATGTTTTAGGATGAGTATCCGATGCAGAGACTAGACGGGGGGGCGGCGGGAGGAATAATGGAGGCATGGAAACCATCTAAAGGCTACCACGATAGGCCAGCAGAAGGGTGAGCTAAGTTACCCAAAGGACCAATAGGAAGGGAAAGGAAGAAAAGAACTTGAGAGATTACTGGGAAAGGGGATTGTCTGGATGTCGGGGAGAGGGGAGGACACAGGCTGTGGAGAATGTTTTAGAGAGTGGGGTGTGTGTGTGTGTGTGTGTGTGATGTGTGTGTATGTCTGTGATGTGTGTGATGTGTGTGTGTGTGTGTGGTGTTTGTGTGTGTGTGTAGCACCCTTTCCACCAATAATGAAACACTGTAACCTCATACAATCAGAAACAAGAGATATAAAGAGTCACAAAGATGAATTCAAAGTGGCTAATAAACATTTCAAATGTCCAAACTCACTATTAATTAGAGAAATGCAAACTTAAACTGTGTGTGTGTGTGCGCATGCACATGTATCCCCACGACTTAGGCTAGGCCAACACCTGTCCTCCCCACAGGTCCATCTCCTGAAGTTGGCCCGGGGATGCTCACTGTTCTCAGGTCAGTCAGCTGGAATGATTCAAACCCGAGACACCTGTGGCCGTGGTCTCTACAGGGACTGAGCTCCGCCACGGCAGCAGAAAACGAACCAACATACAGAGAGAACATGAAAGAAGAAATTCCCCAAGATCAGAAGACAGAGGAGATGAATACGAGAGAAACAACAGCTCCTGGAGCTCAGCTCTGCTCCGAGCTTCTCTCACTCGTAACCAAAGGAGTCGTGACTGAACACAAATGTCATGCTGGCTGTCGGCGTGGGCAACCAGCTTGATGATATGCCATGAATCAAGTGAAGTGATACAGGACGAAGAAAATGTTTTAAGAGGAAAAAGAAAGTTTGGAATTAGAGCATGTAGACATACCCAAGTTAAAACATACAGTTGGCACTGATACATAAGCATATTATAGAACTGGCTTTTTTACTATTGATTTTTCACATCGTCTTTGTTGGATTTTGTAGTAAAATACTTCTCAAAATGGTAAAATACAAATCCTTACGTCGGAACACTTTTAACGATACAAGTTGCTTTGGGTTTCTCAAAACGAATTGCTTGAAAAAAAATCAAGGAATTGTCAGTACAACTTTTATAAGAATTTGGAAGTGAATAAATAAAGCTATCCAGTTTAAAATGAACTTTCTCTATTCAACAGTTAGAGACCCAAGTCTCTTGGGTCTTGGGTCGAGGCCACTAACAGCATGTGCTCTTCTTATAACCACTTCATGGGGACGCAAAGGGGGAGTCGGTGGCCCGAGAAAGAGCACAGGGACAGGGCTGAGGCTATAACAAAGGGGAAAGGAAGGAGGAGAGGAGAAAAGGGAAAGCATGGTTCTCCTCATCGTGAATGAAACCTGAGGGCTGCTTGGAGTGACAGATGCTCCAGAGAAGTCCCGGCATTTGGCGCCATGATGGAAATCTTTGGATGTGAAAGGGCAGGCTGCAGGTCTCTGCAGGCCTGGCTGTCCTCCAGATGAGCCCCCTCTGGCAGCAGAGCCGTCCAGCCAGTGCCAAATCTAAACAAAAGAAACCCACAGCTCACTGGCTGGGCGCATCTTTAAAATTCCTCAACGTGCCTACAGTGGAATTCCAATCAAAATCAGCTTATCCTTCTTTCCCCCTTGCAATCTGAGCATGCTGCCAGCCATCTCTCAACCCCACAGCAATGGAGTACGGGGGGCAGGGGGAGGGTAGGAGGAGTGCAGCTTTTTTTTTTTTTAAATAGACTTTAACTTTTAGCGCAGTTTTAGGTTCACAGCAAAATCGAGCAGTGATTTGCCACAACGATTTCCCACATCTCCTCTGCCCTGACACGTGCACAGCTCCCCCACCATCACCGTCCCCACCAGAGGGGACATTTGTTACAACTGATGAGCCTACACTGACACGTCAGCATCTCCCAGAATCACAGTTTACACTAGGGTTCACTCTTGTGCTGTTCATCCTATGGGTTTGGACACATATAATGACATGTACCTACCAGTATAACATCATATGGAAAATTCTCACTGCCTTAAAAATCCTCTGTGCTCTGCCTGTTCATCCCTCCCTCCCCACAACTCCTGGCAACCACTGCTCTTTTTACTGTCTCCACTGTGTGGCCTTTCCCAGAATGTCACATCATTGGAATCCTACAGTACATAGCCTTTTCAGATTGGCTTCTTTCACTGAATTTGCATTTAAGTTTCCTCCATGTCTTTTCAAGAGCAGCTTTTTCATTTCTTTGTTGCTTAAAAAATAAATAAATAAACAACAACAACACTGACTGTGCCACCCCATAATTCTGTTGGGATTAGAACTTGCCAGGCTGCCAGCCCAACATCTCAGCTACTGTTCCCAGCTCCACGGTCAGACAGAGCAAGGCATTCAACATGGGCTTTGGTGACCTGGACCAAAAGGTGTATTGAGAGGTGTGGTGCCTCTCAGACAAGTGAGTGCCCAGCTCTACAATGTGTTTCTTCCACACTGCTAAGCATTGCTAGGTACCAGCTTGATGTGCTACAATTTAACTCAGTTCTGACACCATCTACCCGGAAACAGTGTCAGATGCCACAGGTTAAGGACTCAGCCCTACAAGACTGCCTCCCCCACTTCAAATGCCAATTGCAAGTCCAGGCTGTCACCAGTGCCTTGGACCCAACGGCTCTAAATCAGAGAGCCCCACACCCCCTCTTTGGTTCTAATTAATTTGCTACAGCGGCTCATAGAACTGAAGAAACGTTTAGAAAATCACTGGTTTATTGTAAAAGGATGTAACTCAGGAATAGCCAGGTGTGACAGACGCGCAGGGCCAGGCGCGGGGAAGGACGCAAAGCTCCTTGCCCTCTCCAGGTGCGCCCCCCACCCTCCACCGCGAGGCTCCCTGTGTCCATGACCAGAAAGCTCTCCAAACCCCTTCCTTTTGGGGTTTTATGGAGGCTTTATCACACATGCATGACCGACTAAATCACTGGCCAAACAGACTCAGGGTAGCTGTGTTGTCCT